>NC_088382.1:141727777-142040972 GCF_037993035.2 Macaca fascicularis
CACTCTTTCTCTCAGGGTGGAATGCAGTGTCATGATCACAGCTCACTGCAGCCTCAACCTTCTGGGTTCCAGCAATCCTCCCACCTCAGCCTCCTGAGTAGCTGGGACCACAGGCATGCACTGATGCACGCAGCTAATTTTTGTATTTTTTTGTGGAGACGGGGTTTTGCCATGTTGCCTAGGCTGGTCTTAAACTCCTGAGCTCAAGCAGCTTCCCAAAGTGCTAGGATTACAGGCCTGGGCCACTGAGTTCAGCCTATTCTCCACTCTGAACACCGAGAAACTTGAGACACAGAAGTGAAGTGTCTTGTCGAGGCAACAGAAAGGTTCAGAGAAGACACTGGTACAATAAAAAACATAGACCTGGATTGTGTTTTTAAAAAATGATTACCTTTTAATGCTCTACTCAACATCCCATTCACAAGCTCCGTCAGGTTAAGTGCGGACAGATCGATTGACCTTGCAGGCAGCTCTGAAAGAGATTCAGAGATAACGTCACTGGCAGGCTTTTCTCGGCAAGAGAAAAAGTTCCTCATTTCCAAACTTCAGGTAGATATTCAACTTCTTTGCACATGTGCTGAACACAAACCAAGTGTCAGGCACAAGGGGTTCCAAGTCAAGAGGAGGGTCCCGACCTTAGGAGGTGACAGTCAACAGAGTGACAAATATAGATAAGAGAAATCCCAATGAAGCACAGGAAACATTAACTTTTAGTGACGATTGCATCTCTGCATTTGGAGAGACTCAGGACTCATATAAAACGTATCTCAAGCGTAATGGGAAGCCCAAGGGCATCGCAGGAGTTCTCAGCAGCTCTTTGAAAATAAGTACCCCGTGTAAAAGTGGGGTCCACACAACCTGGCTGAGCATTGACATCACCTGGAAATATATATATTTTAAATTACACAATTCCAGTACCTGGGCTCCATCCTCAGAAATTCAGAATTAATAGGTCCAGGATATGACCCAGAATGGAGGGAGAAATCTCCCAGGTGTGGCAGGAGTGGCAGCGTGCAGCGAGTGGAGTTAAAATTCCCGCTTCCTCTCGCTATTCCTTAATGATTTGGAAACTGGCCAGGCTCACGCCTGTAATCCCAGCACTTTGAGAGGCCAAGGTGGGTGGATCACGTGAGATCAGGAATTTGAGACCAGCCTGGCCAATATGGTGAAACCCCGTATCTACTAAAAATATAAAAATTAGCTGGGTGTGGTGGCGGGTGCCTGTAATCCCAGCTACTTGGGAGGCTAAGGCAGGAGAATTGCTTGAGCCTGGGAGGTGGAGGTTGCAGTGAGCCAAGATTGTGCCATTGCACTCCAGCCTGGGCAACAAGGGTGAAACTCCATCTAAAAGAAAAAAGATTTGGAAATAACAGTTGACAAGATGGAAGCAGTTGTTGATGCTCCTATTTATTCAAACGTTGCCTTCTTCAACTTTTACTTAATGATCAGATAATGATTAGAGAGATGACGTTCTCTCCACTGTGGGAAACAACAGAGGTCCAGAGAAGTGGAGGAATTGCTCTGCAGCCCAGACAACCCAAGGGATTTTGGGGAGCGGCACTCACCTGTTGTAGCAAGAAACGCCACCCCTTTCTCCTTCCTCTCTTCTCCTCTAAGGCCAGACACTGGGAAGGAAACAGTCTTCATGAGAAAAATGTGAGTGGTCCAGTTCCTACCCCCAGGAACGGAAGAAGTCTTGGAAGCTTCTTTGGCATCTGCTCTCCATGCGAGAGTCACTGGCAGACACTGAGGAAAGGCAGATCCCAGACTCCTCTGTATGGCCCTGATACAGATTCTAACCTCTCTGGGATGGGTGTGGCCTAGAAATCCACGTTTTAATAAATAAGCTTGGTGATTCTGATACAGGGGTCTTATTTACCCCACTCCTTAACCGAGTAGCGAAACTGAGGCCCAGAGAGGAGAAAAACCTTGAGCAGTGGTAATAAAGGGTTCAGAACCTACTTCCTAGAACTGTGGAGCAATGGCCAAAATATTAGGCCTCTTGACTACTTAGCAAATTTCATGCGGCCAAAGGAGAAAATGTCAAAGAAAAATATGAAATTTCAAAGGCATTCATTCATTCAATCTTCATTGGTTCATTCAACAAATATTCACTGAGGGCCAAGCAATATGCTAGGCAATATGAAATGGTAAAGGGGAATGAACCCAGTCTCCAGCTCCATGGGGCTTCCTGTGTGTGATTTGGTCAGGGAGGAGGAGACTCACATGTTGTGACAAGAGAGGAATGTCAACACGGTGTGGGAGCACCAGGGCACTAGCCTTGTGTCGGGGATGGAGAAGGCCTTGAAGTGACATTAAGCAGAGACCAGAAGGATCAGTAGTTTTGGACCACATGCTATAGAATTACACTGCACTTGTGACTATGACTGTTGCAGTGGTCATTTTTCATGTTATATCTGGATGGAGAAGGTGCCCTACTTTACAATTTATTTTATTAAATTAAATGCAACACTGAAGCGACACGTCTTGTCAGGGTCACGGAGAGGTTCAGAAAAGAAGCTGACACACAAAAAGCTAGTATCACATGTAACATGAAAAATGACCACTGCAACAGTAGGTACCAACAGGATGGAGAAGGTGCTTTATTTTCCATTTTCATTTTACAGATGGAAAGCAACAAGCCACAGAGTCTGAAAAGTGTGCTGTGTGTTACAAGATTCAGGGCTGATGTAGTTACCCATTACACCGAGGAATGTCCCATCTTTTTCCTTCTTAACATCTTTATTTCCAGACACCAAAATAAAAGTTTTCATGAATCAAATAGGAACCTGAAAGTACAGCCTCAAACACTTCATAACATCCTCAGAATTCATCTTGTCCAACACTTTGAAGAATGGATAAACTGAAATCCCCAAACTTGATTTCATATACCTAAATCTCATATTGGGCTAGTGGCTAAGATAAAATCAGAAAAGAGCAATCTCAACTCTTTGTCCACGTTCTTCTCGCTCGCTTTTCTTTTACTTTTTAATTTAATTTAAATTAATTTTAATTTTATTGAAAAACACAACATGAAATCTACTCTATTAAATTTTTCTTTTTTTTTTTTTTTGAGTTGGAGTCTTACTCTGTCGCACAGGCTGGAGTGCAGTGGTGTGATCTCACTGCAACCTCCGCCTCCTGGGGTCAAGCAATTCTCCTGCCTCAGCCTCCTGAGTAGCTGGGATTACAGGCCCATGCCACCATGCCCGGCTAATATTTGTATTTTTAGTAGAGATGGGGTTTCACCATGTTGGTCAGGCTGGTCTCAAACTCCTGACCTCATGATCCACCCGCCTCGGCCTCCCAAAGTGCTAGGATTACAGGCGTGAGCCACCGCGCCCAGCCCAATTAACAGATTTTTAACTGCACAATATGGTATTGTTACCGATCGTCACTATGCTGTACAGCAGATCTTTAGAACTTACTCATCTTGCGTAACTGAAATTTCATACTCTTTGGACAGCAAACTTCCCATTTCCCTCTCCTAATCCCCTGGTGACCCACTTTCTACTCTCTGCTTCTGTGAGGTTGACTATTTTAGATACCTCATGAAAGTGGTATCACGCAGTGTTTGTCCTTCTGTGACTGGTTCATTTCACTTAGCATACTATCCTCCAGGTTCACTCATGTTATTGCATATGGCAGCGTTTTCTTATTTAAGACCAAATAATATTGCATTGTATGTATATACCGCATTTCCTTTTTTTGTTTATCCGTCAGTGGCCATTTAAGTTGCTGTCTTCTGCTTTTCGGATACCATGTTGAAACTGAGTCAAGTCAACTGTTGCCTGCTTAAGCCAATTTGTCCTTTTACCAATTGTCAAGCTTTTTGGTTAAATAACAGAGCTTCTGGGGTTAGAGGTAGGTGGGGACTCTGACCCCCCTTCCCCATAATAGGGCTACTGGAGGCAAGGGGCGTATGTCACAACGAAAGGAAGTCTGAGACAGATATAAATAAGCAGGGCAAATGCTGCCAACTAGTCAGCTCTCTAGCTTGGGTGAGGCCACTTCAACCCCTCAGGCACCTGCGTGGCACTTTACCTAAGCAGTCTACTCTTCACCAGCTGCTGTAAGATCTGCGGGAGGCACCAATCAACCTTGCTTGTGACCTGCCAAGGCAACAGAGTCCTCCATGCAGGTGAGGGGCCAGGATTATGTCAGTTCTGGGTCTCCAGGCAGCAGAGATGCCCCAGGCTACGAGGCTGGCAGGATTCCTATACCTTTCCAGCCAGAATGGGGGGCCCTGTGTCATCTTCCTCACTGAGCACCATTTTTTTTTTTTTTTAGCACCATTGCTTTCACCAAGGAAAGAGTATTTCTACCACTCCTTTTTTAAATTACAAATCCTTGAGTGGATTTTGATAACAATATTTGAAGTCTGAACTAAACACCAGTGGAGCACAGATTTTTGAATAGGATGTAATACAGAGCATTTTTCAAATAAGTACCCTGACAGATTACAAAGAGGTATTTTTCTATTTTTGGATAAAAAGACCACCATAATAATATCTTTAAAATAGAAGTTTCCTAGCACTTTTTGTACTTCTTCATGCTTAGTATTTTATCACCTTTTATCCTTCATGATTACCTGTGGGGCAAGAATTGTAGTTCCCATTTAAGGAGGAGAAAATTGGAGGCTCAAATAGGAAAAATATTTATGGAAAGTTATCCTACTTATACACAATAAATTGGTACAATTGGTGCTATCAGGAAAGGGAAGCTGTCAGCTGGGGGAGCTTTTAACTTTATACACTTTTGTACCTTTTGCTGTTTGAACTGCGTGAATGTACTAATTAAAAATAAATGAGAATATAAAAATAGTGCAGGCCTGGTGGCTCACGCCTGTAATCCCAGCACTTTGGAAGGCTAAGGTGAGTGGATCCCTTGAGCTCAGGAGTTAGAGACCTGCCTGGGTAATATGGTGAAACCCTGTCTCCACCAAAAGTACAAAATACTATCCAGATGTGGTGGTACATGCCTGAGGTCCTAGCTATCAGGAGGCTGAGGTGGGAGAATCTCTTGAGTCTGGCGGGTGGAAGTTGCAGTCAGTTGAGATTGTGCCACCTCACTCCCATCTGGGTGATAGTAAGACCCCATCTCAAAAAAATAAATGAATAAAAATAAAAAGTAACATAATTTCCACCAAAACCATACCAAAAATTGTCCTGCTTGTTTACTAAAATTTAGAAACAGAAACCTGTTTTCCCTGACTCCTCTTGTCCTTCCTGTTGCAATGTATTCACCATTGTACTGCAAAGTCAATTTCATAGCATCAAAAAGGAAAGCCAAAGAAAGATGAAATTATTACAAAGGCGATTATGGCAAGTAAAAATACCTTCCATTATAAAATCTTCTATCACCAATGGAATGCCACAGTCTTTGTGGATTTATTAAGATCACAAGGATTCAATGAACCAAAAAGAAATGAGCAGCTCACAGGAACCATTGTTGTGACTATTAGAGTGTTAGATGTGGATACAATTGCTTTCTTATCAGTAGAGAAAGTAAGGCTTGGGGAAGTCAAGGAATTTGTCCAAGAACAGTGAGCTGAAAAGGAGCCCTTATTACCCACTTACCTGTTGTAGGTAAAAAGGTCATTCCCTTCTCTTTCTTGGCTTCTCCTTTGATACCAGACACTAAAGTAAAAAAGGTTTAATCAGAGTAATTATAACCAAGACATAATACCAGAGATAATTTGATTCAACATACCCATTTTACAGATGAGAGAATTATGATCTGGGATTGTGAAGTGACATTTAGTCCCACATCTAGTTTATTCATTCATTTAACCATTTAGTCATCAAATATTTGTTGACCAACTACTGATGATGGATCATGCTATTGAGTGCCGAGTATTTGCTAGGCATTGTGTGTGCTGGAAAGGCAGACACATTGGAAAACAACATTGAATACCTTGAAGAGAATGGTGAGGGTATGTAACAGGGGGCTGATCTAGTCCCAGGAATCTGGAAGCCTTCCCTGAGAGGGGACATTGAGCTGAGCTCTGAAGAATGAATTGCATTTGAGTAGGATTTAACTGGGGAAATATTTGATGTATAGAGAACAGCACAAGCCCAGTGTCTGAGGTAGGCATGAGTATTACTTTAAAGAATTGAAAGAAGGCCAACAGTGATGGGGGCATAAAGAATGAAACAGGTGAAGGTGGTAGGAAGCAGGGATGGTGAGGGAGGCAGGGTCACGCAGAACCTGAAAAGGACCTGGTACACTACACAGAGAGAAGTAGGAAGCCCGTGAATAATTTGGGGCAGGGGGAGAGAAAAGAGGGAGGAACTTGGAAGATGACATCACAAGATTTATGAAAAGATCACTCAGGCTGATTGGTGGTGAATGGGTCATGGAGAGACAAGAGGAGAAGCTGGTTTGGAAAGCTGTCTCATGGTCCAGGTAAAGGAAAATAATGCTTTGGACAAAGGTCGCAACAGTGGAGGTGAAGAGAATTCTGTTGCATAGATGGGAATCAAATGCAAAAAGTCAAGGGAAAAACAGAAATGGGGAAGTTATTCTTGCCATTTTGAACAAATAATGCATTTAGGATTCTGGGCAGAAATGTTGGCTACTGAGGTTCTCTAAAGCACAGTGGATACTCAAACTTATTATATAACACAGACACTTCCAGAACTCCAGCCAGACCCACCTGTGTTCCAAAGGGACAAGACACACGCCAGGCCCACGCACAGCCTCACTGGAGGACCACGTGACAGGAAGCCCAGCATGCCTGTGATACTCTGACCCACCTGGAATGAAGCAAGCAAGCACTTGGAGGAAACTGGCTAGATTACTAAGCACATTGATGCAGACCTTCCCTTGAGAACAGTGCCTGAGGAATCATTAAAATCACAATCTGAAAAAGGCTTTGTACTAGGTTAGGAGAGGTTAGGAAGCTAAGGTAACAAATTAACTCAACAATTTAATGGGCTTAACAACAAAAGTTGATTTCTTGTTTGCAGTATGTATCCACTGCATTTTGGTGGGGAACTCTGCTCCACACAGTCTCTCAGGGACTCCAGTTAATGGTGCTTCACTATCCTGTAGTTCTCCATGTGGCAACTGTAGCCTCCTTAGACTTTGATTCACTGTGGCACTGGAAGGGAGAGAGCTGTGGGATTATGCACCAACTCTTAAGTGCTTTGGCGGGAAGCAACACATTTGCTTTTGCTTGCAGCCCATACCAAAATTACTTACATGACCCTGTATGACTGCAGGAAATCTGGGAATATAGAGGGAGATGCATACATATGCAGGGAGCATTAATGTTTCTTCCATGGGTTTTCTGGCTGTTGAGATGGGAAATATCCTTCAAATACAGCATCACTTCCTCTCATAAATAGGAAAATATATCATCATAGGAGTATATGAGTGTTCACAATCTCTTTCCTTCTCTGCAGCACTCTGTGCCAGCCATTCTCATTTTGCATTTGCCATGCAAAATCATCATGATAGTTACAGCTGCAAAGCTGAGACTAAATTGAATAACGGCTAACATTTATTGAGCACTTCCTGCGTGCCAGATGCCACACAAAACACTGTCTGATTCATACTTGATAACGGCACAGTCTTTCTGTGTAGGTATTAATGTAATGACAACTTAAATACAGGCTGCACAGATATGATTTGAAAAGAAGAGAAATTTACCATTGATAGAGGGATGGATTTTTCTGGAAGGTGAATTGGGAGGGAAGAAAAGTCAAGAGAATCTGTGCTTGGGTTGGAGAAAAATGTTGCCGGAAGGGAGCATCCTCAGGGCAAATTGCATGTTGAGAAGTTCTGCTGTCCATTAGGAATGGGAAGCCCCTGTGGAATTTTCTTAAAAGATCCCAGAAACAGTTAAATAGTTTTTAAATTATTGATAGATATGTGACTGGCATTTGTTCTGGGTGCCACCCCACACAGAGACAGGTCTTACAAGGAAGCAAGAAGGTGGGGCTTTCGTGGAGTTCGCCTATTCTCATAAGTCTGTTTACTCTCTGAATATCAAGTTTCCTTATCTGCAAAACAGTTAAGAGAACTCTCACAGGGTCTTTGTGAGGATTTAAGATAACGAATCCAGAGCATTTTGCCCAGTGCCTGGCACATTGTTATGCTCACAACACATACCAGGCATCAAGCTCAGGCTGGAGACACAGGGACAGAGTAGACACTGCTACTTCCCTTGGGCTGTTTAGTAACTTAGAAGATGTAGACATGTGCTCAGCTAATTCACACTCAAGGCTGGCTGTGCTAAATTCTCCACTGAGAGAGAGAGAGAGAGAGAGAGAGAGAGAGAGAGACAAGGAGAGAGACAGCAAGCACCTGGTGAAGCCAGGACTTAGTGTTCTCTCTAGCAAAGGGTGACAGGGGGTGGAGGTGGGCAGGCAATTCCTGCTAAAGAAGGATTCTTTCCTCTGGCACCTCAACGACTGTGCAAACATTATCTTCCCTTTTGAGTTTCATGTGTAGAATGGACAGAGTCATAGCTACGTTGAAGGTATTTTTGTGAAGATTAAATGAGGCAATGAAATATGTTTACTACAATCTCTGGAATATGGTAGATATTAGGAATCTCAATTTCTTTCTCATTCTCTTATCATTCTCTTTTTTCTCCTCTTTCTCCCCTTCTTCTTCTGTATCTATTTCAGGACTCAGCATCATACCAGAGGCATATGGAATTAAAAGGTAAAACCTTATAGTAGAAAAACCATTATTTACATTTATATAATAGCTACACATTTCCCTCTTTTTGACTCCTGCTTCATTATGTTAACCACCCTCTTCCATCTACTAAGAGTAAACATTCTAAGAGTTATTTATTTTTATTTCTTTGAGACAGAGTTTTGCTCTTGTTGCCCAGGCTAGAGTGCAATGGTGCAATCTTGGCTCACTGCAACCTCAGCCTCCCGGGTTCAAGCGGTTCTTGTGCCTTAACCTCCTGAGTAGCTGGGATTACAGGCATGCGCCACCTTGCCTGGCTAATTTTTGTATTATTAGTAGAGACAGGGTTTCTCCATGTTGGTCAGGCTGGTCTCAAACTCCTGACCTCAGATGACCCGCCCGCCTCAGCCTCCCAAAATGCTGGGTTTACAGGCATGAGCCACCGTGCCCAGCCAACATGCTAAGATTTATTACTCAAAGACTACAATTCCTACTGATATTGTTCTTGGAGAAAAACGCATTTTTACTTCTCCCTGGTTTTTTAATTCTTTGTCATTGGCCAAGTCAACTATATGTTTGGATTAAGGTTGTCAGATTTAACAAGTACAAAACATAGGACACCCAGTTAAATTTGAATTTCTGATAGCAATGAATAATATCTTAGTGTATCTCATGCAATATTTGGAACATCCATAGTTTGGATAATTGGAGAGTTTTATAAAGGAACACTTCAGACTGGCTAGGCTTCAACTGACAGTAAAACTGAGACTATCTGGCCTTATGCTCCCCTTTGCAAGTTGGGGCCACTCTGGGACTGTCTAGGACAGGGAGGCAGCCCGGGTTTAAGGTCAGACAGACTTTACTTAAATCTCGAGTTGGCCATTGTGATCTGGGCTAACTTACTTAACCTTCACTCAGTCAAAAAGCATTTGTGGAGCTCATGGCATAGTTGTTAGAAGCACAGACCCTGGCGTTGGAGGACTGCTTAGGTTTACTTCCTGGCTCTGCTGTGCAACTTACTAAACCCCTCTGTGCCTCACCCAAGACTGTCCTGAGGATTAAAATATGGTACATTGATAGACTGCAGTGGACAGCGTCTGGCACGGAGCAAGTGCTATATAAATGTTTAACAAATAAAGTGATAGAATTAAAGTATGGCAAAAACCTCAATTACTTCTGCACCAACATAATATAGTGATAATAATAAAAATAAGAAAAGATGTTGGTACTCCAATAGTAAGCAAGACAGACGATATTCTTCATATGATAGAGTGAGTCCTCAAAGTTATATCTTTAAAAGACTGAATTAGATATCCAAAACTTTACCATAAAATTAAGTTGTCATTATTTCACTACATTTCTCATGATTATTATTGGATAATTATTTATAAATCTCTGTTTCTTCCATGACCCTTAAAGAAGAGCAAGTCACGTGATGACAGGACCACAATAATTATATATTGAAGGGGATCAAAATATGCCAGTCAAAATATACTATCCCCTAATAAGTGGCTTTGGTCACGTGGATTATTTTGAGTGGAAGGCCACTGAGAATCAACAGAGGCAGAAAGAAGCCTTCTTGGAGCGTCTCCTACCTGACTATGTACAGACACTTCTGAGAAATTCTCTCTCCCGGGGAGAGTCTTATGGCCATGAAGAAGATGGAAAGTGGGTGCTGAGTGGGCACATAAACCTCACAAAAATAAGCCTTAGCTTCCATTGGTTTCCCCATATATTTCCTTCCCACATTATACTGCCTCTAGAAGCTCAAAACTCTTTTCCTTTGTCTTGTCACTTCTCCACAAATTTCTCACCTTTTTGTTAAAGTGATGTATAAGTCCCCAAGTCTGATGGCCCTTTTAGGATTTTTTTGTTTGTTTGTTTGTTTTTGAGATGAGGTCTCACTCTGTCGCCCAGGATGCAGTACAGTGGCGTGATCTCGGCTCACTGCAACCTCCGCCTCCTGGGTTCAAGCAATTTTCTGTCTCAGCCTCCTGAGTAGCTGGGATTACAGGTGCCCATCACCACGCCAGGCTAATTTTTGTATTTTTAGTAGAGGCGGGGTTTCACCATCTTGGCCAGGCTGGTCTTGAACTCCTGACCTCATGATCTACCCTCCTCAGCCTCCCAAAGTGCTGGGATTGCAGGTGTGAGCCACCGTGCCTGGCTCCCTTTAGGGTTTTCATTTCATTTTGTAAGGACTCCTATAAGCATATGAAAAAACCATTTTTCTCCTGTAGTCTATCTTTTGTTAGTTTAATTTGCAGGACCTCAGAAACTGAACCTAAGAGAGTAGAGGAAACAGGAGTTTCCTCCCCTAGAGTACAATGTATTGATCCTCCCATTTTGAGCACAATCTGTTATTTCAACTTCTCAAGCATCCCATGAGACAGGCGTTGATCTTTGAGTTATAGAAGATAAAGGCCCAGGGTTCTGAGGTGTAGCCCCGGCTCCCAGTCACATGATTTCTAAGCAGGAGAACTGGGATTTGAACCATGGTCTCTCAGATACTAAAGTATCTTTTCCACAGTGTTCTGTTTTACTCTCCTGCTTTCAAAATACCAACTTGGAGTGCCAGTAAAAAGTCTGATATTGAACACAAACAGAATGGCCATTTCAAAGCATTTTGGGAAGTGGAAGGGTTAGAAATCCAGTCACACTCCCGGGAGAAGTGTTGCTGTGACTGATGGGCCAAGAATCCACCCAAGAGTCTTGTGAAATTAATTTGCAATATGTCTGTGTGTTTTATCACAGCAGCCCTGAAGCCGGGAGTGTGGATGGTGAAGGCAAATGCTCTAGAGTCTTAATTAAACATTGTGTTACCTCCAATCAACAAGAGTCCCAAATCAACCAAGGTTAGTTCAGCTTGATGAGTAAAGCTGCCTTTCTCACTGATCTCTGCAGTCAAAAGGTGCCGGATCAGATATAGCGTCATTTCGGTGTGCTGTGGAGAGGTGGAAATACACACTGGAGTGTCAGCGGGTGTGGGCTAGCCACAGTGAGTGACACATGTTCTGAGGTATTACGACGGTCCATTCAGCCAGTAACCTTCCATGTAGATATCAGCTCCCCCTTCTTGAAGAGAAACCAGGAGCCTAGGGATTCTAGACAGTTCGCCCAAGGTCATAAAGCTGGCAGGGGCAGCCCTGGACTTCAAACTTAGGTAGTTTGGCTCCATGAGCTGTGAGAGAACACCAAAAAGTGCGGTGCTGGCTTTTAAAAAACATCTAATGACAGAAAAGTGAAGATTCTAATATTTGTTGACCATCTGATGTGCTAGGAGTTTTACATATGGTAACCCATTGGTCCTTCCAGCAACCCTACTAATGACTTGTTGTAATTCTTATTTTATAGTTTCAGGAAACCAAGGCTCAGACAAACATAAGGCCCAAAGGAATGCATCTGGGAGAGCCAGGATTGGAAGTCCAGTCTGTTTGCTGCCAAAATCCATTGCTGGTTGAACGCTGAGTAAGAAAGTATAACTGTTTAGCTGTTGCCTCACTGCCAGTCATTTTTTAGCGTACTCTTTCATCCTCATTCCAATGCTTTGGATTAAAGATTATGTTTCTTTTATCATAGATGTGAGGAGAAACCATCCTTCCAGCTGGTGACTGCCTTAAGATTCTAATCAATAGCTTAAAATGAACAACGGCAAGAAATAGACTGTGATCAAGTGATCAAGGGATGGAGTCTTAGCTAAATGCAATGTAGATATTGGATGATAGAAACTGCTCTCGTATCTTTCAGTATCCAGGAACCCAGAGTTCAGGATTATAGCAGATGAATTCTTTAGCTGGCTTCTTGCTTTGAAGAGGAGGAGGAACCAAAAGAGTTTTAAAATACCTACCGTATACTACTTACCTATCTTCTGAGAAGGATAAATTGACTTCAAAGAACTTAAATAACTAGAAAGATTAACAGCTAGGTCAGAGCCATGGGGTTTATATGAGTTCTTAGTGAAAGATACAGTGGGTGGGGGTGGAGAAAGGCTTGATAACATTGCTTTAAATCCCCTTGGGAAAAAAATGGAATAATAATCCTACCAAAAACTCGGGGTGGTGAAAGAAGATCAACTCCAAGGGAGAAAAATGCCCATGCAATGAACTGAATAGCATCCGTGAGCAGAATGACAATGCACTGATTCAGCATGGGATGGGAAAACCTTTCTGACAGTAATTACGTGTATTGAAGGAGAGAACAGGAGTCCCTAGGTGATGAGTTCTCTCTTCCTGTTGCAAAGGTTTGTGGGCCAAGCATCACCTGGCATGCAGGCCCGCCGGAGTCTTCTGAAGAAAGGGCTGGGGGCTGTAGTTGATTTTAGCAGGTGCCTACAGCGGGGTACTTGTTTTTATACAGCCTGCAACCTCAGGATGGTTTTATATTTTTTAAATGATTGAAAAAATCAAAGAAGAATGGTATTTCATGACATGCAAAAATTGTATGAAATTCAAATTTCAGTGTCCACAAATAAAATGTTATTGGAGCATTGCCACACTCATTTATTTATGTATTGTCTGTGGCTGCATTTGGGCTACAATGGCAGAACTGAGTAGCTGTGACAGAGACCATATGGCCCACAAAGCTAGAATATTTACTACTGTCTGGCCCTTTCCAGAAAAAGTGCCAACTCCTGGCCTAGAAGAACTTGACCCCTTCTATTCCTAGGGCCAGAGTTCAAGACTGATGATTTTTATCTAGACGACTGGAGTTGCCATTCGCTTGTCACCTTGTTACCACTCTTGCTTCCCTAAATAAGTCTCCATTATATCAGGCATAGTAATCTTTGAAAAACCTTATTAAGGTATAATTCACCCATTTTAAGTGTAAAATTCAACATAAATTTAGTGCAACCATCACTGCATTCTAATTTGAGACCATTTCTGTTACCCCAGAAAGATTCTTCCTGCCCATTTATGGTTAATCCCCATTCCCTCCACCCCCACCAGGCCCAGGAAACCACTAATCTACTTTCAATCTCTATATGCTTTTATTTTCTGAACACTTCATTTCACTGAAATCATGCAATACATAGTCAGAGAAATATTTTTAAAACATGAATCAAGATCATGTCACTACGTTGCCTAAAATCCTTCTACAGCTTTCATCAGCACCTAGAATAAAATCTCAATTCTTTACCCTGGCCACAAAGACTCTTGCAATTGCCCCCTCCCTAAGTCTCTACCCATATCACATGCGGCCTTTTCCCTTGTTCACAGCCACGGCGACTTTGCACTGGCCGCTCCTTCTCATTGGAAGGCTTTTCCCCAGGCTTCTTAACGACTCGCTCCTTCCTATTCTTCAGTTATTCTTTCTACTTAAACAAAATCAAAGTCCTCTTGACTTTACATCCCCTACAGCTCCTCCTTCATTTCTCTCTTTCCCTTCATGGCAAAACTCCTCAACGAGTTGTCTCTACTTGATGTCCCAGAGCACCTCCATCTCCTCTCTCTCAAGCCCATTCCCATCAGGCATGACACCAGCATCCCTCCAGTGCAGCTCTTGTCAAGGCCATGCTGATTCCTACATGGCTAACTCCACTTCTCACTGGGCACAGCAGCACTTGATGCCATTAGCCAATCACTCCCTCCTTGAGCCCCTCTCAGCACGTGGCTTCCCCACACCACAGTCTCCTGTTTTCCCTCCTGTTTCATTGGCTGCTCCTGCTCAGCCTCCTTTGCTCATTCCTTGTCTCCTTGGCCTCTCGATGTTGTAGGGCTCACTCCTTGATTATCTTCTCTTTTCTCTCTATACTAGTTCACTTGGGGATCTCATTCTGTCTCATGGTTTTAAATGTTTCCTACAAGTTGTTGAATAGATAGATAGATAAAGTCAGTCATTACTTAATGGTGGAGATACGTTCTGAGAAATGTGTCATTAGGCAATTTTGTCATGCAAACATCAATAGAGTGTGCTTACACAAACCTAGATGGTATAGCCTACTACACGCCTAGGCTATACAGTGTAGCCTATTGATCCTAGGCTACAAACCTGTATAGGACATTACTATACTGAATATTGTACACAATTGTAATGCAGTGGTAAGCATTTGTGTATCTAAACATAGAACAGGCACATGAAAATACAGTATAAAAGATGAAAAATGGAACACCTGTGTAGAAGAACACTTCATCATGAAAGGAACTTACAGGACTAGAAGTTGCTCTGGGTGTCAGTGAGTAGTGAGTGAATGTGAAGGCCTAGGAAAGTACTGCACAGTACTGAAGACTTTATAAACACTGTACATTTAGGCTACGCTGAATTTATTGAGAATATTAACCTTACTGTAAATAGTAACCTTAGCTGACAGTAGTTTTTTTCCTTTATAAACAAAAGATTTTTAAACCTTTCGACTCTTTTGTAATAACTTAGCTTAAAACACAAACATTGTACGACAAAAACTTTCTTTATATCCTTATTTTATAATCTTTTTCCTGTTTTTAATTTTTCTTTTTTACTTTTCTTTTCTACTTTTTAAACTTTTCTGTTAAAAACTAGGAAACAAACACACACATTAGCCTAGGTTGATGCAAGTTCAGGATTGTCCCTATCACTGTCTTTCACCTCCCCACCTTGTCTTGCTGGAAGGTCTTCAGGGACAATCACATACATGGAGCTGTCACCTCCTATGAAAACAATGCCTTTGTCTAGAATACCTCCTGAAAGACTGATCTGAGACTTTATAGTATTTTTTTTTTTTGAGATGGAGTCTCGCTCCATCACCCAGGCTGGAGTGCAGTGGCGTGATCTCGGCTCACTGCAACTGCTGCCTCCCAGGTTCAAGCAATTCTCCTGTCTCAGCCTCCCAAGTAGCTGAGTGGCACCTGCCACCACGCCTGGCTAATTTTTTGTATTTTTAGTAGAGACAGGGTTTCACCTTGTTGGTTAGGCTGGTCTCGAACTCCCAACCCCAGGTGATCCACATGCCTCGGCTTCCCAAATTGCTGGGATTACAGGCATGAGCCACGGTGCCCGGTCAGTAAATTTTTTTTTCATAAGTAGAAGGCGTACACTGTAAAGTAAGTATTGTATAATAAATACGTAAACCAGTATTTATTATCATCAATTATTATGTATTGTACATAATTGCATGTGCTATATTTGTATCCAACTGGTAGTGCAGTAGGTTTGTTTATGCCAGAATCACCATAAATAGATGAGTAATGCATTGTACTGTGACACTGGGATGGCTACAATATCACTAGGTGATAGGAATTTTTCAGCTCCAGTATAATCTTAGGGGGCCGTCGTCCATTGTTGACTGATCCATCATTATGCAGTGCATGACTGCATAAATATGAGTATGGATATAGACATAGACAGAGCTATCTTCAGCGCTGAACAGTCTCCTTAACTCCATACTGAAATACCTGCTGGATATTTCCATCAAATATTTCATATGCATTTGAAATTTAACACATAAAAAACAAACTCATGTTCTGCTTGCAAAACCTGACTCTTCCCCAGTCTACCCTATCTCCATGATACCTTCCCTCATTAAGGTACTCAAAAAACTTTGCAATAATCCTATTCTTGTTCTCCTTTCATATCTCACATTCACTCCATCAGTAAATTCTGTCATCTCTGCTCTTAAAAATGTATCCAGATTTCAAACATTTCTCACTTCCTCCGCTACTCTCACTTGGGTCCAATCCTCTCTTGACTCTCATTGAACCGATTATTGCAAATGCAGTGTTGCTCCTAACTAATCTCTTGGCCTCTGCTCTTGCCCCCTCCAGTGTATTCTCAATACAGCAGCCAGAGAAACTCTTTTTAACATAAATCAGATCTTGCTATCTCTCTACTCGAAGCCTTACAATGACTTCCCTCTTGATTCAGAGTAAAAACAAATAACCTCATATGGCCCATGAGGGCCTTCATGACCTGACCCCTGATACTTCTCAAATCACCTCTTTCATTGTTCTTCCTTCTGCTAACTCCCTTGCCCTGCACTGGCCTGAGGCAGACCTGCCCAGAACCAGAAGATAAACTGCTGGGAATATTTTCATATCTGATGTGGGGATAGGACATGGGATAATTGGATTTTTCCCAAGGGAGACACCTTAAATGTCTTCAGTGAGGAGAAGTCACTGGGTCCTGGGTCAACGGGATGCCCACTCTCATTGTTGGAAGCTGAAATTATTAGAAACAAGAACAAGTTCCCAGAGTATCTGGGATGTAAGGCTATGAATGGGTTTTTGCTGAATTTGTGCAGATGGAAAGAAATTTTTGGGCTTTTTCTCTGTTATACAGTCACCTGAGGCTTGAAGTGGGTAAGTTTTATTGGACAGAAATATGCAGTTGCAGAGTGGATTCACTTACCATAACTGCAAAGTTGTCCATAGGCCTTTGTGATGCTAGACATGGACTTTGCAGCCAGATGGTGGTGTTCTAGAAGAGCAGTGGTTGTCTACCCTGATTCTCAGAGGCTACAGGCAATGTTTCCACAATGAATTGTGTCTGTGAATGTCATTTCCAGCTTGCCCAGGGTAAGCCATCTTTGTCCTTTGATTTACAGAGTAAATTGTGGCAACCTGGATGGGTTTTTGTTTATTTTTGTGTATGTCTGGTTTTCAAGTAGGCTTATGTGCCAGATGCTGATGGTATCCTGCCCTGTGTCCTTCCTCCCTACTTCCGAGTTCGCCTGCAGTTCACAGATAATTCTCAGCATGCTGGCAGCTCTCCACCTTCACTGGCAATGCTTCTGTTTCTCTATCTGAGACTTTTCTCCCCCTGTTTCATCTCTCCACTCTCTGAGTTGTGTTTTCTGGGAATGCTTTCTGAATAAACCACCTACACTCAACACCTCATCTCTATTTTTGTAGACGCCCAAATTAGGGCAGCTTGGTGTGTGGGCATGGGATGGAGTCAAAAGCTGTCACTCACTGAACATTTTCTGTGGGTTAGATCCTTTGCTAAGTACTCTACCGACATCATTCCATATAATGACCTTTCAAGATAGGTATAATTCTCCCCATTTTACAATTGCTTACCATAAAAGGGTTAAGTAACCCTCTCAAGGTTCTTTTTCTCTCATGAAAAAACATTCCTTCCCACTGTACTGACAGTAGAGAGAGGCAAACTTAAATAAGCTTTACTAATTTCCTCTCCCATCAACTCACAGTGTTTTTGATTCACCTATTCTTTCTTTAGCCCACATGGTCTGGGAAGTGGTTTCTCCAAAGGAAGTAACCTGAGACTCAGGGGTAGGTGGTCCTGGTTAAGTTCAAATTGTGACTCTTTCCCTTCTTAGTGTCTGACCTTGAGCAGATTTCTTTATGTTTCTGAGCCTCAATTTCCCCGTGTATAAAATGGGAATTACGATGACTTAAAATTGTAGTGATTGAATAACACTTTAATTAGGTTGGGCATGGTGGCTCACGCCTGTAATCCCAACACTTTGGAATGCCAAGGCAGGCGGATCACTTTGAGACCAGCCTGGCCAACACGGTGAGACCCCGTCTCTACTAAAAATACAAAAATTAGCCTGGAGTGGTGGTGTGCACCTGTAATCCCAGCTACTTGGGAGGCTGAGGCAGGAAAATTGTTTGAACCCAGGAGGTGGAGGTTGTAGTGAGCCAAGATTGCACCACTGCACCACAGCCTGGGTAACAGTATGAGACTCTGTCTCAAAAAGTAAATTAAAATAACACTTTAAAAGACTTTGATTAAACCTGTGTAGTGGCTGGTACCAAGGAGGTGTTCAATTCCCATCGTGTTGTCTTTGCAGCTATGGGTTTTAGTTTGTATTTGATTATTTTCTTCCTCTTGGTCTTTATGCCATCAATTATCTATTTTCTTTCTTTTGTCTTTATTCTTTCCCTCTCAACACTTCTTTTCTCACATTTTATAAATATACTGAAGCCTCCCCTATCATTTCCTCCTGCAACCGATAACAAACTCTCCTTACTTGTCATTGTTTTCATCAACACTTGGACCCTCATTTTTCCTGCAGCTCTTTGCCTTTCTTTTAAAAGAGCTCCTCAACTTTACCTATATTACATAAATTCATTGGCCTCTTTCCCATCCATATCCTGCCTTACCTCAACATCTTGGTATTACTCTATATGATGGCCACCCCCTCTCATTTCTCCCCTTTTAATTCCATGACCCTCTTCTCTTCATTTCTATCTACATTGATCATGGTTTCTGGGCCGCTCTTTACATTTTCCGCTTCCTCTGCATAGCTTTCAAGGTAGATCTTTCCCAAAGTTCATACTTTTTCAAGCTTTGCTTTTTTATCACAGAGCTCCTTGGGTGGTGAGCTCACTCGTGCCATGATTTCATCCTAGTTACTTTTCTGTTTTCTAAAGCTATGCAGCAGGCTTCCTTCCTCCCTGGCTTTCTGTTGGGTTCAGACAACAGTAGGTACCAGTAGAGGATCAGAAGAGGGAAAGAGAGTGAGGTTGCAGTCTTTATTCCCTTCGCTCCCTCCCTGCTGGTTCACTACCAGATTGCCCAAGGTCATAGTCCCTATCACATGGCTCCATCTGGGTTCTGGCCTTTGCAGGGCTGTTGCTAGCTTTGCAGGACTGTACCATGCCAATCTGATTTAACTAAACTATCACCAAATCTTTGTAAGCAAACCCTTTATTAAAATCTCCTCCACTTGCCTGTGTATGACTTTCTTATTTTTCCACTTGGATCTTAAATGAGACAACCACACATTATATAACCCCTGGAGAAGTATGCAGGAAAGGAACTTGAGTGAGAAAACTTAGGTAAATTAAATGAATATAAACATATTTATTCCCTGCTTAGCAAGCAAGGACTTTTATTCAAAATAAAAGATTCTAATGGATTAGTAGCTAAGAAGAAAGGCTCTGGAGTCAGACTTCCTGGTCTGAATCCTGGCTGTGCTATTTACTAGCTATGTGACCCTGGACAAGTGACTAAATTCTCTATACTTCAGTGTCCCTATCTATAAAGTGGGGATGATAATAGTTCTGAGTGCCAAGATTTATTGTGAAGACTAAATGAGATGATTCATAGGGAATACTAAATAAAATGTCTGGCACATGTACGTGCTCAGTAAATCTTAGCTATTATTCTTATGTCTAACAGAATTGAGTTTGGGAGAGGCTGATAAAGGCTAGGTCCAGAGATTAAGCAATCACCCTTATTAGCTGGAGGGAGGTTTCTGAGTTCTAATATATGCTTCATTAGTCCCTAAAGACAATACCAAGTTCATGCTAACTTTGAGAATGCCCTAGTTACCTAGTGTGACAGACAGGTTTTAAGATGGTCTCAATTATATCTTGTGTAGTAACACCCTCCCCTTGAGCACAGGCAAATCTGTGAATTGCTGCTAATCAATAAAATATGGCAAAGGTAATGGGTTGTTAGTTTTATGATATGTTACATAAGATTGCAACTTTCATCTTGCCAGCAGGCTCTCCCTTGCTCATTTTGATGAAGCAAGCGCTATATTGTGAACTGACCTATGGAGAAGGCTATGTGACAAGGAACTGAGAGCAATCTTTGCCCAACAGCCAGCAAAAAAACTGATGTCCTCAGTCTAACAGCCCTCAAAGAGCTGAATTGTTCCTATTGTGAGACAAGAAGTGGATTCTTCCCCAGTTGAGCCTCAGGTAAGACCACAGCTCCAGCTAACACCTTGATTGAATTTGTAAGACCCTAAAGCAGAGGACCCAGTTAAGTTGTTCTTAGATTCCTGGTCAGCAGAGACTATGAGATAATAAATTTGTATTGTTTTTAGTCACTAAGTTTGTGGCAATATTTGTGTAGCAATAGATAACACACCTAAAATGTAGCTGCATTTACTCATTGTTTCATTCTTTAGCACTTACAGTCACCATGATAGTTTCTGAGGACAAAGATTAGTAAGACTCAGTGTCTATCCTCAGACAACTCACAGAATAGTGGTGGTAGTCATGGAAGTAATGAAGATAGACACTGAAATCACTGAGAAAATCATGAAAATACAAATACTATAGTGGATGTCTGTACAGGATACAGTCAAGGCAAAAGGGAAGAATGGTTTGTTCTACCTGGAGGATGAAAGACTCAGGAAGGACTTTCGTGAGGAAATGATGTCTTAGCAAGTCTTGTGAGTGAGTGTTTCATTGGCAAAAGAAACAATGTGACCGAGATATAGCAAGCATTATAAAACTGGGTGTGTCTGGGGAGTTGCAGGCCTTCCTTTATGGAGTAGAACACAGAGCATATGTATCGTGGAGGGTGCACTGGTGAATAGGTGAGGAACATGACACTTAGCTGGACAGGTAAGAGTGAGCATGAAAGTGGCTGATCGTTGAGGACTGTGTGTGCTAAAGAAAAAAATTTTAAAAGTTAAATGTTAGGTGATGTCGAAGAGCCCCGAAATGTATAAACAGTAAAAGGACATGATTGGATTTCTGTTTCTTCAAGATGACTGTGTCACAAACACTGTAGAGGATGAAGTGGAAGGAAAGAGACCAGAGTCAAACAGACCATTATAGACCAGGAAGGGAGAAAGTGTGGCAAAAAGAGGACCCTCCTTGGAAAGAGTCACAAGGTAGAAATCATGGGCTGTGCAGGTGAAGAAGGTGGGTAATCGAGGTTGATGCTGAAGCCCGTGGATTGGGTGGCTATGTTGACTGGTGCTGCAAGTCCCCGAAATGGGACCATGGGAGGCAGTGGGATTGTAGAGAGTGGAAGCAGGAGGGTAGGGCATGAGACTTTGTGGTGATGGCATTAGTTACCAATAAAAAAGACAGTATGATTCTTTCTTCTAATGAGAGGAACTGAGACCAGGCAGCTGGGAGAATCTTGTCAGTCTCTAGATATAAGAGAAGTAGTTTCTTTGAAAGGAAAACTTCAAAATTGAATTCTGAGACCCATGATCAGGATGGGAGGCAGAAGTCAGAAGAGAGGGTGCAGTTTCAGACCGTGGATCTGGGAAGAGATTTCCTCACTGCAGCGTGATCTGCTTAAGGACAGAAAGTTCCAAAGAGCCCTAATATACCTTCAAGGCCTCATCTGCCTGGATAAGTCTCGTTCTTGCTTTCTGCATTCCAAGTACACTGCCTTCTTACTATACCTGGAATGCTCCCTGTTTACCCAGGTCATAAAGCCCACTGAGTTGCTTGCCAGAGGCATTGGAGACCATAAGAACAAGAATGTAAAAATGCAACTTTGCTTTGAACAGAACTTCTAAACTAAGCCTGTCTCATGCCTCTTTGCACATCCTCTTCCCAGTGTCTGGCAGGCCTGTCTTCTCCACTTCCTTCTTCATTTTTGGCTTTGTGAAGTCATCCTTAAATATTCCATTCATACCTCATGCCCTGCACGAAGAATTTTCTATACCTCTAATATGAGCCAGTATCATGCTTTGTTTCCACAGAATGCTTGATTATCTCATTCATCATGCTTCTCACAGAACTGAAACGATCTTAAGGCCAATACCACATTAAATTGTGAAATACTGCATCTCCGATGCTTGGTATATGGTAGATATCCAATTAATATTACTGAAATACATGTTTCTTGAAGTGAACTGAATAAAGAAAACAACAATTATAATCAATATCCAAATGTTTAAGGAGAGAGAGTTGGCAAATTGGCCTATGAAGGGATTATACCCACCAATGGTCCAATTGATAATAGAGAAAAGGACATGTTCTTGTTTGCTGCATTTGAAATGTGTACCACTAGTAGATAACTCTTGCCAACACTTTATGCTATTAAACTGCTGCCACATATATATTTGTAACTCCAGTGACTCCCAGGGGGATTTCTGGTTCCCTTATTTTATTCCCTGGGCAACAACTACACTTGGGTTAGACGTAGTCATCACTCAGTACTAACAAGGAAATCTATAGGATTAATCATTGTATTCTTGTAGTGAGCAAAGCTATATATTCAACACATTTCCTCATGCTGGGCATTCATGAAGACTACATTTCCCAGCCTCCCTTGCAGATTGTCCCATACCATGTGACTGAGTTTAAGCAATGAGTTTGTGAGTGGGAATGATGAGTCACTTTGAGTCCAAGGCAGGAAGATGTAGGTATGGTTTTTCTAGATCCTCTCCTCCTGGCACTGTGGCTGGAAGTGAAGGACTCCAGCTCTTCAGTAGCCCAAATCCTTGCGTCACTCTTTGAAATTCAGACAATGTACACTGGACTGTGATTTGAGCAAGAAATAAATATTTGTTGCGTTAGGCCACTGATATTAAGAGCTTTTCTGTTAGCAACAGTCAGTGTTATTTATGATAAATAATACAACCTCATAAAAGTTGTTTTGAAGCAAATAACATTCCTCCACATAATCACTGAAATGTCTATTTATTAATAAGTGGTGCAGTATTTATTTAAGATAGAACATAAAAAATCAGGTAAGAATTATTTGCATAATATATATGGAAATCAACCTATTAAAGTTGTTCAAATATTGGACAGAGCCAGAATATAAATTACACATACAGTTTAAAAATTACAGGAAATCATATTATAAAGAGCACTAAAGGCCACTTGTGGAATAGTTGTGTTCCCCTGTAAGCCAGAATGTGAAGAAAGCCTACTCGTAGCACAGAGACAAACCCAGGGAGCAAGGCACCAGAATTCTATGCCATAAAAAGGGGTTAAAAAATACAATCCAAAATCAAATACAATGGATTCATGTCACTGGGAACCACAATTTGTTCTTCAAAGACTGGTGTTTTCCATCACTGCTACATTAGAAAAAGGAGGAAAAAAAATAGCCATATCCTATCTGAAGCAAGGCAGAGATCATTTTTCTCTTTAAAACAAGGAAGGACTAACAAATCTGATGAAGTCCACCTGTCTTTCTAAGATGATTTTTCAGGATGGGACAGAGCTGACCTCCCCTCTCTGACAGCGAATCTCTGATCCTTGGCAAAATGGCTGCCCCAAATCTTGCAGCGCGGCCACCACCTGGACTCTTAACCCTCAGGGGAACTGTGGGAGTGGGAACTGCCGCCTCCTTGGAAAAGGATTCAGAGGAGTATAGAAGGGCCCAATTACCAGATCAGGCTGGCTTCCATGGGAAACCTTGATCTTTTAATACTGAGAAAGAGAGACACAACTGTTCTGAGCTTTTGGCCTCCCAGAGAATGCTCTTAAAGACTCAACCTGTTTCTGCAGAATTTCAGAGCTCAGAAATAAAGGTACAGTCTAGAGACAAAAGACCAGAGTCAGCAGAGATGTGGAGATATTTGAACTTGTTTGGTTAAAAACAATGACAGGAGCTCCTTGGGGGCAGAGAACAAGGGGCGCTTGTGGATGATCTGCAGCCACACCAAGCCCCGAGAGCTAATGGATGCCAATGTGAACCAGGTGAATAATTTATGCGGTATTATTTTCTGCCACTGACAGCTGGATTGTGAAGCCACTCAAAGGACCTGCTGAACAGCCAAGAGGAACAGCTGACCCAGGCATCACTCTACTCTCCAGGGAACTCATGGGTCTGTGATCATTTTACTGTAAAGCTGAGTGGACGTAGAAGGCCGAAGCGTTGTGGAGGAGCTAGGGCCTGATTTGAGAGGAAGAAGCGGGAAGGAGAAGGAGCTTTCCAGGTACACGGGCTTTGGTTAAATATGCAGCTCTACTTCTTACCATGTGTGACCTTTGATAAGGTCTTTTCTTCAGTTTCCTCATCTATAAGATGGAGACAATAACATCTCCCTCATGGGGTTCCGATGAGGATTGCATGAACTTGAGAGAGAGCTATCATGTCACAGGCAACTCATAAGGAGCGCTTAGGATAGGTTTCTCTCCCTTTCCCTGACCTCACTTTTGTGGGCAGAGGAAGAGAAGGGAACATTGAAATAAAATATGCTCTCTTTTTTTTTTTATTACTCTTAGGTATCAAATTGCAGTCCATTTGATAAGTCTAAGAGGAATTACAAATACATTCCTGAGCACTGAGCTGGGCTTCTGACTACCTAATTGTAAGCCATTCTCAGGTTATTTGTATATACAGCCCATTATTGGCTGTGTCAGAAAATATCATTATTTCCCTTGAAGCTTATTTTAAGCCCATAACAGTGCTATCTGGAGGATGAAGGCTTAGGTAGAATGACAAACTTTAAAATTACTGGGCAAACTATGGTTGTCCTAGAACTTGATCATCCTTCTTTCTGAATATTTCTTAGGAGCTTTCACTTCAGCCTGACTCAGGAGAACTGAAACATCTTACCACAGGGATTCACAAGGACTGCTGGGGAGCCCTGCCAAATTCTGGCAGATTTATCCCGAGAACAATGTAAGTGGAAAGTAACAATGAAGATGCTCATTTGAGTCAACAGAGGCCTGTTTACTTCCTAAAATAATCTCCTAGTTACATAACCATGTCCTAAGTTGAGTCCTGTTTGTTTCTTTGTAGCTTTTGGTGAAGGCCCTAGAGTATCTGCTTGTGGCCTGACAACATGGGGATTCCCTGGGACAAGGTAAGAGGACCCAAGCTGTGTTCAAATGAGACCCAGAGATCGCAGTGCAAAGGGACACCTTTGGTAAAACTGGCCACTTTGGGTCATATAGATCCCCAAAGAAATCATGCCCGACCTCCTAACATCAAAACCATAGGGATTTATCAAGGAGAAACCCTGTTTAATTGGTCTATAAATGAGGATACAACCTAAGGCATGACTGGAGCTGAATGAGTCCAAGTGATGGGCTAAAAAGGTAAACCAGTCCAAACATGGCAGGACCAAGAAGGAACAAGGTAGGAGAGGGCAGAGGGGTGGAGGGCAGAGAGGTGGAGGGTAGGAATGCCTGCATGGCAGTGGGATTGTTCTTCTTCATTCCCTATCTCAACCGCACCCCGCATCAGTGGTTTTTGCTAGGCCTTTTGAAGACAGCAGGAATCTGGGAGAAGGAACATCATCATCTTTCACAGCATGGAAACATCAATCTTATTCCAGAGAAGGGAAGAAGTCCCCAAAGGCATGTCTGGTTTAACAGTTTCTCAAGTGGGCCAGGAAGTTCTTATTCATGTTCTGGGCTCAATAGTGATGCTTTGATTTCACTTGCTATTTTACTTTTAGTTTTGTCTCTAACATCTGGAGTGAGGATCAGAAGACCGGAGTTCCAGATTTATTCTGTGACTCAATCACTTCTTCAATCACTGAGGGATGTGGTGTGATGTTCTTTGCTCTGAGCTTCTGCTTCTTGATCTAAAAAGACAGGTGGTTGTTCTGGGTGATCAAAAGCTCTTCTTGCTCTGTGTATCTTCGAATCCATGAAATTACATCTCCTTGCATCTATGATAACACATCAAAATACGAATCACAATTTTCTTACAGGGTTGCTGAGGTTAAAGCTGTGAAAGCCTGGGAACAAATCTCCCCAGGGAGGGTTTAAGCAAGCATTAACTCTTTATTCTGCAAGCTCCCCCATTCATTGCTAGGGTGTTGCCTGATAGCCACCATGCACAGTTGACTTTCCTTGGGAAATCATGAGTCTTTTATTCTTGCTATTTGACTTTATCTCCTACACATCATCCAGATGGCGCAACCTCTGGTACTATACATCCAATGGAATTGCCACAACTCAGCCACTGAGATCCAACATTCCTGCCTCTCTTCATTCCAATATTCCTTCTCTTCCTTATTGTGGTAGACAAGAGTAAGCATTTTTATTTGCAGAGATGTACTTACTTAAAAAGCAATCGGAAAAGCATTTGATTTAATAATTAGGATTGTATCTCCACCATTCATTTTTCTGAAAAAAAAAATTTTTGGTGTAAATTTAAAGTTCATAAGTAACACCAAAGACTGAGACAATGAAGTCCATGCATACTGTAAAAAAAATAACATAAATAACAGTCCCTAGTATGCATCAGTCATTGTACTAGGGGCTTTGTGTGTACATTGATTGTCTCATTTGAAAATCAAAACATGGCAGAAGAGTCAAATGCTTTTGAATGTGCTGAAACTCAAATTTTCTTCAAGGTCATCTCTGTATGCTTCCTGTCTCTTCTACACTGCCATTATTGGCTTCTAAAACCACTAAAGCTAGGCAGAGAGCCTGGTCCTAACACGTTCTAAACTGGGCATTGGTGAGGGGCTGCCTGCTGACTTGTTTAGGGGCCAGTTGGCACAGTTTGGGATGGTATAATATCAGCAACAATAGCATTGGGTTAATTTGAATATAAACAACTTAGACTTAAAAAGTTCATCCTGAAAAACAAGCCTTCAAGGACAAGTGAGGACATGAAGCAAATTCCTAAGGATGCCTGGGGTTCAGGAAGCAAAGAAGAATCTTTGGTTATTCATGAAAACCAAATACCAGCTATGTGGCATCTTCTGGGGAAGTGCAGGGGTGGGGGAATCCTGGGGTGTGTTTGGCAGCACTGTCCAAAGTACAGTTGACTTCTTAGGCTGCTGAACAAACTTCTTCTCTTGCCCCAGGAGAATTTGATCTACAGGTTCCCACAAGTAGAGTAACATCTTTCTCTTGAAATAGGTGCTGTGTCATAGTCTGTATCATAAGCTTCTCTTGGTCAACATGATGAAATGAAAGTAGCTCAGCTCCTTGCCTGATCTCAATCTTAGTAGGGCTTAGGAGAGAAGAAGAAAGCTGGTTTCTCCAACAATCTTCCTCAGATTCCCTAGAATCCCCCTTTTTTGCACAGCGTCTCTGGAGCTACGAAATTCAAAGCATTGAATCCGAACTCGAAGTCCCCATTCAACCCACTCAGTCTTGATTGGGCCGATTGGATCATTGCCATTTTGATGTAGAATCTTTGCTCTCATTTTCATGTTCAATTTCCTATGGTTTCCAAGCTAGGAAGCTTTTCTGTCTGTATAGAGTTGTTTGCAGGGATGAAATCAGGTATTTTATTTTCCTGGTAGACGTAGTTTGAAGGGACCTCTGATACTTGAGACCTCTAGATTACTAGCATTTTGATGGCAGAAACTGTGGTTTTCTTATCTCTGAATTTCCAGTGCACTGCACAGTTCTGGGTATATATTGGTGCTTAATAAATCTTGTTAAATGAATAAACAAATGACTTTTTCTTTATTATACTCCCATTACAGTAGCATGGAATTATGAGACTGATTTTGTCAAATTATGAGTAGGTCAGGTTATATTAGGTTTTTCTACAGGAAATTATTCTTTCAAATTAGTGTCTAGGAATTACCTTGCACAAAATAGACATAGGATGCATAATTGTTGATTAATTAGTTCATCTTAACCTATACACCTTGGGGTTATCTAGTTATGTTTTCGTGAAAACTAGGGCTTTGTAATATCAGTGTCATGTCTAATAAGCTTAAACTCCCAGTTCTAAAAACAAAGTTATTCAATAGCACTTTCTCAATTTGATGTGTTTTTCTTTTCCTGTAATAATTTTTTTCCTTAAACTTTTGATATTTGCTTTTGTGCTGATATTTGATAGTCAAAACTCACTTGATCTCAAGTACTTTTCTCAGCCCAATAGGATCATGTTTCACCTAACATTTGTGAAGCTGATTTATCTCATTCATTTTGATCTTGCTAAAACGTGACATTTACAATTTTTCATGTCCCACTGTGACCCAAAAAGACCAAATACATACATAAGATCATAATTTTACCTGATCATATCATTCCTAGTTTTGATGATGGAATTATTTTGTTAACATTTCATGGAGTTCTGCTGAAATGACTGCAATTTCTCGGGCAAGTTTCAGAACGACTAGCATATCTGTGGTCATGTAATCCTGGGTCATGTTATTAACCAGTTCCATTGGATCATCATGCTGTTCCTTTGTCTGACAAAAGGATCTTTGTGAAAGCACACACAGTTTCTTCCCATCACTCACATTCAATTCCAGACCCTGAATTTCTGCTTGCTCACTGTGAGCCATGTTGCTGAGATTGTCGATGCATAGGCAACTTGAGCAGGTTTGGTTTGCCTTTCTGGAATGTATTTTTTGGGGAACAAAAGGAGAATATCAAAGCAGAGTTATTCCAGAAGATCATTTTTCTCTTTTCCTTTTCGTTTTCTTAAATGGGGAAAATACAGTTCTTAAGGTTCTTATTATTTATTCATTCATAAAACACGTATTTTGTCTATGTCTATATTGATAAAGACAACTTACTAGATGTTAGACTATCAATACTTCCCTACTACTGATCAGTACAAACCCAATCTCTGCTCTCCTGGTCTTATGTTTAGGAAATAATACAAGCTCCAATTCTTTCTAGGTTATTAAAAGAACCTAAGGTAGTTCCTCCAATTTTGGATCAATGGTAAATACTTTAAGCTAGAACTCCATTGAGTTGCTGGAAAGTGCATCTATTCGTAAAATACTTAAGATAGCAAGTTCTTCAAGAATATTAATAAGTTAAAAATTAATTGGTGCATATGTGGAGTGTGACTCACTCTCCTTTTTTGTTGGTTTCCAGTAACTCGGGTACATAAAGAAGAACTTTATGTACATAGTAACATGTTGGACGTTAGGCAGGTGATCATCTCAAGTGAAAGATTCCAGGAAGATCAGGATTCAACAATCACGCCCTCAGGAAGGGGCATAGGGTTTCTTAGGTTGTAATCCCCAGTGGCACTTTCAGGCATATTGAAGGAGTGGGGGAAAGGCCCAAATCACCCATGCCCTTTGTCCTTCAGATTGCCAGCACGTCAAATGGAAACCCATAGGGGACAGGCTTCATGTCTGATGCATTGAGAATTCTGGTGTATTTTCTATCTCAGACTTCAAGGTCTACACCCATCGATGTGTGGGGTTCTCAATGAAAAACAGCCTTCTGCCACTCACAATGTCTGCCCTTGTCCTGGGACTTAGGGCTTTGGCTGTAAGTTCCTAAAGTCAGGGGTCAAGCTCTAATCACTACTGTATTCTGAGCTTTTTGTACAGTACCTGTCGACATGTGAGTTGAAAGGAACCTATCTCTGAGGAAGGGACTCCTCTCTCCAACATAGTGCCGGACTCTTGTATTAGGAAATGATGAAACCATCAACCAAATGTCTGCCATAGCTACTGTGGCTCTTGACAAGACTGTGAGGGAGAATAGCAGTGTCAGCTGCAAACAGACATTTGTTTAGGTCATCTGAATTATCTTGATTGTCACCATGGCAACTATCCACAACCAGTGTCTAGGTGTGTGAGAAGACTGATACAATAATACTGTGGTGTGGTCATTTAGCTAATTCATTCTAAGCCTAACAGAAACCTTTTCCATCAAAGTTTTTCAGAGCATAACAACATCTCATAAGAGGCCAGAGGATGGCTTGTGCTTAATATCACACCTGTAGAGTAGGACAGCGCTTCCCAGGCTGTCTGCTTACATTTTAGCTTGTCTTGTGATTACATGTGGTTTTAGTACTTTCATTTTAAAAATCTGGGTTGGTTCCATACATTTGGAAAAGTAAAATTGGATGGTACTGGAAATGTTGCCTGGTTGCACATCAGTAAATGTAGCTTGCTTGTATTATTTTTTTTCTAGATCTAAAATGCAATGCATCAAGCAAGCATGTTTAGCAATAAAAGTGGGAATCCCCCTCCTGCTGGATAAACTGAGTGCTTTCCACACGACACAAAGTCATATATCTTGACACAATCTCTAGGATGCATTATATAAATGGAAGAGTGGTGTGGTGAGGGGAAATAAGAGCAGGGAGAGAGTGAGCAGACCTGACTTCTGAGTCCTGGTTCTCTATGGGACAACTGAGTGAATCTGGGTGTGTCACTTTACCTCAGCCTAAGAGTCTTCATTTATAAAATGGACTAGATAATTTCTGTGTGCCTTCTAGACTTTAATTTCTATTTTAGATGGATATTTTGTACTTCAGTATCATAGGAAGAAATGGGAGTTGAAACTTCATTTTAAAGGCACTGAACTTAGCTCCTGCCCAGAAGGGCACTTCACTTCTGATAAATTCCATTGTCCTCGGCTACATAAATTGGAAACTGTTTTAACTGTGTGTGTGTGTGTTTCTCCCTGCTAATTCGTAACTCATCAGAAATGCTACTCTTGGGATTACCACCACTTTTTACAGATAAGGAAACTGACGCATGATACTAAATAACATCAGACCAAGTGAGGTCTTTTTGAGAGCTTTAAAAAGGTTTTGCCACTTTTCTCTTCAATATTTGTTTAAATTCTTTGTTTTAGAGACACAATGACTATCTCATTCCTTTCCTAATGTTAGCTCAGTAGGCAGCCCCACTGATACGCCACACGGTTTTGTTGAGAAAATTATTTTCTGCTTTCAAAAACAGCTGATTGCTGGAGTGTTTTACACAAGAGGGCAGTGATCCTAGAAATAACTTAAACTACTTTCTCTGCTTACCAAACCAAAACCCAAACCAGCCAACCAAACAGACAAATAGCATGGCTCATCAGTAATTTCTCCCTGTACCGGTTCAATCGTGATTAAAAGTTAAGAACAGCAGATAAATGTGTATCCTAGAAGAGATTAGCGGAACCATTTATATAGTGTAAGGTCATGCAAACCATGCTGAAAAGGAAGCACTTTGTTGTGGTGACATGGGGAGGAAGAGGCTGTGGGAAGCCCCTGCCTGGGTGGGGCCACCACACACACGCATGCATTTGATGCAGCCATTGGTGTCCCCGCCGGTAAGCGCTGGGTGTGAGAGTAAGTGAACTATACAAAGTCTGTCTACATTACAAGTGGGGTCAGCCAGTGACCTCTTTCAAATGGGCTTGTTGGAAGGGGTCCACACTGAATCAGAAATCCCATCCCCTGTGGACGACAGAGGCATGGATCCGCTGGGCGTGAAGGGGTCCGTGTCTGTGTCCGTCTCACCCTCGGCGAGGTACCGCTTCTCCCTCATCCAGCTCGACCCCCCATTGGGGCCAAACACATAATCATCTCTGTCCTGGGAGATGCTGAAGCCACTTGGAGACCTCTCCAGCTCCTCGTGGTTGACCGACATCAGGGACAGAGGTGTGTCGCTGTCCCGCGTGATGCTACGTCTCTGCTGGGGGGAGATTCGGTCAGAATAGGGGCCCTGCAGGTCAGCCTGGGAGTGGCAGCTCACTCGGGAGTCGAGAAGAGTCAGGATAGGAAGAACCGTGGGCCTCTCTGCATACGTTGTTGCCGAGGAAGGAGGAGCTGCCTGAACCTTTCCAGTACTGGGTCCCCCTCGGGGCAGGTTCACAGGGTCATGTGCAAAAAACCCATAGGGGCTGACTTTGTCAATGGGCACCTGGTGGAAGCTGTAGGGCGGTTCCGGGGGGCCTGTCTCAGAATAGTTGCAGATGATGGTTTTCAAATCAGAATACCTGTTGTCCTCTTTCTTCTCTGCCTCAGCTGGCGAGGAAGTGCCCTTGGTTGGGTAATACTCCGTGACCTGCACCTGCAACCGTTCCATATGTTGCATGTGCATATCCACGAGGAAGTCCAGCTTCTTCCCCATGTCCTGAACCTGGAAAATCAAAGGATCTGTGAGTTACCACTTTCTCTGAGGGTGGGGATCATTGCTGTTGGTTGGGAGGAAATATTCTTTTTTTTTTTTTTTTTTTTAAGGTGGAGTCTCAGTCTGTTGCCCAGGCTGGAGTGCAGCGGCGCAATCTTGGCTCACTGCAACCTCCATATCCTGGGTTCACGCAATTTTCTGCCTCAGCCTCCCAAGAAGCTGGGATTACAGGCGCCTGCCACCATGCCAGGCTAATTATTGTATTATTGGTAGAGATGGGGTTTCACCATCTTGGCTAGGCTGGTCTTGAACTGACCTTGTGATCCACCCGCCTCGGGCTCCCAAAGTGCTGGGATTACAGGCATGAGCCACTGTGCCTGGCCGGGAGGAAATATTCTAATACTGTATTTACTTTTCAGAAGGGAACAGAATTCTTGCAACTCTTAATAAGAAGAGCAGCTAATAATTTATTTTGTGCCTCCTACTTGCAAGCCTTGCATACCATGTATTAGTGCTAATCTAGAGAAAACCTAGGCAAGGGCTTTCTAGGAAGCAAAGGTGGAAAGCAGAGAGATGCTTTGAAGTGTTACAGGCCTGCTGTGTCCCTTAGAGGAGGAAGTGGCCTTCCTAACGTTGCCTGGGTCAAGGAGCAAGAGTTCTCAATTTATGAACATTTCCTTAGACAGAAGCATGTGGATTGTTAGTCTATGTTTCTCCTACATGGTGATTTAAGCTGTAAAAATACAAGGGCAGTGGTTAGTAAGAACTGAGCGTCTCAGAACTGAAGACCCTACCCAGCGGCTTGCTCTTGCCTGCCTAAATTGTGAATGACTATACATGAGTGTATGTGCATAGATGTGTGATGTTCTTGCTTTGACAATTCACGACTCACCAGGAAACGCTGTCGTCAGGTGTGTCATCCCATTTTACAGGTAAGGATACGAGCACCGTGATCGGCAGATGCTAGGATGGCATCTGAGTCTCAAGAATAACTGACCCTTTTAGAAAAGTTACGATTTGACTCTGTCTTATGCGCTTTATTGACTCACGTGAATTTTACGACAGTCCTCCAAGATGGATACTATTATTATCTCTATTTCACAGGCAAGAGAACAGAGACACAGAGAAATCATGTACAGCGGAAATTATAAATTTTTAAATGAAAACAAAATTATTGACTTAACAAAAAGGAATAATTCAGATTTGCTCCTACCTCTCCTGCACGGGTCCCATTTAGGATTTTGAATAAAACAAAAGGATTAATCTCATCCTTGAAAAACTGGCAGTACCATTTATCTAATGTAGAGTTAGGCAGATGATGCTAGATTATGAGCTCTTTGCTATGAAAGCAAGAGTGAGCTGCATGGTGCTGTGAGTGACCGGTTTTCTCGTTCCACCTTGAACGGATCTCACCTGTAGCCTGCCCTCCTCCTGGCCTCTTCAAACAGACCACCACTGGCCCGGACATTGAGAAAAGGGGGACACACAACATGCAGGGGCAGGTCACTAACATTTCCTAAGGGGTCACCATGAAATGCATGATAACTGTAGCTATCATCAAGTGTTCACTGTGTGCCCGCTAATATTATGGGTAATTTTCATGTATCAACTCAATCCTCACAGCAACCTAATAGGGTATTATAATCCCCATACTACAGATGAGGAAAACTGAGGCTCAGAACAATTAATTAACTTGCATGCGATCACTCAGTAAATGCTGAATCAATGATTTAATTTCCACATCTTTTTTGAATGGTAGGTAGTACTACTCAAGTGTCTTATTTCCCTTTGGAAAACAATGGTGGAGACCGGGCACAGTGGCTCATACCTGTAATCCCAGCACTTTGGGAGGCCGAGGCGGGCAGATTACCTGAGGTCAGGAGTTTAAGACCAGCCTGGCCAACATGGCGAAACCCCATCTCTACTAAAAATAACAAAAATTAGCGGGGCATGGTGGCGGGCACCTGTAATCTCAACTCCTCAGCAGGCTGAGGCAGGAGAATCGCTTGAACCCGGGAGACAGAGGTTGCAGTGAGTCAAGATCGTGCCATTGCACTCCAGCCTGGGCAACAGAGTGAAACTTCATTAAAAAAAAAAAGAGAGAGAAAGAAAGAAAAAGAAAGAAAGAAAGAAGGAAGGAAGGAAGGAAGGAAGGAAGGAAGGAAGGAAGGAAGGAAGGAAGGAAGGAAGGAAGGAAGGAAGGAAGGAAGGAAGGAAAGAAAGGGTATTTGAAAATAAATTTTACAGATCTGGTTTTTGGTGAGATGAAGAAAACACTCACCTGTCTTTCAACTTTTACAAACTTCCCCATCATGCTTTGGTCTTCAATTTCTGATGTGGATGGTCTGGCTACATATGGTTCATTCCTAAGAAGAAGCGAACACTTCTGTAAGATCATTATACCTATTTTTGCTATGCAACGTCATTTTGGCTAGGCAGCCCATGGCCAACAGAGCCATTGCTCCCACCCTCACACTTGTGTGGCATAAGAGCACCATTCAACTCTGGAGGCATATGTGAGTCGGAAAGTCAGAGTTTTTCTGCATTCAACACTGGTATCTCATGTTTACCTCTGCTGTAGGAAAATTTGAAGCTAAATATCAAGCTGATATTAAGGAGGCTTTGCTTTGTGTTAAAGATGATAAAGCACCTAACAGTACCTAGAGTATCTAGTTCCTTTAAATTAAATTCCTTAGCCTTTCAGTCTTAGATTTGAGATCTGAGACTTTCACTCTGACTGTGTGTGTGCAGGTGGAGATGGAGTCATCTAATGCCTGAAATTACTTACAGTGAGTATAAATATTTCATCTGGCCAATTTTAATAAGAATGAAAAATCTCAAATCTTGAACATGATGCAAAAGATGACACTGGCGAGGAATGGAATTGAAATATGTGCTGAATTTGATTTTTGGTTATCCACAGTATCTGATTAAATTCTGGTTAGTTTCTACATTTTTATGTTTTTTGCAGATCAGAACTTTCAGGGAGTCTAGCTATTTGCTAGAAACCAATTTATGCTAGGCACTTTCTCAATAGTTGATTTATCTCTCTCATAGGTTACTAAATCCTGCTTAGTAGGATAGTCTTTGGCTGAGCAGCCTTAAATTTTAAAAAGATGTCAAAAACTGGTGGCCCCTGTGCTAAATCCAGCTGGCTAGTGTTTTCTTTGGCCTGCACGGGGTTCTAAAACATGTAAGCTGGCTGGGCGCGGTGGCTCATGCCTGTAATCCCAGCACTTTGGGAGGCCGAGGTGGGCGGATCACGAGGTCAGGAGATCGAGACCATCCTGGTTAACACAGTGAAATCCTGTCTCTACTAAAAAATACAAAAAATTAGCCGGGTGTGGTGGCAGGCACCCGTAGTCCCAACTACTCGGGAGGCTGAGGCAGGAGAATGGCATGAACCTGGGAGGCGGAGCTTGCAATGAGCAGAGATCCCGCCATTGCACTCCAGCCTGGGCGACAGAGTCTCACAAAAACAAACCAAACAAACAAAACACACACACACACACACACGTAAACCATCTCAAAAATTGAGAATTTCACGTAAAAGCTGGATATTCTGTTTTCTGGAAACAGAGGACCCGCATTCCTAAAAGAAGGTAGGGCCCTCATTCCTAAAAGGAGGTAGGACCCTCATTCCTTTAAGAATGGAGGGCCTTCATTCCTACCTCCTTTAGATGGGGCATGTGTCCTCCAGGTGCCCACAGTCCCATCACTCCCTATTCTATCCCCAGGGCTGAGGTTAAATATTAAATGCTTTCTATCATCATGTTGATGCTCTTGATTCTTTTTTTTTTTTTTTTTGAGACAGAGTCTCACTGTGTCACCAGTCTGGAGTGCAGTGGTGTGATCTCAGCTCACTGCAACCTCCGACTCCCTGGTTCAAGCGATTCTCCTCCCTCAGCTTCCTGAGTAGCTGAGATTACAGGCACGTGCCACCACACCCAGCTAATTTTTGTAGTTTTAGTAGAGACGGGTTTCACTATGTTGGCCAGGCTGGTCTCGATCTCCTGGCCTCGAGATTCACCTGCCTTGGCCTCCCAAAGTTCTGGGATTACAGGTGCAAGCCACCACGCCCGGCCTCTTGGTTCTTTCATAAGTGGAAGGTTCATAATATTTCTTAAGCCTAACTCCCTCACTTGAAGACGTTTGGGAATAAAGAGAAATAAATTTAGGCAGTGGATTTTCTAAAGAAAATCTTATTCAAAATTTTAAAGCTTTGGAAGGAGGAGAGCTGCTCTGTTAAGGGACAAGGCTCTCAATGTTGTCAGGGGGCTGATATCTGAGTGACTTCTCTGGCTTTGTCCTGGGAGGGGTATCGATCAACTCAAAGATAATTATGCAGGATGGAGAATGCTGTGGGTTCTGCTAATGCGAAGTTCTCTTCCTGTTTCAATAAAGTTCATGAGTCTCCTCTTGTTTTATAACAGGGAAACTGGTGGGGCTATTTTCATTTTCAAAAGTCGTAGGAAGAAATATCACCCACATGGTCTGGGAAGAGGAGTGAGAAGATTTTTGTACAGAAACCTTTCAAATGGCCACCAACTGAAACAAGCTTCAAACTCTTTCTTCATTTTACTTAGGAGAGTGACAACTGCACCTACAGAAAGGACCCCAGCTGAGGTTTGGGGGTGGGGATGCTCTACAAACTTTGCACCCCTGGCCCATCAGTCCATGTCCACTGGCCCCACCTGGGAGACTGCTGGGATGGGAAGGTGAACGCTGACCCTTTCTGAGACTTCTTGTGTTTTGGCGTGGAGGGAGGTCCAGGAGTGAAAATCATATCTATTCTGAAAGAAACAAACAGAGCGGGGATTAAATTACACAGAGCTTTGTTTTGACAGTAAACCAAATCATTCTATTCTCTCTGGAATGAGATATGGGTTTGGAATACATAAGAGAAGAGAAGAGGAGAGGAAGAGAGAGTGCATACTAGCCACAGAGAGAAAGAAAGAGTCAGAGAGAACCTATAACTTCGGTATATTCTTCTTCTTGTTTTTGATCTGGTGATACTGAAAGGATCTTTCTATCCCAGGGGAGAGGGAGGCAGACAAACCGCTGAGAGAGGTGAGGGCTGCATCTTGTTATATTTTTTTTTTATAAGAAATGTCATAGGTGGGCTGCAAACCTGTCTTGTCTTCCAGTTCTTTTATCCCTTCCAAAAACATCTAGTTAGGGAGTTTTACAGACAAAGCCTAGGCTACATATTCAGCTGCACACATCACTGCTGCTCTGTGGGCATCTCTGGCCAGTAGAAAGATAGATCCAACACCAGCTTCCACTTCTGCTTCTATTTCTGCATGAGGCACCAGCTCCTTTTTAAAAACCTTCTATTTTAGGTTTGGGGGTACAGGTAAAGGTTTGTTACGTAGGTAAACATGTGTCATGGGGATTGTCTTTTCTGCTCCTCTCCCTCCTACCACCCTACCCCCTCAAGAAGACCCCAGCATCTGTTGTTTCCTTCTTTGTGTTCATAAGTTCTTATCATTTAGCTACCACCTATCAGTGAGAACATGCAGTATATGGTTTTCTGTTCCTGCATTAGTTTGCTAAGGATAATAGCCTCCAGCTCCAACCATGTTCCTGCAAAAGATAGGATTTTGTTCTTTTTTAATGGCTGCATAGTATTCTGCGAGTCATCGGTTCCTTCTCTATGCCTGGACCAATAGGAAAGAAATGTTGCCTATCACGCTGTCGGTTGGGACAAGGGCTGGAGGGAAAGCAGGCTTGAAGGCTTATCACAGGTCCAGGACCATTAAGACCGTGAACCCTGAAATAGCCATGGCTCCTTCTGTCTCCTCCCTGGAAACCCAGCTGCTTCTCCACTGATGGCACTTCCTTTCTCTCTTGCCCCGTAAGGTCAGCACGACTGGAGATATGCAATCAGAGATCCAGATGTTCACCCTCCAGCCACAAACACTAGAAACACATTTGCTTAATAAGTAGCAAAAACGATGACACTGTCATAGTCCACTCTATGCTTATTTAAATTGACTGGTAGTTTTGGAGTGTGGCATGCCTTAGACATCATGCTTCATCCTTGTCTCTCAGAGAGCCATAGTTGCATAAATAACAGCATGTTAGGCTCAGAATTTGTTCACACATCTATTCATTCAGCAGGTAGTGAGCACTGACTCTGTGCCTGCCACTATGCTAGGAAGCCCAGCCTGGCCAGCACGGTGAAACCCCCTATCTACTAAAAATAAAAAATCAGGGGGTGTGGTGCCATGTGCCTCTAGTCCCAGCTACTCAGGAAGCTGAGTCAGGAGAATCTCTTGAACCCGGGAGACAGAGGTTGGAGTGAGCTGAGATCGTGCCACTGCACTCCAGCCTGGGTGACAGAGTGAGACTCTGTCTCAAAAAAAAAAAAAAAAAAAAGGCCATGGAGAAGCACACCTCCAACGTGACAGCATCATTAACTTCCAACCCAGTCGGTGTGACGTTCCTGTTCTCTAGCAGGACATTCCAGTGGGACAACATCACTTGGACAGGGAAGCTGAGGCCCAGAGAGGATATGTGTCCGTTGGAAATATCACACAGTCAGAGTGAACTGCAATAGGAGTTTGGTTTCCTGACTGTTATTCCATGACTCTTGACATCACAACTGCCCGTTTTTAAAAAATGTGCAGTTTTACAACTTATTAAAGATTTGATACATTTTAAAAGTAAAAAAAAAAAAGTCACATATGGAGTCATCATCTCAGTACAGCTACTGCAATCTCTCAGGGGAAGTCCTACTCCTTTTCTCCAGGCCGCAATATGGGAAAGTGTGTGCATGTCCTGTGTATTTCTGAATAAGCATATGTGTGCATGTGTTTAGAATCATACCTATATATTAGTAAACATCATCACAAGGTCTAGGCAGAGTCTATTTATTCTGTGACATATTATATATGATATATAAACATACATATGCAGCTATAAATATATACATATGCATATGTGTACACACATGTCTGCATGTATTACTGGTAATTATATCATGCATATATATCCACAAATCAAATAATTAAAAAATCTCATTATATACTTTTTCTAAATATTATTTTATGGTTGCATAACTTTTTTTTTTTTTGAGATGCAGTCTCACTCTGTCGCCCAGGCTGGAGTGCAGTGGCGCAATCTTGGCTCACTGCAACCTCCGCCTCCCAGGTTCAAGCGATTCTTCTGCCTCAGCCTCCCGAGTAGCTGAGATTACAGGCATGCTCCACCACGCCTGGATTCTTTTTGTATTTTTAGTAGAGAGGGGGTTTCCCCATGTTGGTCAGAATGGTCTGGAACTCTTGACTTCAACGGATTCACCTGCCTCGGCCTCCCAAAGTGCTGGGATTATAGGCATGAGCCACTGCACCCAACCAATGGCTGCATAACATTTTAATGAGAGCAGGTACCATTCTCTCCTTACCCATTGTTTTATAATTAAGGAAATATGGTGCGTTAGAATAGAGACTTTCTAATCAGCTGGAGCTAGTTTGATTCCCAGCTCTGCTCCCTGCTAGCTGGATAGGTCCTCTGTCCTATCAGCTTCAGTTTCCACATTGGAAAAATGGCACTCTAATGCAATGCCTTGTGTTTTCATAAGGGAGTATAAACATGCAGGTGGAATACTGAGGAGTTCCATAAAAATGATGGCAATTATTAGTTGGGCATTGATGCTGTTTCCTTAGTTTTCACTATTGTAAGTAATACCCGATGAACATTTTTTAACATGGTGAAGAATTATATTTAGAATTAGGCAGCCGAATTCGGTTTAGATGATCCCGTTTTGTTGGCAACACCGAAAACATCACAGTCAGAAGCCATTTAAACGTGTGTCTTCTCCTCTCTGACAGGCCTGATCAGGGTGCTGACCTTGGCCATGGCAATGTCATACAGCTTTTTCACAGTCTGTCCAATCTGGTGCTTTGTTGGCCTGGACATCCACAAGGCTTCGTGGATATTTTTCTTCTTAAAATCTCTCCCTGCATTTTGAATTATTTCTGAATACCTTTCACCTTAAACTCTAAGGGTCATATGGCTTTGAGGGGAGCGCAGTCCCTCCAGATGTGACTGTCTCACCTCGTCTGAAGGTACTTTATCCTGGAAAGCATGTCGAGATGCCCGGCAGAATACTGCTCAATCACATCCTTCACGTCGTAAGGCCTCAAAGTCTCCTTGAATTTTTTTTTATAGAGACGGAATTGTAGAATTCTGCAAGGCAAAGTAGAGGCATTTGTGCGTCACGGGTGGAGAGTGCAGGGAGCTATACCACAAGGCTAGCAAAATCCAAGGCAGGGAGAGAAAAGAACCAAAGAGAAAACAGCTTGCTGGAAGAACTTCCAATGTTTGGTTCTGATTCTACCCCTTGGAACACACAGAGTTAGTACATCTCCATCAGGATTATTCCCTTCAATTATTTGAAGAATAAGCAAATCATGGTATTAATAAGAGCTAACATTTATTGAGCATTCATTGTATGCCAGACCATGAGCTTAATGCTTTATGAACAATCCTGATAACAGATCCATTTATAGGAGATGTGATTGTGATTCAGAGCTTCAGCATCATCCCAGGGCCATACAGCTGATGAGGGCTGAGCTGGTCCTCAAACCCAGATGGGGTGCTGACGAGGCTGGTGCTCTGAATCACTGTCACACTGCTTTCTATTTGAGCACAGCTGATGTATCTCATCCTCAAGAGCCTCTTGAATTATTTTGCTTGGGAGCTCCTAGAAAAGAAAAGCTGGTTTCTGTTCCCTGAGTTTTTTCAGGTTCCTTATAAAGTGGGGCGCCCAGAACTGGTAGATGAAATCAAAGCCTCACGTCCATCCTTTATTGGTTCCTCCCTGGAAAGCAATCAAGTCACCCCTGATGGGTAGTGTTCCTTGGGAGCCACATCGTGAAGTTAACTCCTGCTGATCACAGAGTTTATTCAAACCCCTAATCACAGGTCAGTGTCAGGAGGTCACAGCCCTTCCCAGGCCCTTCTATCTGGTGCTTGTGCAAGTCATTTTAACGGTGCATTCAAAGTTCATTTTGTTTGCCATAGCTCATGGCTTTAGCCTCTAAACATTATTTATGGTATATTGATTATGGTACTACCTAATTTGCTTGCCATCCTTCCCATCTTTGTGCCATTTTATAAGCCTTCTCTTTACATCGTTCCATACAGGTGAGAATCTATAAACTAAGGCTCACAGGTCAACTCTGGCTCACTGCCTGATTTTGATAGTAAGGTTTGACTGGAACTCAGCCACACCCACTTCTTTATGCACTGTCTATGGCTGCTTTTGTGCTACAATGACAGAGCTGAACACTCGTAGCAGAGACCTATGGACCATGAAGCCTAAAACATTTACTATCTGACCCTTTCCAGAAAAGTCTGATGACCTCTGAATGAAGGCATCAGTGAAAATGCTAAAAGAAGAGCAGAAGAGGGCACAGACCAGACTATGCAGTGTCCCAGCAGAGATCGCCCTCCAGGTCAACACAGGTTCATTAACTGGCTTTCTCTGAATAAAGGCTTTCAGCCAGTGAGGAATCTAGATAGCTGTGTTTTCATACAACCACATTTCTGTCATATCCTACATAAAGGTGTCAGGAAAATCCACGTCCAAGGCTTTGCTGAGGTCTACACATTGTAACACGACTGTGCTTCCCTAGCTATTGGAATGAGAATCTTGCTGAAAAGACCATGATGAGTTGGAGAAGTCACCTTAGTTTCTAGAATTCACTGCTACCTTTATGAGGTGCTTACATGCTGATAAAGTTTAAGTAGTAGCATGCTTTTTTCATTTTCTTGCAGAATTTTAAAGCAAAACAGAAATAGCTAGAATGGATCATGGTCTCTGCTGATACAGACAAAAAAACTATAATTTATTATCTTGTTAAAAATGCGAACTAATTAAAAAGAACTATATGGATGAAGTTAAGCAGAAGAAAAAACATTTTGAGCAAGAAGCCTCTACAGGAAGAAAACCCTCCACCCTGACGCCCTTTAAAATACATGGTGGTTACCGCCAGAGCAGAACAGAGGAAGTGGAAATACTGTCGGGAGGGCTGTGGGGCGTGTGTATAACAAGGCAGGCACCCAAGAGTCACCCAACATGATTCGCTCATGTCCGGATCATTTTTCCTGGGGCAGCATACAGTACTTACTTACTTCTGGGACCTGAGTCAGGGTTAGTGGAGGGGCTTATTTTCCCCCTTCCCAAAGTGCAAGAGAATTTTATAAGCCCCATCCTGTAGGAGTTGAGCTGGAGCTGGGGAGGCACACGGGCACCGGTGGGGCTGAGGGGGCATTACCTGACGGCTCGGATGGCGGCCTTCAGGGTAGGGATCATGTCTTCAATGGGGAAGTCATTCCCATAGCCCCTGTCTTCTGCTGTGGGGTCGCCTGTCCCGGCATCTGGGAGGAAGACACGCATATCAACGGCAGGCCACAGCCCGGGAAAAGGCTTGGGGACCCCATTGTTTGGTCAAAGCCTTCCACGCCTCTGGATGTGTCGATCCCCAGAGTCTTTGTTTCCACGTTGTGAGACCCCACAGTACTCTCAAGCTGTGATGCTGCTCAGCCTTTCTTGGCACCCTCATTCTATTATCTAGAAGTCCAAGCCAGAAGTGTGTGCAGCTCATGACTGGTGGTGGAGGACAAGGCTAGCAGGGAGGAGAAGTGAGCTCTGCAGTGCCAGAGTGGCCCCCAGAGCCAGAAGCCAGCGAGGGACACAGAAGCCAGCAAAGGACACACACTGTGCAGGCCTTGGAGCCAGACAGGCCTCAGCTGGGGCTTTTGCTCTGTCAGTCTCTATCCTGGTGACCTTGGGGAGGTCACTTTCTGAGCCACACACACCTCAGAGGTCTTGGAGAGAACTGAATGATGCAATGAGGACTGAGGGCCTGGGTGGGCTCAGACACTGAGGACACAGGCTTTTCTGCCTGTCCTCCCTTCGCATAAGTAAAAGAGGCACATGAGGCCATGGCTCCTACAGCCTCCAGAGGGCGCTTTTCTGCCACCTCTTCCCATGCCCTGGTCTCTACATCGCTTGGCACATGGCACCACCCCATCCTTCAAGTTGACTTCCATAACAATTCAATCACGGGGCGGGATGGGTGGGGGACACCCTTAGAAACTAAGGAGACAGGCTTCCAGGCTCCTAACTTGGGAGCCTCCAGCCCTAGACCCCTGGGAATACATCACAATGCCTCCGCCCAAGGGACAGGAGGAGTAAGGGAAGCAAGAAGATGGCTTGGCGAGGGAAGGGAGAGAGTTACCTTGTGGACTCGAAGGTTCTTAAGTGGGGAGAGGGAGAGGTGAGGAAGGAAGTGGGCTTGGGGGAGGGAGAAGTGGAGGAGACAGGGAGGGACATAAAAAGGCATTCATTACCTTCAGAACTCTGCCAGAAAGCGTAGGCTTTCATGCGGAAGGCCGTGCGGAAACGCTCTTTATTGTTTAAGCCAACAGGCTTTGGTTCTTTAGAAGGACTTTCTTCTATGGCATCTACATTCAGAGGGGTAAATAGCTTTCCTTTAGTATTGCTACCACGAGGATTAGAAAGGCGAACCCGATCCAAGAGACCCAGCTTTTGGCTACAAAATAAGCAAAAGTGAACAATTTTCCTCCTTCAGTGCAGGCTCTTACAATTTCCCATCCCTCCATAAAGACTCATACATGCTCCTCCAAGGAGGAATGGGGACCGTGCATTTCACAGTGCTGAATCTGACTCAGCAGCTTGGAATCGGACAGGGCGTGGTTCAGATCCTAGCTCCACAGCTTGCTAGCCTTATACCCTGGGCGAGTTTTGTTTTAACTTCTCTGAATGTCAATTTTCTCATATGCTTAAATGCTGCTTACATGAGATGCAGGCTATACATTGCCAACTCATCCTAGTATGCTGCAGAGATTCGTCTTTCCCCATGCCCATTTCCTGTATCAATAACTTCCTGCCTCTCCTGTGTATCATCCCATGGTGCCCGGATAGTGATTTACACAGACAAATCCTTATCAAAGTGTTCCTCCTTGAAAAGAACCTGACAACACAAATGACATAAAGCAGCACTCTTAATTTGGTGTCCACAAACAGACTCTTACGGATAGAATTTGGCAGTCCGTGAGTTTGGATGGGGAAAAATACATTTTTAATTTATAACTTCTAACTAAAATTTAGCATCTCTTTCCATTATGAATGTGGGCAACAAACTCCAGTAATATCCTAAATGCCTGTGACTGTCCACAACAAAAATCACAGATAATTTTATATCCTGTTATTTCAAGGTATTGTTTATGCTCATGATGGCTTCAAGATTATGGTGGTATTCAATCTGCCACCAGGTTCATCACAAAAATGCACATATATGACTACATCTCAAAATTTTAAAGATTTTGGTAATGCTTTATCCATATAATCAGCTTCTTTTGCAAGTGTATATTGTATTTTGTTTATAGATTCAAAATTATTCTGAGAAGGGGTCCATGGCCTTCACGATACTGCTAGAAGTGTTCCTGGTACAAAGAAAATGGTTAATAATGCCAATATAAAATTGCCCTGGTGCAAAAATCCAGCTGCACCTTGACTTAAGCCCAAGTCCACCCTTCCCATCGGGCTGACCTGGGGTAGATCTATGACCTTTTTGAGCCTCAGTTACCTCATCTGTAAAGTAGGGATAAGCATTCTCTGCTTTATCTGGTTGCTATGAGATGATGTTTGTCCAGGATTTGGCATAGAGTGTGACACACAGCGGGTGCTCTATACATGTTAATTTCTTCCATTTTTCGGCTTTTGCCCCCTTACCCTAGTGAGCACAAAGGATAAAGCCTTTTTTGTGGTACTTTCCAAAGAGCGCCACATTGTGTGTTTTCGCCCAGTGGTATACTCAATGCAACAGCTTCTGCTCCCTTACCCCACACAGAGCTTGGCACACAGGAGGCACTCACTCGTGTACTTGTGAAATAAATGAGACAGTGAATGAATATGGGTGATCCAATCAGTTCTGCATGGGTTTGTGATAATTTTGTGTTTTCTAAAGAGCATGTCTGGTTAGGATAGTCATGTGCCCCTGCCAGAAGCTGCTGCTACCTTTGAAGCTGGGTACAGTGTGGAGGTCATGGTGTTGTGGCTGCTGGAAGAGGAGTGAACACTCCTCCTGCCACACAGTCACCCTGTGCTTTCTGAACACCAGGTCCTCGTCTGTCATGGGGGCCTAACAACAGCTGCTTCATAGAGGGTTAGGGAGTATTACACGTGATAATTTATGTAACATTTCTTGCCTACAGTCCGGCATACAGAAGGCATTAAGAAATCTCTGAAAAAACAAACCAGTGAATGAATGAATGAGTATATGAATGAGCAGTGAGCAGTTGTTATTCCTGACTTCCTCTGGATCTGTTCTCTCTCACCCAGCACTGTTCCAGAAGTTTGATTGAGGAACTCCATTAATAACCAGCCCAGGATAAATTTAGAAAAACGCCAATGCTCAGCCAGCTCCATCTTCCTTGAACTGAAGTCAACATTTTTTGGAATTGCTTTCCTGGCTGCTACTAGATAAATGACTAATAGGACAGAGAATATATCAGAACTCGTGGGCTAAAAATAGTGAACGAAGCAGGAACTGAGCTGAACACACATTGAAGTCTTTCTGGCACTGCACTGTATGGAGACAGTACATTTCCATGCCTGCCTGCTCCACTGAACTATGTAGTGCTAGCTAGGCAAAGACTCTGCCTGGCTATCTTTGAACACGGTACATTTCCCTGCTCAGAACATCCGAATATTCAGTACAGCAACTAAGATCATGGGCAAAACCAGCCTGGTGGAAGCATCCTGACAAACCGTGTGACCTAGGACACATCACTTATGCTTTCTGGTCTCCAACTTCCTCATGGGCAAAATGATGACCATAAGCCCATGCTTTTCATAGATGTTTAAAGGTTAAATGAGGTAATGCATGTCCAGTGCTCAGCCAACTGAGATTCAGGAAGCGCTCAATAGATATTAGCTGTCATTATTAATTCGGTAAGTAATCCTTTTCCCACAGAGGCAGTAGAAGGCTGACGATGTGTGTGAAAAGGATGGATACAATTCCCTGGGCCATAAATAAAGGTTTTGTTGTTGTTGTTGTTTAAATGAACTGCAATGAGTTTGAGAGATTTATATATTATTTTACAGTACTTCTTAATGCTAGTCTAAAAAGTTCAACATTGTCATTGCACTCTACTTCCGTAGGAGACAAATATATGGGGAGCTTAATTCCAGATAAACTAAGCAAGACAAAATTAATAGCAGCCACTTTTTCCTGAATTGAAGTTTCAGTATAATTGTTGAATATAAGGAAGATAATCAGAGGATTTTCTTGGTTCTCCCTGTGCTGGGATTTAGGATTTGCTTGTTAGGCATTTAAATGCTTCACTGCAACCTCAAACAGTCTGGATTGCTTTGGCCACGTTCACTTAAAACCCCATTGGTCACAGATGACAGTTCAGACGGTGTTAGGAATCCAGATGCATGGAACAAAGTCAGAAGTCTTGGCTCAGAATCACTCACAGCCATTGCACCTAAGAGGCTTATGGAATTCTTCCTCCAGCAAAGTGGATGATCAGCTTACTTCTTAATTGTGTTGCCTGAAATCCAAGACCCCAAAGGATAATCAAATGCAAGGCAAAGTTCACCGCTGAAACTCAAAACCCATCTCTGTTCTACATTGTATGGATTTCCAGTGCATAATTAAGGTGTTGTTCTAGGAGGGCACTGAAGATCTTGCAAGAAAAGCCTTCCCCAGAGCTGACATCAGATTTTCTTCAAAAGCTAGGGCTCTTGACATGATAAGTGCAGGCAGACAACTTCCAAATACAAATTGTAAAAACCGCAAATAGATGGACTGGGCATGGCAAAGTAAAATCAAGGTTGTTCTACCCTGGACAATGCGGCTCTTGTCCTGGGCTCCTCCTTCAGGTACCAGCACAGGGAACTCCAGCCATGTTCAACTCCGTGTAGTTTCTTCACATTCTGTGTTTTGCATGTGCTGTGAACTCGACCTGGGAAAACCTTCATCCCCTTTTTTCATCTAAATGACTCTTATTTTTATCTAAAACATGGTCCAAGCCTCAGCCCCACATCTGGACTTTCAGTGCAGTGGCTACTGGGATCCATTAGACATCCATTCTCCGTGCCCCTAGTCCACTTCAGGCTTTTCTCATCCATGGCACTCGGCCACTGCAGGGAAACATTTGACTTAATAGGGACTCCCCTACTACATCAGTGGTTTTCAACTGGGGGTGATTTTGATCCCCCTGCCAGGGCACATTTGGCCATGCCTGGAGATACTTGGTGATATAATAATGAGAAGTACTATTGCCATCTAGTGGTGAGAAGCCAGAGATGCTGTTAAACATCCTGCAATGCACGGGAAATTCCCAAAAAAGAATTATCTGTAGCAAATATCAATAGTGCTGAGGTTGAAAAACTGAAAGGTAAGCTTTTGGACCAGAAACTACCATGTTCAACTTGTATATACAGGATCTAGCACAGTGTCTGGCATGTTGCCAGCACTAAAAGTATTATTACAATGTTGAATGAATGAAGGAAGTAATAAAACATTCAATCTTCTGATTAACAAAATGCATCTAACCTCAGCTGAGAGAGGGACTGCTGTATAGTGGAAAGAGAGTGGACTTTAGAGTAAGAGAACTGAGTTCAAATCTCTACTTGTGGTTTATATTTCACTTAGGAAAGTCATTAACTCAGATTCAATTTCATCTATGAAACGAAGCTAATATTTATTCATTCAACAAAAATGTGTTCCACACTTTGTAAATCCCAGGCTCAAGGTAACTTGTTGAACATACATTGGTGATTAAAACCAACGTGGTTTTCAGTCTCTAGTGAGCTTATGATAAAGTCAAGAAGTCATATAATAAGTAAACAGACACATTCATTGCTAGAAATCTGACAAGGAGACCAAGAGAATGCAGTAATGAAGAGCAACGGGAGGTTGACAGGTAGGGTGGCTCGGGAAGGCATCTTGAGTGGATAGGAAGATGAATTAGGAAACCAATTTCAGGATTATTAATCAAGGATTAAGATGATGATGGTCCAGACACAGAAGCTGAGATCTGAAGGGTCAGAAGCTGGATTTCAAAGAAAGGAGGCAAGAACTCTCTAGGCAGAAGAACTGCATGTGGGTGCAAGGGGCATGAGGACTGGACTGCGGCACCAAAGGGAGGGCATGTGGCCAAAATATTCTAAGTGAGAGGCAGAGTGGCACCAGATGAGATCAGAGTTCAGATAAGTCAGAGACTTAAGAAACGAAATAAAATTTAAACAGAAATAGAAAATAGGAGTTTCCTTTGTGTTCTAAATGTACCCGGGTCCTACAAAGATGTTTGAGGATAAAGTATATGAAGTTTGCATTTTAAAAAACACATACCTGTCCATTGCGGCATTATTAACAACAGTCAAAAGGTGGAAGTAACCCAAATGTTGTCCATCAGTGGATAAGTAGATACAAAAAATTAATGGACATACAACGGGATACCATTTGGTATTAAAATGGAAAGAAATCCTGACACATGTTGCAACATGAATAAACTTTGAGGACATTATGCTAAGTGAAATAAGCCCTTCATGAAAAGACAAATACTATGTGATTCCACTTATATGGGATATCAAGTGTGGTCAAGCTCATACAAACAGAAAGTAGAATGGTGGTTTCCAGGGCCTGGGGGCATGCAAAAGGGGAGCATTGTTTAATAGGAACAAAGTTTTAGTTCTGCAAAGTAAAATGTTCTGGAGATTGGTTTCATAACAATGTGAATATACCAAATACTATAGACCTGTACTTTTTTTTTTTTAAACAAGGTCTCACTCTGTCATCCAGACTGGAATGCAGTGGTGCCATCTTGCTGACTACAACCTCTGCCTCCCGGGTTCAAGCGATTCTCCTGCCTCAGCCTCCTGAGTTGCTGGGATTACAGGTGCCCGCCACCACGCCCGGCTAATTTTTGTATTTTTAGTAGAAACAGGGTTTTGTCATGTTGGCCAGACTGAGTGCCCAGCACAGAACAGCCAATCCCACTTATAGAAGTCAAGGCCTTCTCTCCTTCATTCTTTCATCCTCTCATCTTTTCATGTGGAAAGGATGAGGACTAACAAAAGATCTGCAGTCCCCTTTAAGAGTACTTTTAGAATGCTTCCTAGCATCATGGTGTGCCCTGAGAGAGACAGAGAAAGCAGACAGGTAATAAACACCTGTCACCTACCACATGCCAAACTTTTGAGGCTTTGGTGTCCTATTTTTCTCTCCAAGAAAAGATTATAAATGAAAGTTTCTGTCTGTACTTATTTCTTAAGATATTTTATTCGTTAAAATAAAATGGGAAATGCTAATTGGAGATGAGTTGATAATGAACATGAAGTGGCCAAAAGGGGCCTGGAACTTGACGGACCTTCCTTAAATGGCATAAACGTTGAAGAAGATGATGGTAATTTCCCTTTCTTTCTTTCTTCCTCTTTCTTTCTTCTTTCTCCCTTTCCTTCCCTTCCCTTCCCTTTCCTTCCCTTCCCTTCCCTCACCTCCTCTCACCTCCCCTCACCTCCCCTCCCCTTCCCTTCCCCTCCCCTCCATTCTCTTCTCCTCCTTCTCCTTCTTCTTCCTCCTTCTTCCTCCTTCTTCCTCTCTCTCTCTCTCTCTCTCTCTCTCTCTCTCTCTCTCCTCTCTCTCTCTCCTTTCTTTCTTTCTTTCTTTCTACAGAGCCTTGCTCTGTCACCCAGACTGGAGTGCGGTGGCACAATCTTGGCTCACTGCAACCTCTGCCTCCCAGGTTCAAGCGATTCTACTGCCTCAGCCTCCCGAGTAGCTGGGATTACAGGCACCCACCACTACCCCCGGCTACTTTTTCATATTTTAGTACAGACGGGGTTTCACCGTGTTGCCAAGGCTGGCAATTTCTTTACAGCTTTCACACTGTTCATGGTAGAGCTGGGAGAACCAAATAACTCCTATCCTTTGTGTGATGGTTAATTTTATGTGTCAACTTTACTGAACCAAGGGATCCTCAGATAGCTGATAAAACATTATTTCTGTATGTATCTGTGAGGGTGGAAGAGATTAGCAGTTGAATCAGTAGACTGAGAAAAGATCAGCCTTCACCAATGTGGATGGACATCATCGAATCCTTTGAGGGCCCAAATAGATCAAAAGGAGGGAAAGGGTGAATTCACTCTCTTTGTTTGAGCTGAGACATTCATATTCTCTTGCCCTTAGAGATTGGAGGTCCTGGTTCTCAGGTCTTTGAACTCCAAGACTTATACCATTGGAGCTCATGGTTCTCAGACCTTTGGACTTGGACCGAATTACAACTGCTGGCTTTCCTGGTTCTCCAGCTTGCAGACAGCAGATTGTGAGATTTCTCAACCTCTATAATTATGTGAGCCAATTCCCATAATAAATCTTCTGTTATACACCTCGACATATTCCATTGGTTCTGTTTACTGGAGAATTCTGACCATACACTTTATTTCTCTACAGAGGAATTTATTATTTTGTGGCTAGAAATAAAGATTCGCTGTTCATTTAGGTTTTCTGTGCATTTTTCTTGGGGGACAGGTGTGTTTCTTAGCTGATCTAATCAATTGACATTTCTAGAGATTTCTCATATAGAATTGATAGATGCAGGAGGCAGATAAGGAGGAAGGTCCCAGGGAATCTTCAACTGGCCTGTGCACTGGGAGGACGGGGTGGGGCCACAAGACGTTCCTGCCGCTTGCAGTGGGGAGGAGCCTGACCTCTCCTGTTACTGAGTGGTGACTTGGGATTCTATCTGTGAGATGGGGGCCTGTTAACAGGAACCCTTCTCACTTTGCTGTGTGGTTTTTCCTTTTGCCCAATAAGTTCCATAACCCCTCACCCTTCAAAGTGTCTGCATGCCTAATCTTTCCTGGCCATGTGACAAGAACCCGGTTTCTTCCTACAACATTTTTTTGGTACCCAGAACATGGAATCTGAGGAAGGGAGGGTGAAATGGGGACCCAAAACCTTTAACTTTTGCTTCTGAGCCTTTTGGTCCTATGGCCTTCATCTTCTTTGTTTCGGGACAGTAATGACACCTATTTTTCCTTTTACAATACAGTACTGGAGGTGGTCCACACTTACCCCAAGGGCCACAGACACACGCGCACAGGACAGTTGGACCAGGCAGCTGCCTACCCCTACTTCCCTACCAGCCGGAGTGCATGGCTGTGGTGTGTGCCTCATGTGTGTGCAGTGTCCAATGACCATGCAGGGTAAGGATGAGTCATAGCTGCTGCCTGGGCCCCAAGCAACTGGCTGGCATTCCCCACCACGTGTCCACAGAGTCCCCACCTACCCCAGCTAGAGACTCCAGCTCTCTCCCACAATAGTTAAGCTTATCTCCCTAGTGCAGACACCATTTGCCATAAGAATAAGAGGTTCTTCCCCCAGTCATCCTTTTCTCTTCTCCACCCTGTCAGCAGTTAACACAGCCCTGCATTTAACCTCCTTTTCTCTACCCTGTCAGCAGATGACTTTAAAACAAGGGTTTGTTTTTTGTTTTTTGTTTTTTTTTCCTTTTGGAAGACATTTTGTTGGGCTGGAAATGATTGGGATCACTGTATTTTTGGCAGAGTTTTAATTGTGAGAAAGGATTTGTGAGGTTAGTCTTAAGCTGTAGCCAATCTGGTGTGCTTTGCACATCTTTCTGTATGGCTGGTAGCAAACTTTGCTGCAGGCCTCAATCTTGATTTACATCCTTAAGGGCATGGCCTGTAACCTTGTGGCAAGGCTTTGTTCAGCCTTTGGGCGGCCTGGATTCAATCCTGGCCTAGGGAATGAGTCCTTTCTGGTATGATATGTGAACGTTTGCTGTTTGTTGATTCCCTTACCCTCTATGAACCACCTTGGATTTTCCTTTCTCTGAGCCTTTAGTAAAGTTTGAAAGTCAGAAATATTGGCTGTTTGGCATGGCTAAAGTTGGCTAATAAGGGAGTTAAAAGGATTTTCTTAAGGAGTGCTCACCTTAATTAAAAGTGGATTATCCAAGTTATAGTTACATTTACAAGGACTTTGTTTTCCTTTTCTTTGACCTTGTTTTGCTGCAAAAAGGGTTTTTTTTCGGTTGACTAAAATATTTTTCTCCATTTTGCCTTGCCACTTTTAATGCACACATGAGAGGGGAGAGACCTCTGTTTTCCTCATAGAACCCCAGTAATTAAAAGTACCTGGAGGTCAATAATCCAAATAGGAGATTGGCAAACAAAAGATCTTATGGGGACTGGGTTTTCTTCTGTCTGTCTGTACAGTTATATATATGTTGTGTGTGTGAGATGTCTATAAAAAGAGCTTTAATTAATTGGCCTAAAGGAAGATAAGTGCTTGGATCAAATATTTTTTAAAGGGAAGATAAAAACTGTGGTACCTTTCATTTCATGTGACTTTAATCTTTGAAAAATAAAAACAGCCCTAATAATTATTGGTAAAAAGCAGATGTCATCAAAATATAACTAGGTGGACTAAATTATGCAGGTCAGATACTAGGTTGGCTAAATATTTTAAGGTTATCGGCTGCATTTTTGGCATTTGAGAATTTTTTAATTTGCCGGCTTCACAACTGGTAAGGGCTGGGGACATATGGAACTAACCACACCCTTAATTATGCTGGGAGGCATCAAACCTTGGCTGCACCTAGCACATAATCAAAACAACTTACTAGGTTTTACATTAAAAATTGTTAAAAGTTACCATTATGACATGTAATTGAGACTACTGGAAATAGATTTATGTGCAAGGTGTGTAAGAACAGTAAAATGTGTTTTTAAGAAAAGGTTATAAAAAGGTATAAAAATATACATTCTCACTTAAGGTTAAAGAATTGTTTTAAATTAGATATGACAAAGCTAAAAGTTTAAACACGTGGTGGAGGGATTGTAAAAATTAATCTTGCAAAAATTCCGTGTGTGAATATATTGATTAAATACAAAAGGGTATTATATGGTTTTTCTGTAAATTGAGCATTAAAATAAAAGCACAACGAGGTATTCTTAAGGCAGTAATCTTCTCTTTAGCAAAAGTTGTAAAGGGTTATAAAAGGTTTTTGCTTTTTTAAAATTTCTGAGTCATCATTTTGGCAAAATAAATAATTTGTGGTAGTATGTAATTCTATTTCATAATGTAAACTGTTTTAAGCCTCTAACATATTTAACAGGTTTGCCCAAATCAAACTTCAGTTTCAAAACTGTGTTTCCTGATATCTGGATTTTCGGATGCTTCAGAGGTCCTCTGGAGTATCCAGAAAAGAGAAGTAAACAGGATTATTTGACATGTTCAATGGTATTCAATCTTCTTTAGGCTATATTTTGGCGAATAATACCAATATATGTTCCAAAATTGTATGGGATTTCTAAAATCTTAATGTCTAAGTACATGCTATCATAATTAAGATTATGTTAAGTTACTGGATACCATGAGATAACCAAACTTCTTTGTCAATTGTGTTTCTAACTCTAACTACCCTGGACATTTTGACAATTGTTGCCTTGTTTTAACCTCTTTCAAAAGACGGTTTATAATAAGCTACAGAACTTTGACAGTTGCTCTCAAATACAGGTTTCTGATAACTTTGGAGATTGTGCCATTGGAATAAAGAAAAAACGTACAGGACTCATGAAGAGCTAAAAATGTTCACGAATATCAAGCAAAACAAGAGCTAACTGAATGAACTCACAGAAAACCAAAGCAATCTTTTTTACTTTTGCTTGGAATATTGCTGGTTCTTGTTTTCTTTTTCAGAGTCAAGGAAACTTATTTTGAACTATTTACAGCCTTTACCTATTGAGTAAGGTATACTCTGTGAACAAAATTTGGAGCATGTTTCTTTCTCTCTGTCTGCTTGTCCTAGAATTTGGAAACTAGTTGTGACTATTCTTTACTCATGGCAATACAGTTGTTTGCATCAGTGCAATAAGAATCCATTTTCTTTTGCAACAGGACACAATTGTAGAAACTGGTTGTTTTACCAAGGCTTTGACTGGAAAAGCATTCTTCCTTTTAAGGAGTCAAGCTTGACTTGCAGAGCCAATAAAAACCCCTTCGAAAAACCTGGCCTTATACCCTTGTCTACACAGTCCCTGTACAGGGTTCCTGACCTGTGGTCAGTAAAAAATGTCACTTTCTAACAGGCCCAGGATCTCCAAGTTTATCTTGGGACCTTAAGAGGAGAGGATCACCCAACTCACAGGTATTTGAGGATACAAACCCATGACTGGGCTCTGCTTTAAAAGGTCTTATCTGAGATTCCTTGTGGGACAGAGTTCCATCAAAGCCAGTCTAAAAGGCCTATGTAGAGATAATTATTCTTGCTGCACTTTATGCAAATAATCAGGCCAAGTATAAGACTAAAATCTATTTTGCAAACAACGTCATCCTATCATGATTTTTTTTTAACAAAAATGAGTATTGGAGAGAGAGGAATTATGTTTCAAAACCTATCATAAGTTTGTCATTAAATTCTAAACTCATTCGTTGTTTTTTAAGTTTTTGCCTACATTTTAGACTAACCCTGATTGTTGCTGTGAACTAACCAGAAATCTCTGGGTGCAGCTCAGAAGAAACAAGAGGGATGGGTAATGTGAAAATCTGGATCAATATTCTAGTTCTGAGCCATTATCTTGCAAATCCTGCCAGACAATGGGAATAAATAGAGTGCCCCTAACCCAGAGGTTTTCTTTTTGGGAAAGTAAGACCAAGAGAGATAACCAAAGCCAAGCACCATGCATCCAAAGATATCCTTTTCTCTCCCTGGGTGTGTCATAAGACATCCTTTTCTCTCCCTTGTTAGAGAAGGACTTAATTCCACAGCTTCACTTTAGTATTCAGCTCATGATAAGGAGTCCATGCAGTCCCCCCAAGACACATTTTTGTTCCAAACTCAATTCCAAGCTTTGGGTCAAAGCCCTAGGAAAGAAAACTGGATCTGAGGGATCCAGAGGGAGATAATAACAGCAGTTAAAAGACACAGCACAGTTAAGCGTGACTGATTCCTGCTGAGTAAGCCAAGCTTCCCGTTTCATGGATAAAAACACCCTCTTACATCACACTAGTATTCATGGCATAAATGATGTCTAGGTAATTCAAGGCTATTGACAGCAGGGGAGAGAGGACATATGTGGGTAAGAGTGGATACTCCTACCCTGCAGACCCCCCCATTAACATGGGTGAAAGCCTCTTTAACACCCATGGGTGGCACCCTGCCATAGTCACCAGGACTCAGGGATAGAAGGAGGAAGGAGAGAAAGAGGAATGCCTCATTTTCCCTCCCTCATGTACCCTAGGTATTTGCTAGAAAGAGAAAGGAGCCAGGGACACCTGTTCCCCTCTTTGTAGTTGAGTAGCCATTCATCTCTGTACCCCTTTCAAATGCATCCTGAACCTCTGGGATGCCTTTGAAAAAAAATGCCTTTTTTTCCTCCCTTTTTCCTCCTCTGTGCTCTCTTCAATGATAGGTCATTGTGTCTCTATGTTATGGGAGACTCCTTTCAGGTGGAGCCTCCAAACTGGGAAAAGTTAATTTCCCAAACCTTAAACTGGTTGGCTTAGGACTGGGCTCAGGGGAAGGGAACCCAGAAGCCATCAAAAAGGTAAAAGTTTGTTTGTTTTTTTTATCCAATCGGGCTTTTTGCCCCCTTCTCCCCATGCAAACTGGTAAAAGTCCTTGGGATTTTTGAGCTGTCCTTACCACACCCTCTTATTTCATATTTCTACAGGTTTTCTAATAACTCAGTTTGTCCCTTCTTCAGGCCATCAAACTCCAGTCATGCAACTGGAGCTTTGGGCAATGGCCCCTTCTGGTGGGAACCCTTGGATAGGCCTCTGAGGGTGATTTGACGGCCATTTTCCCAAAACAGCACCCCTGTCAACAGGAAGCAGTTAAGATCTGTCTTCATCCTTATCCTCATCCTTATTCTAATGGCAGTTAGATGTACCTCTTTAGAGTAGCGAATGATAGATGCAGGAGGTGATAAGGTCCCTGGAGAATCCCCAACCAGCCTGTGCACTGGGATGATGGGGTGGGGCTGCAGGAAGTTTGTGCAACTTGCAGGGAGGAGGAGCCTGGCCTCTCCTGTTCCTGGGTGGTGACTTGGGATTCCAACTGAGAGATGGAAACCTGTGAACAGGAACCCCGCTCACTTTGCTGTGTTGCTTTTCTTTTTTCCTTTTCACTCAATAAATTTTGTAACCTCTCACTCTTCAAAGTGCCTGCATGCCTAATCTTTCCTGGTCATGTGACAAGAACTCGTTTTTTTCCTACAACAGAATCAGGTGACTGGAGAGAAGATCACAGGCCTAGGCCCCCAAAGCTTGAAGGGTGAAAGAATAAAAGATGGAAGGAATAAAATTAGGACCTTAATTCTTTCTTCAGCTCAGTGTAAATCTACTTAGCGCTTGAGAGGCCAGAAGAAAGGTCTTCAGTGGATTCTTCCCTGTTCTCTTCTTTCTGGTAGAGCTTAGAGTGTCCTTTCTTTGTGCCTGTTTCTCCTGCCCCTGTGTCTCTAACATCTCCCTACCAGCACTCCCGACACTACATTGTTCTTTTCGGCTGACACATCTGCTCCCCCCATCAGATTGTGAGGGCCTTTCCCATTAGAATAGGAGTTACAATTCCCCGAGAATCTTCAGGGCTGACAAAAAGCAGAGCTCTTAATACTCAGTGTTTAGGTTAGGGAAGGCAGAGGATAGAATGAAGGAAGGATGGATGGAAGCAAGGAGAAAAGTGTTGCAAAGCCAGGATTCAAATCTAGGTTGATCTGACTCCTAAACTAGCTCTACAGCATATGGAAATAACCCCAGGCCAAGAAAACCTGGAAATATGGGTGCAAATCAGGATAACAATGATAATAAAAGCAAATCTTTAAATAATACTTACCATGGGCCAGGATCTATTCTAAGCACACAATCCTTACCACAGCCCTAGGAGATAGGTACCCTTATTATAACCATCATATAGATGAAGAAACTGAAGCACAGTGAGGTTTGTAATGTGCCCAGAATCACATAGCCAACATTATTAAAAGTAATCTGTAACTTGCAGTGTCTAACGTGGCAAAACAGCATGGTTCCAATTCTACTACTATGGCTGGAAACTCATAGAACAAAGGACCGGAAGTAGCTTGGAAATCACCTAGCTCAGTCTCTGACTTCTAGAGATAAGGGACCTTGGGCCCAGGTGGCAGGTGATTCCCAAAAGGCTGGCTATCCTGGGGAAGGGGAAGGACAGATAAGGCAAAGGGGAAGCAGGATTGTGATTAGACTGACCACTCGATTGGAAGGAACAGCATCATGATTTTGAAATAACTCTGATGTGTTAATTGGGTTATCTCAGTTAAACAGGAATGCAAAATTAGTTCTGCTGAACTCAAGGGCCTGTTTGGTTCCTTCTAACCCAGTGAGTCTGCGGATCTATGAGGATGATTCCAGGACATTTGCAACTGGTACTCCAATGATACTGATGTGAATGTGGAGAGCGACATATTATTTTCTTCTGGTCTCGTAAGAAATGTTTTCTCAATTTACCTAAATCTCTTGTCTGAATAACACACCGGTTGATCAGCACTGATCTCTAGTGAGCATTTACTACAGGCTGAGCTGTCTTCAAGGTATGATAGGTGTGATTGAGCCAGCCCATGTGGTCAGCATTATTATGATCTCCACTTCACAGATAAGAACATGGAGACACAGAGAGGTTGCATAAGTTGCCAAGAGCACACAGCTAATTACAAGGGAAGCCAGGTTTTGAAGTCTAGTAGTCTAACTCTGGACTGTGTCCTCAGTCCCTACGGCTATGACTACCTCCTAATTCTACTGCCTGGTTATTTTTAGTCCCTAGTTAAAAAGAAGAAATGACCATAGATCTGGAGGGATCCAGGCAGACACAGGTTCAAATCCCAGCCCCTGTGTGAACTGTTTCACCTTGCTAATCCCTAGTATCTCCATTGGTGTAGGGGGATAATAAAATCCAAATCTCTCATAAATATCTATCTCAAAGTCATGTATCCTGGATCTGCTAAGACAGGTTCCCACCATGTGCAACCTACCACACTTGTTTTTGGCAAACATAGAGGGTTAAAGTGTGCCGCCCCGCACAAACACGCTCTGTTGCTAACCCAATACTTGGGAACGTGACCTTATTTGGAAATAGGGTCTTTGCTGATGTAATCAAGTAAAGATGAGGGCATGCTGAATTAGGGTGGGCCTTTAATCCAATGACTGTTGCCTTTATAAGATAAATGAGAGGGAGATTTGGGACACAGACACACTCAGAGGGAAGAAAGCCATGTAAAGTGGGAGGCAGAGATTGGAGGAATGGGTCTAAAAGCCCAAGGATCACCATGAAGTACCTGAAACTAGGAAGAAGCAAGAAAGGACCCTGGTCTAGAGCCTTTGGAGGGAGCATGGGCAGGCCTCTAGCTTCCAGAACTGTGAAAGAATACATTTCTGTTGTTCTAAGTTAACCCATTTTGTGGCAATTTGTTATGGCTGCTGTAGAAATCTAATAGCAAATGACGGCTTGGTGAATGTACTAAGTGAAAAGTTCTGCTTTTAGACTGATGAAGCCAAGTCAGGGAGCTGAGGCATATTCTTGGGTGCTAAGGGATACCATGCTCATAGGTAGAGAGAAGGCCACATGAACCATATGGGGGACCATCTTTTCCCTGTTTTTGAAGTCATAAAAATGGAATGTCTATACTCTCAAAAGAATTGGGAAGAAGCTGATAGCTCTACTAGCTTCTCTCCATGGAAGGAGGTGAAGTATCTAACTGGGTTATGGTGTGTGCAATAGCCATTCGCCCATGTTCTTTGATTGGGAGAGTTCTGTATTAAATGTCAGTGTTCAGATATGATCTTTCTCTCTATAGCTCTCAGTGCCCAGTGGCTGACTGGGAGAGTATCTGCTCTGTCCCTGTGCTGTTTCCAAGGACACACTTGGTGAGAAGTGTTGCCCCTAGAGCCAATCTTGCTTTATCCAGAAAATGTAACCTGTGTTTTATTTTATTTTATTTTATTTTATTTTATTTTATTTGTTTCACTTTAAGTTCTGGGATACATGTGCAGAACATGCAGGTTTGTTCCATAGGTATACATGTGCCATGGTGGTTTGCTGCACCTATCAACCCACCATCTACGTTTTAAGCCCCACATGCATTAGGTATTTGTCCTAATGCTCTTCTGCCCCTTGACCCCATCCACCAACAGGCCCCAGTGTGTGACGTTCCCCTCCCTGTGTCCATGTGTTTTCATTGTTCACCTCCCACTTATGAGTGAGAACATGTGGTCTTTGATAACCTATGTTTTAATACTTTGACTTCTAGGTATATTTCTTAATTGATTCACAATTCAGAGGGGAAGGGGTATTATGCATGGCCCCCCACACCCTACTATCCCAAGAGGAAAATTGAGACTAAGCCTTCAGGACCTATCTGGGATCCCTCTGAGGTTAAAAAAAATTGGTCCAAATCTTACCTCTGCATTTCAGTTACTCTGCATTCTGGGATAATGTTGCAGGGTCTGGATAGCAGGAGAAAATACTAATAGCTATGGCATTGTGTTCAAGCCTTTTGTTTTGCTCTGGTTAACAATTTCCTCATCAGTAAAATTAGGGGATTGGATTGATTGAGCTCTAAATTCATGTTTACCTTCAGTAGTCATTGATTCTGGAGCATGGAAGGTGTTTGATTGCCAACATTGTTCATGACTCTGTGAGATAAATTTCATGTGGCTGATGTCACAGGGAGAAGGCAAAGTGTCAATTATAGCATCTAACTAAATGCTCTTTCACACCACAGATGACCCTGGCTCTGTACCTTTTCTTGCCTCTATAGCCTCCTCCTGTGGCAGGGACCTCAGCTATGTGGGCCAATAAAGGGTAGAAGAGAACAAAACGAGCTAAAGGGACACCTTCTGTGACTGACTAGATAACTGTTCCCAATAACTGGAAGGAGGAGCACAGTGGTAAGAACCATGAACTACAGAGCTAGACCAACTGGAGCCAAGTCTTGCTCTTGCTACTTTCTAGCTTTGTGACCTTCTGCAAGTCACTTATCTATCTGACCTCAGTTTCTCAATTATAAAATGGGGATTAAAAATAGTACCTATCTTTTAGGGTGGTTATGCAGATGAGATGTGCTTACAACTATGCCAGGGAATCAGTCAGCATTCTTTGTAAGTTACTGTTGGATTATTTGATCCAAAGAATGATTCTCTACTAAATTTGACCACTCTGTAATGGGAAAGACATAATCATAACATAGAGAGAAAGATGGTACCTGGGACAGATTTATTTTCCCTCTGCAAATATGAATACAGAGGAGAAGATTCCTGAAGGCTGCTGTTCAGACTGAATTGGTAGAAAATACAGAGTGAACCACTCGGCTCAGGCAAGCAATTGCTGTCAACACAGTTATCTATTTTGAGAATCTAAAAAATGCTAGTTTCTATCAAAAAGATGTCTATAATTATCAGCACTGTTGCATGTCTACTGAATAGTTATTACTGCTGTTCAAAATGATGGACCTAACACAAAATGCCAGTCTTAATATGGTTAACTGTTCATGTTTTTTAATGCAATATTATTATTAGGAACTTGAAAACTTACAGGTAGAATTTATGCCTGTAATGAACAATTATTGTGTTTTGTCTGCTTGATGTTTCATCGCTCATTCTTTGAGAAAAAAGTGCCCTATTCTTTTCGAGAACTGAGTATCCCACTTCAGTCATGTGACTCTAATGGGGGCTGCTAAGCATAGTATCTTATACCAGCACCCACCCACTCTAACAGGTGGAAATCTGGTCCAGAGCTTAGACAGTAGCAGCTTTTACTCTTCAAGGGGTAGAGGTTGTCCAGGGTGTGAATATATGACCCAAACTGGGTCAATCTGAGTGCTTCTCTGCGATTTTAATAACTGGTGTTGGGTGAAGGGCAGATGGACAGAGGACAGAGGAAATATATGTGATTTTGGAACTGTTAGTATCCACTGCTTCACTGATATGGAGAAAGTCGGCTGAGAGAGTAAAATTGTCACAAAAAGAGAAACAGATAAGAGATGAAGAGAGAAAATCCTGGGGTCCCATTCCTTGTTTCTTAGGGGCTCCCACCCTCTCTGATGGCTGGCTATGTGAACCAATACACCTCCCTCAGTTTAAGTTGGGTGAAACACTATGACACTTGTAGAATAATGAGTCCATCCATCCATCCATCCATTCATCCATCCATCTATCCATTCATCCATTCACTGTCTCACAAAGTTAATATCTACTAAAAGCCAACCATGTGTCAGGCTCTGTTCCAGGCACTGTGTCAGGTGTAGGAGACAATGCAGTGAATAAAACAGACAGAGCTTAGCCCCTGGGAGGCAACTGACTAAATATATATAGCAGGCAATCATCGTAGGATCATGGGGATAGAGGCAGGGGCATGGGCAGAGGGTCAGGAAAAATCTCTCTTGGGAGGTGATGTTAGGTAGGCTCCCAAAAAAAGTGAAGGAGAGGGCTATATAAGATGTGAGATAAGACCTTCTGGCCGAGGGAAGACAAGGGTTGAGATCATGCGTCCATTGTATTAGCCGAGCTCAATCTGCACACATGGATAACAAGGGCATGACAGCCACCTGTGCTGCAGGCAGAGTCCAGCTGATGCAGAGGAAGGCTCATGGACTCCCCGTGCATCTGCAAGGCCCATCTTCTACGTTCGACTTAGATGTAAGTTACGTAAATGCTTGAGATCAGTTTCCTTATAAGTAAAATAGAGGTACAATTCATCCTTGAATTAGGTCATCTTTTATAGTCACTCAGCAAATACTTGTGGGGTACATCTTACATTTCAGGCAGAGTATTAGCCTTGTGGAGCTCATGGTCTAGAGAGGAAGAGATGATTTAACAGGTGTATATATATAAATCTGTATCATATTTATGTCATATATAAAGTAAGAACTTGATTATATTTGCGTAGATATATAACTTTTAAATCAGTTTATTTGTATAGATATATAATAACTTTTAAATCAGATATATAATAACTTTTAAATCAAGCCCATAGTTGCTTATAAAGCTGTCACTTATGAGGGCTGTGTTGACTGTTTTGATTTATGAGGACTTGTTTGAGGAATAAAAGCTCAGTTGAATTCTTACAATGAGTGGGAGATTGGCTTTGATAATTTTATGCTTCCTTCTCAGGATCTCTGATTCTGAGGTTAATCAAAAGGAAGACAGCCAACTTCTACTGTGGGCTTACTAGGGACCCAATGTTATAAAGTATATATGCTTTATTAGGGAAGTTCTGAGTCCTACCTCAGGGCATCATGTGTTGGGCATCTAAACTAGGTGAGAAGGGATGGGAGGGTGTCAGCTGCCTTCACTTTCATGAGAATCAAATAAGATGACATATGTAAAATGCTTTGCATAAAATTATCAAAGCCAACCCCCCAGTCATTGTAAGAATTCAGCTGGGCTTATGTTCTACAAACAAGTCCACGTAAATCAAAACATTCAAGGCAGCCCTTATAAAGTCATAGCTTTACAACTAAATATGGACTGGAGCTCTTTCCAATAACCTAACTGGAAAGTCATTTTTCTTATCCCCAGTATAGCACCAGCATGTTAAATTACAGAGAATATAATCCTTTCATCAGGCTGACAAATAAACAAGGGTATGGGCTACCTATGCTAGAAGGAGGCAATAAGGTGAATTCCAAATCTGACTCTATTTAGAAATATCAATAAAGGGGCTGGGCACGGTGGCTCATGCCTGTAATCCCAGCACTATGGAAGGCCAAGATGCGCGGATCACCTGAGGTCAGGAGTTCAAGACTAGCTTGGCCAACATGGTGAAACCCGGTCTCTACTAAAAAAAAAAAATACAAAAATTAGCCAGGTGTCGTGGTGCTCACCTGTAATCCCAGCTACTTGGGAGGCTGAGACAGGAGAATCACTTGAACCCAAGAGGAAGAGGTTTCAGTGAGCTGAGATTGTGCCACTGTACTCCAGCCTGGGCAACAGAGCGAGACTTTATCTCAAAAAAAAAAGAAAAGAAAAGAAAAGAAAAGAAAAAGAAAAATATGAATAAAGGAAGGCTGGAACACCAGGTAGCTGTCAGCCTGTTGAAGAAGCTATTGTAAGGTGGAAAATGCACACAAGCAAGTGTGACTCTAATGTACATGTACATTCCTGACATTCTGTAGTCACCTGGTTCCCTGCCTCCTGGGTAAAGGAATTGATTCCTCTGTTGACAATTCTTGCATCCCATTTCCAGATCTCATTTCCACCTCTAGGCTGTGCAGCTATAATCACACCTGGCATCTCACCTGCTAACGCATCAGCCAACCTGACTCTGTCCCAACCCTGGATGAAGGAGACTGAGTGACTTACATAATGATTTTGCTCTTCTTCTCTGAGGAGGGTGAGCCACCAAACACCCAGCAACTCTGACTCGGAGAAATCATGGGATAGATTTTCCCTCTGTGCTCCTAGCAGAGTGGGGACTTCTTGAAAGGGACATGAACAAGTTGATGACAAGATATCAGAAGCCCCTCTTCTAGAGAGGCATCCCCAAGAAAGCCTCAAAATGCATCTATCTGAGTCCTAATTAAACCGGAAGTGCTGAATCCAGGGCACTGTGATATTTGCATGCATATTTCAATGAATTTTGTTCATGTCTGTATAGAAAAGGCCCTAAAGGTAGATTTAATAATTCACTTGCAGTGTCAAAATCTGCACGATTTAAAACCCTGTTGGTCATGAAAGAAGGAAAGCAAAGAACACCCTGTTGGGAATCTTGAGACCTTGATCATCTACTCCTGGTGCTTATGGGCTGTGTGATGTGGGATGAGCCTGTCCTCTCCAGGGACCTTGGTTTCCATAGAAATATCTGCAGAGATCTCTGTGGTGTCCTTTCACTCTGTCTCTAGGAGCCATGAGCTGCTGCAGATTCTCTAGTGAATGTCCCAACACCATTACTGTCATTCACCTAACCCTCCTTTACAAACTGCTCAAAGGCCCTTACAGTCCAAAGTGGGTCCAGGCAAGAACCACATAGTCCATTTGAAAACACACGCAAAGGAAACAGAACTGACACCATCAGTAATTGCCTCTTCCAAGTGGGATTTTGTGTGGATGGGGCTTCATGGAAACACTTGGGAGGATTTAACTTGGCCTCCCAAAGGCCATTGTTCTCAAGTGGCTCCCCTATAAGGTAGTCCAGGGTCCTCTCACCTCCTCTGGCCAGATTCTGTCAGCACTAGAAGGAGAGCGTTTGGACTTAGTGTCCAGGAGATTGATTGTGAGGATTCACAAGTGATTTGTCAATAATAATAGTTTAAAAATGGCTTTTACGTGTCATATAGGCATATAGATAGATGTGGTTTACCGAGAAACCTCCACAGTCATGAGGATCATGAATTACAGTCTTGATTCACTTACCATCTGTGAGCCCAGGAAGCAGACGAAGTGATATATCATGCAAATAACATGATCTTAATATTCAGACCTGACTTTGAATTTTGGTCTTGCCACTCAATCTCAATCCAACCTCTCTGAGCCACAGTCTCCTCATCCACAAAGGACGATATTAGGGCCTATCTTACGTTGTGGTTGTGAAGACCAAATGAGATAACATATGCAGAACTCCTGACACAGAACCCAGACCCTCAATAAGAGGCTGCGGCCATGATTCCTATTAAGTTGCCCTCAGATCAACCAGAAGGAAACCAGGCAGAGGACTATGGTGGTCAGCAACCATGTGACCCCAAAAACTCCATCTTGGGACCAGCATGACCACCCATGGGGCCCTACACCATATGGAGCAGGATGCTCTGTCTTGACACAAAGATGGGAAGAAGGGAATTCATAATCAGAAACTTACCTGGATGCTGCCTCCAGCTGTTCTTTCCTGGAAAGAGGAGAGGGAGAAAAAATAAAGCATAAATTACGTGAAACAGCTGTATTCTTCCTTGAAAGATCGCTGCAAAGCTTCCCTCTGAAGATGATGGAGCAGAGTTGAACTCTAGGACAGGATGGTCAGTGTGGAGGGAACCAACGAAGGAGGTAGGTTTACCCAGCCAGACCCCAGCCCATGTTACTCCCATTGGCTCTGAGGTTTTCAGGGCTCTTTTCAGCCACTCATTCATTCATTTATTCATCCAGAAAATGGTTGCTGAGCACTTACTCTGCCCCAGCTCTCATGCTGAGCTCGGAAAATTTGTTTGGTAGTGGGGACAGATCAAGAAACCAGGAATGTCATAATGTAGCAGTCACACACCCAACATAACTCTATCACCACCAGTGTCATCATAGCAAACACTGTCTTAACTCAATTAATCCTCATAACAACCCTATGAAGTACTATTATCATCCCATTTCCCTGAGGAGAAAATTGAGGCACAGAGGGGTTAAATGAATTGCTCAAGGGCTCACAGTTAGGAGACAGCAAAGTCAGGATCCAAACCCATGTGATCTGGCTCTGGAGCCCTCACTCCTAGCTGGGAGGTGCACCAGCCTTGCTTTACACATATTCGTGACTCCAAGCCTTTTCTCAGGCTCTCCTTCTGCCTGGAACTCCCTTCTTCTTTTCCCTGCCTGGAACAGTCCTACTCATCCTTTATGTCCACCCGGAGGGGCCCTCCTGAAGGTTCTTATTCAATTGTCCAAGGTCTAGACAGAGAAAATCCCCTCACAAATGGAATGGTACTCTGTCGTTATCACGTGGATCACATCACACTAGAATTACATGTAGTCTGTTTTTTGTCTTTGTTTTTCTTGTCTAAAATATGAGACCTCTGCAGCCCAGCACATGAGAGTGCTCATTAATGTTGAAAGAGTGACTGGCCTAACATGGGGATCCACAGGTGGGAGGCATGGAGACAGAACAAGAGAATCATGGCAGAGAAGTAAAAGGGCCAGTTGGAGAGTTAAGAATTTCTGCTTTGAGGGTCAGCTCAGCATCTGGTTACAGTGTGGCCTTGGGCTGGTCACACATTCTCTGGGCCCATTTCCCCAAGAGCACAACAAAGTGATGAGTTAGTTGATCACAAAGCAGGTGGATACAGAAAGCTGTGACTTTCTAGGATGTTCTAGGTCTCTGAGGCCAGAAGAAGTAGGAAAGATAGTAAGGGGAAGGAAAGGGCAAGGGGGCAGCTGAAGGGCATATTGGAAGAGAAGGTATGATACGGAGAAAGTTTAAAGGATTACACTGTCCATTCCTCTTTCACACTCCACGATGAGTATTTCATGCTTCCTGCTCTACCATCAGACTTCTCTCACTTCTACACCTTCCTCCCAGCTGATGACCTTGACTGCCCTCTCACTGAGATCCACCCATGGTCTCACCATCTGGCCACCCACTGGACTTCTGTTTTGTGCCAGTGGATGAAGGGCCCATGCTCTTAAAGAAGGCCCATACTCCACAGACCAGGCCATCTCTGCTTCTCTCACCTCTAGTCTTTCCCCTCCCCCCATACGCACATTTATCCTTCTCTGCTAGACCCTTTCCATCAAAGAAAAAATTTTTGGCCTCACACCCACTCCAGCTGTCACCTACAATCACTGTCTCCACTTGCTCATTTCTTCATCACCCTTTAGTTTGTGTCATCTGGCTTCTGTGTCCAGTGCTCCACTGAGATTGATCCAGCCAAAGCCCCAGCAAACTCCAAGTCACAACATCCCATGAGCACATCCCTATCTTATCTTCACTACTCTTATGATAGGATAGGACCAGAGCAGTTGACCTGTCCAGTTAACCATTAGATCCCCAATACCAAATAGAGTTCACATAAGGGATGATCAATAAATATATGCTAAATGAATGGAATAAATGAATAAAAGGGTTTTAACAACATTCCAGAGTGTTCTAGATCATGGTTGCTAACAGTGGTTTCCCAGGGCAGTAATTCAGGGGCTTCCTTTTCCCTTCAGCATTAATACTCCCTTGCAGCCCAGATTCAATCAGCACAGACTGAACACTTGCTATGGGCTAGGGACTAAGACAACTACTCTCACACATTTTATTCAGTTTGACCATCCAAACAACAATCTTCAAGAATGGGTCTTATTATCAAAATGACCCTTGTATCATTTCATCATCATTTTATCCAGTTTTCTCCCTAAATAATATTTTCTTCCCAGAGATACAAAGCAAAATAAAAACATAGGTTTTGGCACAAGACCTGGGTTCCAATCTTTGTTCCATCATTTATCAGCTGAGTGACATTAAGGAAGCTAATTAATCTCATTGACTCTCTCATTCTTTACCTATAAAAGCGGGGTTATGAAAAATGGTTACCCCTTCTACGTATCTTCCAGGACATCCTAAAGCTTAAATAAGATAGTATGTATGAAAGCAGATCCAATGTTATTTGGCCATAGGAAATGACTAGTGCATATAGTCCCCTTTCTCCATTTCTAAGCACTCCAATAATCTTGACCCTGGTCATAAAAGGAACAAGTCCTGGTTACACAATGAACTACCTGTTCTTGCTCAAGTGTTTTCTACATCGTGGGCAAAGTCTTCTCATCTCCATTTCAGTTCTCATAGCTAATAATTCCAGGGCTGTGCTGTCCAATAGAGTAGTCATTAGTCACAGAGGGTTATTTACAATAAAATTTAAAAATCTCTTCCTCAATTGCACTGGTAATCGTCAAATTCTCACTAGCCAACGAGGCTAGTGGCTACCATATTGAACAGTGCAGCTGTAGAAAATGAAAAATCAGACATAATTCCACTCTCCCTACCAGGAATAAAACAGTGCACGTGTTCTGTTGATAAAAAGCAATGTCTGATTTTTAACAGCTTCCCTCATCCCTGCTTGTATATAAGAATGTATCATCTGCCATCACTCCTACCCCAGCATCTTCCTTAAGTCCGTTCAGTCTCCACTGGTCAGCAGATCAGAAGACGTGGGTTTGCCCTTAGTTATGCCCAATATGATATGTGGCCTGAACTTCTTGGGGGTTCCTGAACTTCTGGGGGCCCTCAGGTTCTTCTCATAGAAAATTGGGTTTGGGCTTGAAACTCTTTGAAGTTCTTTGCAATTCCAAAGCAACGAGTTTATAATTATAATTTGTATAAAAAAATAAGAATGGACCACCACCATCCATCACTGCTAGCCCCCAAAACATAGATACTTGCAAATTAACAAAGAACTACACTAAGCTGAAAATTGTGATATGGCATCATGTTGCAGATGGGCTACGCTACTTCATCCTTCCAAACCTTTGGCAGGAATCTAAAATGGTGCAGCCACTATGGAAAACAGTCTGGCAGTTCCTCAGAAAGTTAAACATAGACTTACCAATCCTACTCCTAGGCATATACCCAAGAGAGTTGAAAACATATGTCCACAGAACGTGTATGTGAATGTTCATAGTAGCATTATTCACAAAAGCCAAAAAGTGGGAACAACCAAAATTTCCAACACCTGATGAATCATTAAACACAATGTGGTATATATAATCAAATATTATTTGGCTATAAAAAGGAGTAAGGTTCTGACAGACACTACAACACAAATGAAACGTGAAAACATTATGCAAAGTGAAAGAAACTATGCATAAAAGAAAGACATTATATGATTTCATTCAACTATGAAAGGTTCAGGATAGGTGAAATAAAGACAGAAAGTAGATAGTGATTGCAGGGTCTGGGGTGAAGAGGGAACCAGGAGTATCTGCTCATTGGGACAGAATTTCTTCCTAGGATAATAAAATTGTTTTAGAACTAGATAGTGGTGATTGATACCCCAATTTGTGAATATACTCAAAACCACCGAACTGTTCACTTTAAAAGGGTACCTTTTATGGTATGTAAAATCCTCTTATGGGTTGTGAAATGTATCTCAAGAAAGTTGTTATTAAAGCAAGCATAAACAAAAGACAAGAAAACCTTTCGGAGGTAGGTGAGAAAACACCAGTGTGTTGTCAGCTACTTCTTTGCCATTAACATATGGAGTGGGTTGGAATTCAGGGACATTCTTTTCCCAAGGGACTGCCTTGCTTCAGAATGGTTGCTAAATGAATTTCTCTAGGGATATTATACTTTTGTCCTTGGAAAAAGAAAGAAAGAAATGTACTCTCTTAGTTTAAAAACCATTCTCATATCACAGCAGCTGTCTGCAGCACAATGTAGTCCTCCAAGTCTCTGACAGCTAGGACAATGCCTTATTTATAATACATCAACCCAAAAGAATGGGCCCATTGCCAACACTTTGGGATGCATACCAAATGGAAATTGTCTTGGTTCTGCATCCAAAGTGTTCTTGTTTGAGTTCAAGGTCACTGTGGTCTCTTACGGGGAAGTCATCTGCCCATTCTAAGAAGACTCTGCTTTATGCTATCCCAAATCCTCAATGATTATAACAAGGATAGCATTGTAGAATCAAATGGAAACACGTAAGTCACTGTCTGAGCAAGTAAGTCTAGCTACAAGTAAGTATACCCAAACTTTCCCAGTCTTTTATTGAAGACTTGCTTCCTCTGACCTCTCTAACTCTCCCACAAGTCATGGGTCCCTTTTGCCTGTTCTCTTTCAGGTCCTCCTTCTACTCTGCCTTCTAACTGCTTTTACCTTGATCTAGGCCCTCATTTCCTCTTACTCTGAACCCTGCAATATTTGCTAGCTGATCTCCTTGCTTTGACTTGAGTCCATAGATCCATCCTCTACACTCTTTGCTATCATATTCCTGAAAAATGGATCTACTGATGTCATTCTCTGGCTCATCTAGTTTCTCATTGCCTTCAGGATCAAAGTTAGATTCTTCGGCAAGTCACCCGTGACCTTCCATGGTTGTCCCAGTGAATAACACATACAAGGGATCAAAAATATTAGTGGACCGAGTGCCCTGAGTGCCTTGAATAGAAAGTGGCACCTGCCACTAGAACCTTTTCAGGAGTGAAAGCAAGATAGGAGGCGCATGGGGGTGGTGATCAGGGGCCCAATATTTTAGGGTCCTGGAGGTGATGGTCAGGTTTTGGACTTTCTTTACTTTGTCATGGTCACTGACTGGAAGGTTTTATGCAGGAAAATGAGTTGCAATTCTCTTCTATTTCCATAATCTGGAGATGGGAGTAGAAAGATTAATTGAGGATAATGAATGTGTGTGTGTGTGTGTGTATGTGTGTGTGTATGTGTGCATCTGCAGATGAGCTGTGGCTGGGCACAGAGGGAGCCCCCTATCTAGTAGTATTGGGTTATATGAGGGTTCACTGAACCTGTAGACACAATGACAGAAACTTGCTTTGAGGCAGGTTCCAGCCCCAACTATGAGGCTAACTGTCCATCTATGTTTCTTTCCAAGTCAAGGGTTCTAGGAGTCCAGCACACTATGCATACACTTAACAATCTGAACTCAGGCCCCCAGTATCAAAAACAAAAAAAAAGCAGTCTGTTCTAGAAGCTCAAGTGGTGAAAAGACCATGGGCTTTGAAGGCCTCCAGATGTAGTTGACACTGGTTCAGTGTCAGAGCCTGACTCTGCTAGCTTCTCTGAAAGTAGCCTGGGAGTACAAACCATTCAGCCTGGCTCCAGGTGTGGACTCTGGGCCACCGGCTCGGCCCCACCCCAGGGGCTCCTGTTTAGGATGCATTTACCATCACATCTCCATCAGAATTGCTGAAAGTGGAGGCCAGATCTACCTTTGCACAATACCCCCATTGAGTCTGATGCACCTTAAATCTTCTGACTTATCTCATAGGGTAACTGTGAGGATTAAATGAAATTTGAAGTCTAATGCTTAGAGCATAGTGGACATCCAATGCATATTAATTTCCCTCTCCGTTTTCCATAACCATGGAAAAAGGTTATTGTTTTTCTCTGAGATCTTTAGTTCAATCTCCCACCTCTGAGAACACGAAACAGCATCTCTGGGTGACCAGAGGACTCTTCCTGCTGTCCTCTTCCGCATTTCCTTTCCTGGAGTCCAGAGTAGTCTGTGGGTGCAGGCCATGCCCAGGTTGGAGGAGCATCCAATATTTCAGAGTGGCTCATTGTGTGGGCTGCCCACTTCCTCAACCCACTGATCCTGCTCACACATTGATTGGACCTTTCCTTATCAGCCACTCCATGCTGGCTAGCTGGGAAGCCCTGACTGCACAGAGGAATCACCTGGGGAGCACCAAATATACTGATACTGGGGCCCCAGCCCTGGGATTCTGACTTAATTAGCTTGAGAAGTGGCATAGGAATTAGATTATTTTATCTTTCTTTCTTTTTTTTTTTTTTTTGAGAAAGGGTCTCACTCTCACTCTGTCACCAAGGCTGGAGTGCTGTGGCACAATCTCTGGTCACGGAAACCTCCATCACCTGGGTTCAAGCAATTCTCCTGCCTCAGCCTCCTGAGTAGCTGGGATTACAGGCACACACCACCATGCCTAGCTAATTTTTGCATTTTTAGTAGAAACAGGATTTCACCACGTTGACCAGGCTGGTATCGAACTCCTGACCTCAGGTGATCCACCCTCCTCGGCCTCCCAAAGTGCTGGGATTATGGGCGTGAGCCACCACGCCCAGCCAGAACTGTTTAAGCTCCCAGATAATTCTAGTGTGCAGCCCAAACTGGGGACCACTGCCCTGAAGAGTGTTCTCCAGGGAACCGTGAGGCCACAGACACGAATACAGACCGCAGGAGAGATGGCTGGTCATGCTCTGAGCATTCAGGTGAGTCCCCACTTGCCTGAAGAAAGGAAAAGAGACGACTGATTCATAAAACCTCCATGTCGCCACCAGGTCAATCCTGTTGGGGTTGGTAGCATAATACCTCCAGGCAGCCTGAGGGGCAGAAAAGAGGGGCAACAATGAGTGGGCACCTCCTGAAACTTTCGCACAGAATCCCACACCATCAGAACAACGTTTAAGCCCTGGACTCCTAAGAATTTGAATGTGCATTGAGTCAACATGCAGAAAAACCGAGATTTTTGGCTTTTTGAAGCTACTTTGGGAAGAAAAACTTCCTGACCATCTGGGAGCTATAATTGGTGTTGTGGTGAGTGGGGGAATGGAGAGATGAACTGGAGTAGAGGGAGAGGAGTGGTAGGCACAAAATCCCTGAAAGGAACAAGTAGCAAAGGCCGGTGTGATGGCTCATGCCTGTAATCCCAGCATTTTGGGAGACCAAGGTGGAAGGATCGCTTGAGGCCAAGAGTTGGAGACCAGCCTGGACAACATAATGAAACTTCATCTCTACAAAAAAAAGAAAAAAAAAAAAAAAAAACACAAAGCTGGGCATGGTGGTACGTGCCTGCAGTTCCAGCTACCTGGGAGGCTGAGGTGGGAGGATAAATTGAGCCCAGGAGGTCGAGGCTGCAGTGAGCCATGATCGCACCACTGCACTCCAACCTGAGTTGTAGAGTAAAAGACTCTGTCTCAAAAAAAAGTAAACAATAAAATATTTAAAAATAAAGAGAAACAAGTACCACTCTTTCCAGAAGGTTCTCTGAGACTTCTCAGTCAAACAGATAGGAGAAAAGAGTCTTTTGTACCATTTCTGGGTGCAAGAGAGAGCCTAGGAGATGTTTTGACACAAATATCCTAGAATCTCTAGGATTCTCTGATGGTTTGGGGTGTGGGGAGTTAATGGGACAGGCTCTTGGAAACTGGGACTGGCCTAAGAACCATAATATGCAGGATGACATCACGCACCATCTTGAATCAGGCACACAGAACCACACAGACACTCGCTATGACTGGAGAAAGCTCACGAGTGGGTGGCCATGCCCTCGCAAGCAGACAGCTGTTGATAGGACACTCTGCTTTCCTATTCACTGTGCCCTCATCTCCAATAACCCATTAAAACAAAGCAGGAACTCCCTCTGAAATAAAACAGGGAACACTTCTGCCTCTCTCATCACCTCTCACTGCTCCCTGCAACCCCCAGCCCATGTGAGGCTAGTGATGGAGACAGAAGGCTGGCAGTTGCATGTCCAACATCCTCTGGTCCATGGTTGTCTACTGGGCAGCACAAATGGGAAAAGTGGTTTAATATTTTGCACATGTAATGCATCTCTTTCTCTCTTAGCTTATGGGATCTCTGTTTGGCAGATATGACAGAGACTGTTCTCCTTGTAGCTGATTGCCTAAGCACCTGGACATTAGGCTGACTCTTCCCTGTGGGTCCCTAGGTCAAATCTGAGGGGAAGTAGAAGGAGAAGAAAGCCTAGTACAGCCCCAGGTCCACACCAAATTCTCATCTCCAGCACACCATCAGTAAAAGAGCTGAGGCCAGGTGCCACAACTCATACCTATAATCCCAGAACTCTGGGAGGCCGAAGCAGGAGGATGGCTTGAATGCAGGAGTTTGAGACAAGCCTGGGCAACATAGTAAGACCTCATCTCTACAAAAAATAAATTTAAAAAATTAATCAGGTCTAGTGGTGCACATGGTGGTGCACGTGGTGGTGCATGCCTGTAGTCCCAACTACTCAGGAGGCTGAGGTGGGAGGATTGCTTGAGCCTGGGAGATGGAGACTGCAGTGAGTTATGATCGCACCACTACACGTCCGCCTGGACAAGAGGGTCTCAAAAAAGTTCAAAACACCACCATATCAAAAAAAAGCTGACAGGTTGATCCTTGAGTTCTGTGTCTACTTCTTGCTTGGCTTAGAAACTGAATGAGTGACAGGATTGTCACCTTCAGTACACAGAGGAACAAGTGAAATAGACACCCATGGAAATGCCCATAGCCATCCACAAGTAAGCATGTGCAAGCAGGCCTGCTCCTGCCTGGGCACATTAATACACACACACAGACACAGACACATAAGACACACAGACACACATGAAATCCTGGGTCCTGTCCCAGTTCATGAGTATGTCCCCTCCACATGTGCACACATGCACACACACACACACACATATGTGCAGATGCATGGATCTTAATCCCATTCCAGTTCATTCCCAGGCAGACAGACCTGAATGAGCTCAGCAGCTGGCTTCCTCCTTTTCTCAAAGTGCTTCTGACGGTGTTGCTCCTGCACCTTGAGGGCCAGCCCAGACCCCAGGATGCCCTGGAGGGAGAGGCAGGCAGGAAGTCAGCCCCCAGCTAGACTCTCCCAGCATTCCCGCTCCATTGCCAGGGTAATGGGGACTGTAGGGCTGAACTGTACTCCACGTCCCTGCGGTGACAACATTGTACAAAGAGGGAAGGGAGAAAGAGCCCTTCCTTCTCTTGAAGAGACTAGGGAGCTTGGTTAAGTGAAATGAGCCTTGAAGTCAGGAAGACCTGGGTTCCAATTCCGACACTGCCACTTTCTGGGTGTGAGGGCCTGGGCAAGCCCCTTAGCCCTGTTGCATCATGGTTTTTTTTTTTTTTTTTCCCTACAGGGATGTGGGATAATAATACCTAATGCATGATTTTGTTAAGAAAAAAGTGAGATAATCTGTATAAACTGCCAGTAAGGGGTACTGCACAAAATAGATGCCCAGTAATGTTAATTGAGTTTTAAAAATATTTTAGCTGCTTGAACTCTCACTTCATACTTTGACTATAGCCAGAACTTCCCAGAATTGGGACCTGTTTTGATTTTCAGGTCAGACTTGCCAGTGGATTAAGTGGCCAGAAACACACTCTTTTCAAGCTGAAAGAGAACTTGAAGATCTTGTAACATTCCTATGGTCCTGACTCATCAATGAGAAAACTGAGATTCAGGAAGGTCATTTGCTCAAGGTCAAATAGCTTAGAAAAAAAAAAAATCAGACAAGGTAGGGCTGTGAATAGAGAAAGAACATTGCCAATGCAAGAATGGAAGATGAAGTGGGTGGCAGGGAGATTGTTACTTAAAAGTTTTTTCAAGCTTCGTGATTAAGAGCCAGGGTTTAGAACCAGTGGACTTGGGATTCCTGGCTCTACAACCCAATAGCCTTGTGACTGTAGAAAATGTACTAACCTAATTAAGTCTCAGGTTTTGTTTTTGAAAAATTGAGATTAAAAACAGCACCCAACCCATAACGTTGCCATGAAGATTAAATGAAATAATGTGAGTAAAGCATTTGGCATGATTCAGGCACATAGTGTGTTCAACAAATGCAATCTGTTTTCATTATTATTACATATCTGGACACCAGGCTTTGGGGAAGTTACTCTATCATATATAGGTCAAGGCTTATTCTTGAGAGAAATGTATTTTTTACATAAGTCAGTAAGTAACAGGACAAGAAAAGGGAGCTCACATAAATGAAGGCCCTGTTCTGTGCAAGGCACTGGGAATGCATGAATGAAAAATATAATCCCAGAACCCAAGGAGTTCACAGTCCTCTGGGGGAGTCAGATCTGGAAATGTGTAATCCTAGCATAAGGCCAGAAACTCCTTTACATAAATATTCCCAGGGTTACGCCCAGAGCGACTAACTCAGCCTAAAGAAGACAGCATTGAAAGAGGAGTTGATGTTTGAAGAAATTTTTGGCAAAGGAAAGCAGCAGGGCCCATGGCAGAAAAGCAGGATCATCATGCTTAAGGGAATGGCTAGGGAGTTAGTAGGGTATGAGAGGATAGAAGATGAGACTGGAAAGCTGAGCTGGGGCCAGGTGGTAAGGGGTCCTGCACGTCACATTGGGGATGTCATATATCAAAGGTACTTACTGCTGGAAGGGCAAAAAAGGAGACGCCAATTAAGGAAAAGGTGGCAGCAATCAGACGGCCTTCCCATGTTTTGGGTGTCTTGTCTCCATAGCCAATGGTGGCCAGTGTGATCTGAAGAGGGAAGAGTTCAGACATGGAGTACCCCATGGAGAGGAATTTCAGGAAAATGTCAACTGAGCTCTACCTGTAAGCCTCTCTATCAGCTTGGGCAATGCTCCCATTTATAACAAGGTTCCCTCAGGAGAAAAGACACCAAGTACCTAGTAACTTATATGGATGCCTTGAAACTTGTTGATAAGTTAAGGGTTTCCTACCTTAGTCAATCAGTCAACAAATATTTCAATAATTACAAATGCATATGTACACGAGCATTCATGTGTGTGTATATTTGCGAATTTGTGATTTTATTTATAGCCATGTTTGTGAATATATGTGTGCTTGTGAGTATATTTGTATGTATTGTATATACATGTGTGCATGTCTAATGTCTGTGTATGTGTCTATTCTGGTGTGTTTAGTATATTCCTGTGTGTGTTTACATGTTTATGTTATCAGTATACGTGTACTTATGCGTGTGTATCTGCATGTGAAAGGCAGGATTATCAGAGCAGTTGACAGTGTGGCCTCCAGAGCCTAACTGTCTGACTTCAAATCCCAGGTTAGCCACTTACTGGCTGAAAGACCGTAAAGTTACTTAACTTCTTTATGCCTCAGTTTCCCTATTTTTAAAAAGAGCTAATGATAGAAGTTGTTTGAGTTTATAGTAGGTTAGTGAAAGTAAAGCACCCAGAGACATGCTCTGGAGCAAAGCAAGCCTTCAGTGAATGCCAGCTTAAGTACTGTGTGTCCTTGTGGGTGTACGGTTGTGCACACACAGGTCTGTGTGAGCACACATGTGTATCTGTCACTGGGTTTGTTTGCACAAGCATGGCTTGGCTGAAAATAGCCTATGACTGGTAAGACTAGGTCCCTAAACGACCATGCAACCAGGCTGTTCCAGGCCCCGGCTTCTTATAAACGCTAGAGAAAAGTCAATTCCAAGTGCACGCCCTGAAGGAGGGTCTCCTGTCAGCAGGTTCCAAGCTGAAACAGGTCTAGCTCTTACTTCTGACTGCAGAATGCAGCTGCCTGGCTGAACATGCTCACGTGATGCCCTCCACCTCTCTCTGACTCTGATGGTCAATCCCACAGAGTTGGCCTCCAAGGTAGTGACTCACCAGGCCCCACCACAGGGCATCTGCATAGGTCTCAAACTCCTCTTTCATCTCCTCTCCTTGTGCATCCACTTCTGGGACATCTTTCTCAACCAGGTAGACAAGAAATGAAGAAAGGATGAGTGTCAGGAAACCGATGTACCAGGCGGTGATGAGTTCCTGAAAGAATCAGCAGTGGACATGAAAATTGGTCACTGGGGAGTCATTGAGTGGATGCTGGAGCCAGACACACCAGAGTTAGAGTCCAAGTTCACCAGCTCTGTGACTGTGGCCAAATCACTCACCTTCTCTGATCTTCATCTTCCATCACTGTAAAATGGGATCAGTAACATGGTAGTTATTTCATCACTAATTAACAGAACAAGTGTATGGCTCCAAGAGGAGAGGAAGATTTCTAGCTAAGGGCCACTTCAATATCACACCTCAAGAGGCTTCAGAGGAAGGCAAGACGGCAGGAGGAAGTGGCTGCTGCTTCTGATATAAGGCTCAGGACTCAGGAGACTCGGGTCTATGCAGGACTGTGTGGAGCCAGGAGAAAGCTCAGTACAACCAGGAAAGCAGCAGCAAGCCAGAGGCAGCACTGCATAGTGGACAGGGCTGTGGACAGAGACCCAGCCCTGACACCAGTTTATGGTGTGGCCATGGGCAGATTCTCCTCTTCTCCTAAATGTTAGTATCCTCATTTTTTACATGGAGGGACAGAGCCACAGAGTTCCTGAAATCGTCATGTGTACCACTGCTGAAATGCAGCTTTACATTAAATATTGATTTAGAGCCAATGCAAAAGAAGCAAAAGAAGGCATACAGCCTGTAATTTCATGGATATTGTCACATGATAGACTAGGACATATGACTAAGTAAACAAGAGTAAGGTGATTTAATGAAAAGTGCTAAGTAATAGTCAGGATGGTATGGATGGAAACTTCAATGAAGTTTCAAAACCCCTAATGGAGACAAGACCTAATGCTCCTTCCAGCTCCAACTTTCTCTCTTTCTCTCATTCTATTCCAGTTTCAAGGTTTATCATAGTAGGTTGGGCAGGAAGAAAGGCAAGGTTATGGGTAAACACAATATGGAGATTTAAGACTGTCTGTCATTCTTGCTGAGTCATCTCAGAGAACAAAGTTGTTCACATTGGTATCTTTCCTATATCTGACCATCTGCAGTCAGTCAACTGGCCCTTCTGGGCCAGTAGAATCTTCCTGACAGGGTTGCTTCCTGCCTCCCTGCAGGACTTGGCTCACATGGGTCCTGCAGTCTGAATAGTCCTCCCACAATGGGACCAACCAAAGAGCATGGAGTCATCTTCAGACTCATGTCACCTCCACTATGAAATTTTTCTAATGTTTGTTTCCCCAATGAAAGATAGAGTTCAGCTGTGGTTCCTTTATTCCCTCCCCATTTTCTAAACATACTTCTCCAAGCCTCCAACATTTTATTATGCTCACTTGCTATTATGCTCTGGCCTTGCCCACAGCATCACACACATGTTGTACTGGTATGAGTTTGTTCTATAGCAGAGGGGTTTGCTTAGATGATACAGGCAACCCAGCCAGCCATTCCCTTTGGTGAGCGAGGTTCTGTGCTGCAGGGAATTTGAGAACAGAAAGGTGCACGGACTAGTCCTTCCCCAGTGATTGCCTGAGCGTAAGCCTCTTGCTTGTGGAGTGTGGTCCTACTGCTTATATGTTTTTTCATACCCTCTGGCCCCCAAATGCAAGTCAGAAGTTTCATTTGGCACTTAGGCAAAGAAATAGTTGTCTGTTTCTGTGTGCACATAAAAACTGACTGTTCTAGATTAATAAGGGATGGTATAACAGTCACCAAAAAGGAGTGAAAGTGGGTCCTAATTCTGTACTTTATAGTCATTTACTTTGCAGTTATTTCAAATAATTCTGACTTTATACAATTTTTGCCAGCAGCTCTGTGGCAGAACCTGTGACTCTTCCCCAACAGGTAGCTCCTGAACCTGCTGAGGCTCCCCTGCAGTCAAGTTGAGGCTAAGGTACTGGGGTTCAGCCAATATGGGAAAGTGATGAGAGTGAATCCCTCCTTGTCCCTTAAATCCATTCTGCAGGATTCTCCAGGTTCCTCTCCCCTGCTTTGGTGACTCAAGTCCTCATATTCAAGACGGATGGGGCCCACCCAGCACACATCAGATACAGTGAGAGCCAGGAGATGTCTAGGTTTTTGTGCTGGGTGGTGGGAGCTCTAGGGCTCATTTATTTTGGGAGGAGAACCTGACCTATCCTCTAGTGAACGCATTAACTTTGAAAGTTTAACCCTGTGCAACAGAGCCTCCCACACTTCATCTTTGAGTGCCCAGAAGACCCAGCCATTGAACCCGGCCCAGAGTACAATGAAGAGATGAATGAAGAAATGAATTGATAAATGTCCATTTGCCGGTACTATTGGTGATTCCCTTGGGGAAGAGCTTCCTCCCCGCTCTGGTAGCACAGGCTTTCAGGAGGACTCACAACATGTACTTTGGAGTCTAACAAGAGCCTGTAAATCTAAGTTTGTATGCAGAGAACTCTGCTCCAGAGCCTTTCCCCACTCCTGGGAAAGAGTATCTGCCTCACTGGGGACTGGCTACAGTGCAAGACCATATTTACTGAGGAATTACATCACAAACTTCCAATGGTCTCTGGTAATTACATGGCAAAAGCCAGCAGGCACTGGGGATCTGTTATAATCTGGAGGAACACAGCACAAGGGCCTAAACCAGCAATTTTTAGCACCAGTGTTGACCAGAACTGTGAATCAACTCAGCTCCATGGATACGGGTTATGGCTGAACCCATAGGGGTTTTATTAATGTGTCCTTTGATAAAAGATAAAATAGAAGGTCAGGAGGAAGAAAAGGGCCTGTAAAGGATGCTCTGACCTCAATGATTCTGCAGCCAGAAGCAGCACAGGCGAAAAATAAAACACAGATGGCAAGAAATTACATTCTAAGCTGAAAGATTCCCAGGTATTTTATACTTTCACTCCATTTTATGTCTATACTTGTATGTATGGTATGTGGGGAACAGCATATTCAGAATAATAAACATTACTATTAATGAGCACCTATGACTTACCAGGCATTTAAATGCACCTTTTCTCGCATGAGCACCCAGGAGGATTCACATTTTTACCACTGAGGAAGCTCATGAAAATAGAATGACATCTTTAAGGCTTTCTGGCTGGAAGGTGGCAGAGCTGAATTTTGAGCCAAGTTGCCGTCTGACTCCCAAGCTCATATTCTACTCTGAGATGCGATCTCATAGGAAACCACTACCCCTTCAACGTTATCTAGGCGCATCCTTGAGACAGAAGAACCAGGAGTTGTGTGGGTATGTTTTGGAGGTGTCCAGCTACAGGTGGCATGGTCATGTTAACATGCATAAGGAAAACTCTAAGCTCCTTAATGTTAAACTGCCCAGGGCTCACTGCCTCAGGTCCAGCTCCCCAGAAACAGAACCCGAGAAAGGGATTTCAGTGTTAGTGACACATTTGCATGTAATCATTGAGGAAATAGTCACAGGGCTCCTATTAAAAGGGACCTAGGTTGGACAACAGCAGCATCTATTATGCCTGCCATGGTGGGTGCAAAAAGATACTCTCTTGGGAAGCAAGGTAAACTTGGCTTTGTACCCCCAAAGAACATCCATCCCAGGGATTTCTCCTTCTGATTTCTCCTCTCGGGATTTTTTTTCTGCCTGAGCTGAGACACAGGGGTTTTTCTTCATTCCTCCAGAATCCAGTTAAAGCAGCTAGATTAAAACAAAGTGCTACCAAAGACCTGGGCTAAGAATAGGAAAGAAACACAGGCAGTACCATGAATCCAAATGAACTGGATTCTGGCTGCTTGGGTTCCACACCTGCTCAACCACATGGGGCTCTGGAAAAGAAATGGACTGAGTTCCACCCCTCCTGGATTCTGATCTACTTGGGAGAGGTGAGCACCACCATAGCCAGCAGGAAACCACTGGACACAGACCCTAGAAGTGGACTGCTATGGTTTGTGTCCCACTGTGTGACCTTGAGCAGGTACTTCCTCTTTCTGTGTTTTCTTCCTTATCAGTGTAATGGGGTGGCAATAGTGCCTGATTCATGAGGTGAGTTAGTCCTTGTCAAGCACTAAGTTGTAGGCACTGTGCTTTGGGCTTTATATAATGCTTGCAACTGGACAATCTCTATGAGCTGGGTACCTTCTCAGTGCTCGTCACATATCAATTCATTTCATCTTCATCTAACCCTGTGAGGTCAGTGCATTATTATTCTAACTTTATAAATGCAGGAACCGAGGCACAAAAAATTCTCAACGTCACAGAGGCAGAGTTCAGATTCAAACCAGCCTGTGTGATTCCCAAGCCTTTTTCTCCCGCTGCATGTGGCCTTGAATGAGCTCATTCCATCCTCTCAAAACTCTGAAGAAATAGGCATTATCATCCCTATTTTAAAAGTGAGAAAACTGAGGGCCAAAGAGGGCTGAGCAAGTTGGCCAAAGTCATTTGCATATGGTGGAGCCGATACTTAAGCTCAGCTCCACCTGTTCCTGCTCCCTGCACCACACCTGCTCATGCCCCCACCCCAGCCCCGTCGCTTCCTGTTCCTCCTCCTCCTCTTGCTCTTTGTCGTTATCATCAAGGGTGGCAGAATGACTGCCTTCTGGGGACACTGTAAAGGAAGGGATGCCATGGAAGGGCACAGGTGGGTGGGAAGCCCATGTGGTCTTGTAGCTTCTCCACCACACTTACTTTGCTGTGGGCACAGATGGCCGAGCCCAGAAGCTTCCAGGTGCCGCCTCTCCGATCCATCCGCAGCATGCGCAGGATCTGCAGGAAGCGCAGGCTTCGCAGGGAGGTGGCCAGAACATTGCCTTGGTTTCCCACAGCAACCACTGGCACAGAGGCAATCAGCACAAAGATGTCTGGGAGAGAGGACAGACAGAGTGGGAGGGAAGAGGGAAAGGAAGGTCAAGCGAAAGCACTGGCATCATCATAGGTGTTGTTTGCTGGCAGATCAGCATGTGCCAAGCAGTGGGACAATCTGAGCATTGCTGTTGAATCTTGCCACCAACCACACATGGTAAGTGAGATTATTCCCTCGTGACTGATGAGGAAGCTGAAGCTCTGAGCCTGAGTGCCTTTCCAAGGCCACCTGGCCAGAAGTAGTTGGGTTGGGATTGGAAATAGGCCTACCGCACTTTAATGCTGGCTGCAGAGCAGCAATTCACCAAGGCCCCCCGCAGTGTGGTCCTTGAGATTCACTCTGGGGCCCCCAGAGGAGATCTGCAACTGCTCAGTCTATGGAGGTGAAGCCTGACACTCAGACACTGTTTCCATTTGTGTTTCTCCTAAAAGCATCACCTGAGGTAGGAACTTGGGTTCAAGTAACTCACTGGAAGATGATCTTAGGAAGTAGAAGTGATGGCAGAAAGAGAGAGAATGTAAAAAAACACAGACACACACACAATGTAAGGGGGTGTTATCAAGGTCACTGTTGAGTCCTTTGAGTTGTAGACAGACTTCCCAAGATTATCCATCTGAAAAACAGAAGGCTGGGACATCTGTTTCTTGCCTCCTGCTGGTTGAGGGTCATCCATAGCATTGTTAACACCCCCACACATGTGAGCTACACTGGCCCACTGATTTCCCTAAGCTTGAGAGAAGGCCTTGGGGTAGATTGTGGAAAGAAGATAGGCTCAGCCATGACGTGGGATGCTGGTAACAGGAGATGGCATGAAAATGTCCACTACAGACATTTCAGAGATGGAACAAGGGGACGAGACACTTGAGATGGTTAAGTAGGCTCTTGACATCAAATCATCTAGTATGGAAGAGGGAGGAACTGATCTCTTTTCTATTTCCTTGTTGTAGTCAATTCCCATATCAATTATCACCCTACTTTCCTGCAGACAGTTACCAAGTAAAAAGGACCACATGGCCAAGTAAATTTGGGGAAAAACTCCATTAAGTTGGTTTAAAAAAATTATTAGTGTTATTTATTTTCAGTGTCATTACTTTTTTTTATTTAAACATAATAATTGTACATATTTATGGGGTTTGCAGGGCTTCACAGAGTCTTTAATCTGCAGATACACACTGTGGTTCTCAATTTTACAAGTGAAGTATAGTCTTTCCCAAAATATTTTGACCACAGAACTACTTTTTTGCAAGGGCTCCAAGGGTTCCAGGAAATACACTTAAAGAAATATTTGTCCACTGGGAAAAGTCCAAGCTCTGCAAAGCCTTCTGTGATCTGGCTCCTGGGAATCTGCCAGAAGCCTTTGTAGTTCATTGAGCACATATCTCCATATCTTCGTGTGTTCTGGTCTCTCAGCTTGGAATAACCTCCTCAACTCATATCAAGTCACATTTGCCAAAAAGCTGGTCTTTCCTACCTTGTTAAAGTGTCCCCCAGGTGTACCTGACCTTTGGAAAAACCTAGGGGTCAAACCTCTGGATACTGATACATCTGCATCATTTGCCAGGCTTCTCAGATTATCTGTGCAAAACTATCCATCTATAATGCTTGTAGAGAAAACAAAAGAACGCCAAGATGTGTAGTAAACACTATGGTCTAAGACGCTCCATGAGGCATTTCTGAACCATTTTTACTCAAAATGGCAGGGTCTGAGACTGCCTTGAGTATGAAGGCCATCATGTTCATGGGTGTGATAACCATACTCTTCTCTAAAACAGAGAAAGACAACATTTCCCATAGGGCCACATTATGGAAGAAGTGGATGTGAGTACACTGGAAAACATGGCAACACTAAGCAAGGACCGTGTGATACTGAGACCCAGCCTCATCTCCCCAGGGAGGGTGGAGGGAGACGTGGAGCTCTGTGACTGCAACTGATCTTAAAATAGTGGATATTGCCCCATGGGGGATGCACCTGTCCTGCAGGGGTCTGGGCTCCATCTGTTGGGATGTTCTCAAACTGGGAAGGAGTCCTTTTGAATGTGGGCACAGTCCATCATAAAGCTACCACCCACACACTCAGAACTTCTGGTCAGCCTTGGATCGGTCACGCCAAAGAAGAAAAATAAGCCTGCTTAATTGTATTGCACTTGCAAAAAACTTGGAAGGAGGAAAAGGAGAGAGGAAAGAAAGAAAAGTGGGGATTAGATACTGAAAGAGGGCAAAGGAAGAGAGAAGAAATATGAAAAAATCATCAAAAAGTCCTCCAACATTGCACACACACACACACACACTCACTCACATACCTCCCATACATTCAAAATGCTGAGAAAAACCCCCAAACCTCATAAGTCCAACCTTAGCAGTAGATGGGAATAGGGCAGAGACTTCAGCTGGGAGTAGGCAAGACAATGCAACTCTAGGCTGCATGGAGAGAAGCCTGGCACCTGGGACAAAGGATATGGTCCAGCTCTTCTCTGAACTGGCTGTCCATCCCCGAATGACTGTGTTCAGTCTTGGGAATGAGTTTTCAAAAGTAAAGTGAAGAATGAGTAGCATGCTCAGAGCAGAGGGAGTACGATGCTGAGAATGCATGATGTAAGGTAAGTGGAAGCCACTGATAACATTGTTTCTTGGTAAAAGAAGACCTTCTGGAGTGGAGAGGAGGAATAAAATGTCTAGACTCAAATACCTGAAGAGTGTCAGAGGAGTTAAAATAAGATAAATGCCTGGATAAGTGGTGAGCACCTTGTGACTAGGGGCATGCAAGCAGAGCCCAGGTGACCACTTAACTGCTGCTGCTGGGGACTGGAGCATCAGACACAATGGTAAGTTGGACTAAATGCCTTTGGAGGTCCTTTCAGCCCTGACACTATGATCCTGTAATTCTAACCTTCCCATGGATTTGAAGCTCCAAGATTCCTATCCATCACTCAAGGAGATTTTGTCCTGTGAATCCACAGATTTTAGTCCACACTGAACTAGTAGGCTGGGGAGAGCGTCCACCTTCTCTACTATCAAACTGCCTGCACACAAATGGAAGGATTCCAGTGACACCTCTCAAAGCAACCATTGGATTAAGAAGCAAGACCACACCTGGGTGTTAGGACAGAATCCGCTCTTTCCTGCATGACTGAAAAATGACTCAGCTCTGTGATCCTCTGTTTCTATTTCTGTACAATGGACATAACGTGATGCTGTAGAAGTAGATTCTCAGCCAGCCATGGTGTCACGCCTACAGCTTCCATCCCAACCCGTCTGGAAATCTGTGGAGAACTTTGATTGTCACAGCGACTGGGGGTGCTACTAGTCCAGGGACTGTAACCGGCTTGCTGCTCCACAACCCAATTGCCAAGAGTGACACCCTCCACCGCCAATTAAGAATCCCTGCCCTGTGCAGTCCTTATGAGGACCAGTCACAGAAGGAGGAATCTGACGACCCGGAAGGTTGACACTGTCCCTTCTTATCTAGGCAGTGTCAGGGGCTGGGCTGGCCTCCACAGTGCCACGTGATTTCCCAGAATAGCTGCTTAAACTTTTCTCAGAGAAACAATGCCCCAAAAGAAGAGAACTGAGGAGGCTGGGAGGCTCAGGGTCAGGACTTACCCAACATGCACAGGGGCTTCCTGGCAAACTTCAGTCGGCCCCGCCAGCCTTTGTATCGGCAGCAACACCCAGCAGCCCAGATCCTCAAAGCAAACTCAGCTCCAAAGATGAAAATAGCAAATGTCTCCTGCATGGAAGAGCATATGGAGAGGCACTGATTAACCAGGACCCACTTGTCGGGAGCTAGTGATTTCTATTCGGAAGTTCTGAAGAACTCCATTTCTGTGTTGTTGCTGGTTGTCTGGTTGGCATGGATGGCTGGGGATGGGGGCAGGGAAGGTGAATGGGGAGAACAGGTCCATCACCGCCATTCAGTTCGGAGGCCTCCCGTCTTCATTGTGATGTGCTAACTGTCCTTAATGCTGCTAAACCTGGCACAGTGATTGCTTGTTCTTTTTTCTATGTTTTTCTTCCAACAGATCATTTTAAAAGTCCCTTTAATGAATGAAAAGCCCCCAAGAAGTGCAGTCGGGTTGAAAAGAGAGATACCAGCGAACACAATCTATTAATTCCACCCAGTGCCTGTACCCTGGCGTTGCTAATTGTGGCTAATGGTTATTAAGCCTGGCCCCTGGGCCAGACAGCCCCCAAAGTGTTTGACAATATTATTCTCATCTTACATTTTGAGAAACCAGGGCACAGAGTAGTTAAACAAGTTTTTCAAGGCTATGAAGTGGAGAAGAAGGGATCTCAGGCTCAAGTAACTAGGCAGCAGCGCCCAGGAGCTTAAGCACTCTCCAGGACACAGGGTCTCCCTTTCCTTCTGCAACTCCCTTGATAATCAGACACCGACACCTCTGCCTCTCTCTCTTTTGTGACCTCCCTGGGCCCCCTAAGGCACTGCTGCTTGACAACAATCCTCGGAGCCTAGTTCCTGGAGTTGGGTGCTTTCCAAGGAATTCCACACTGAGGTCTCAGCTCTGGGTTATGCCTTTGCAAACCCCTGCTCTCAGAAGGAAGTGCTGACTCTGGTGCCTTGCTGGCTTGCCCAGTGTGAGAAGAAGTCTCCACTATTTTAAAAGCTCTAACTAGGGGCCACACGACTGCCCTGTGTGCAGGATGGAGCCTCACCCCATGCAGTCGGCATTGCCCTGAAGAGGCAGGGCTGACTCCGAGTCATGCAAGGGTGTGGTCATTCAAGGGGCCAGTTGACCAGTGCTGTCCGGTGGCTACAGAAGCAGCAAACCCTTGCTAGAGCCTGCTCTCAACAAGGCACTGAGGCTGGGCCCAGCCTATGTCTGCATTTGCTGCTCACCTGACCTTATATATTTTGGGCAAGGACTTGAGCAAACAGAGTCAGGGGTACATTAGCTGACTTGCCCAAGAATTCTAACCCTACTCTGTTTCCATCACACCACCTGATGGAGGACAGAGAGTGAAAACAAATGGGGGCCCCAGGAGGGGAGATTTAGAGGTTTTAGGTATAAATGGAATTCTGCACCTGGCCTTGAAGAGAATGAGAGATCCTTGGAGTTTAGATTGTGGGATACCAGGAAAAAAAAGCAGAGACAGGTTTTAGAATGAAACATGCCTTTGTGTTAACTTTTAGAGGATTGGGAGGCTGTATTTTATAATTTAATAACATGCACTGGTTTTTGCTTTGACTTTATTTCCCATTCTCACTAATGTGGAATAGCAAATATTTACCAGGAATGCCATGCTTCACTCCACATGTGCCCATGGCGGAGTGCCCAAAGGGAGGCTTTGCTTTTCCTTGGGCCTGGACTTGACTGGAAGCTGCAACCAGTCAGGGAGGAGTGTACCCAAGGGCAACCTCCTTTTCATCACTGTGGAAGCCCAACCAGAAGCATTTACCCCAGAATGCAATCTTACCAGTAACAGAAGCCAGTCTCCCGAGACAGTCTCATACTCCTTGAACGTGGTCAGGACAGCCAGAATCAAGCACCCAAGGACAATCAGGAACCTAGAGGGAAAGAAAGAAAGAGACTAAGGAACCTTTGAGTCATGCTTGCTTTGAGGCTAAGATGGGGAAAGGTGTCTTCCAGGATGAAGCTGACATGTGCTTTATATGCTATCCCATTCAATCTTCATAACAAACCTGCAAGGCAGGCAGAAACAATCATCCCAGTTAGACAAAACAAGGTGAGAGAAGTTGACCAATGTGCATACTTTTACTTAACCAGCTAGTTAGTAGAATCAGCTAGTTATAATTTAAACCAGATCATCTCGTTCCAAACTGGAGGACATTGCTGAAATTCCAAAAGTCAAGACAACTTTTCAGAAGTCAATAAGAATATGAATTAATTTATAATGTGTTCTACACACATAGGACTGATTTAAAAATATACGAAAATGTTTTCTTAGAATGAAGAAAACACACATTTATTCCAAAGATTGAAAAATTCAGCAAAGGCTTCTGTCACCAAGTATGAATATTGTTCATATTTACAGTCAATTGATACAAAAGGAAAGAATCTCTTTCAATTTGGGATCTTTGGAATTGTTTTTGAAATGCTAGAAAGAAGAGGAACTACTACACTGAAGGATTCAGAATGCTGGTCCTTTAAAATTCACGGAGAGGTCACCTGGTTCATGCCCAGGCTCAGGCAGGAGCGAACTACAATTCTTTAAGAACGTTATCTTTATGAACTCTGTGAGAGGTGTGCGTGTGTGTGTGTGTGTGTGTGTGTGTGTGTGTGTGTGTGACAGAGAGAGAGAGAGTACATGTTTCATTGTTTCACCAAGGAAAATGGTTCTCCCTCTTGGTGGAGAGTCTTTGGCTTAGTTGTCAGTACCAGGTTCCCTGGATGTCCAATAGGGAATTTACAAGCTAGGGTTTATGGGTGAAGCCTGGTACTACATACTCTAAGCTCTCCTACTCCAGGTACTCTGGTTTTCTGCTCTACTTACGTTCTACCCATGCTTTTTTGACTTTTGTTCATTCATTCATTCAATATTTAAATGGCAGACACTGAGCATACAGAGCCGGAATTCAATGATGAATAAGCTGGATCTGTCCTCATGAGCTCACAGTCCAGATACACAGAAAGTTGTCTCATGGTGTGACCATAAGGACCATGATGTAAGGAGGATGGAAATGTCTCCTTCTGACCTTGGCTGGGACCAAGTTCTGCCTCTGACCCTTAGTGATCCTGATCATATTTTCTGATAAATAAACCTGTTGATCTTCAGACCTGAATCTTTGTGTCTCCAATCATGCCCAGGAACCCAAACAAGATCCCCAACTCCTTCCTGTGTTTGGCCATTTTATGTGAAATTCGACTTTGACCCATGTTTGATATCTGCCTCCCCTAAGCCCCAAATCTTCACAGTTGATGATGATGATGGTGGAGGTGGTGGTGGTGGTGGTGGTGGTGGTGATGATGTTGCTAATGGTGGTGCTGATGATGGTAACAACATCAGTAACTGTTGCTACAACCTGCAAAGTTAGATATGACCATTCCTGTTTTAGAGATGAAGATATTCATCACAAAGAATCACTACCATTAGGGTAACTATGCTGTCAGTAAAATGACCACCACAAAGCTTGGAGTCCAAAGACATGGGCTTAAAAGGAAGCTCTGGTGCTTTTTATGTGATTTTGAGCAGCTCATTGACTTGGCAGATCCCAGTCATTGGGGAATGAGAATAATGAATCTGCCTAGAGCTCACCATACCACGATTCTGAGGACTTCAGGAAATAATTGATGTGGGATATTTTTAAGTCAATTGTTGAGGATCATGGTGCTCTCATAGAAGCATGCTCATCATTGGCCAGTCAGGGGGCAGGGAACTTAATCACTCTCAGAAGATTCTGCAAGTCCACATTATGATTCACTTATTCATTCATAGGCTCTGTAAAGAAGACCTTGCTCACAATAATTTTCTTTCTCTTATGACCTGTGTGTTCTTAGACAAAATACAAAACATTTCTGAATCATGGTTTCCTTCTGTGTAAAATGAATCCAATTAAATGTCCATATCCTCCATTATTCAATGATGTAATCCATGTCAGGTGCCTGTAAAAGTTAGCCTTCGTAAGACTTAACCATCATTTTATTGCAATTTAATACCAATTTATTTGGTGCTTCTTTTGTCGCAGACATAGTACTGGTTTTAAGGATACAAACATGAATAAAACCTATTCCTCATTATGCAAGCACTCCTTAATTCAATGTGGAAAACAGGACAAATAATTACTGGAGAATGTGGTTGAGGTTATGACCCAAGTGTTCACATGCTTTGGGAGCATCGTGGAGGGGCTGTAACCAAGAGGTCGGAAGGAAATTCAAAGCTATGCTGCAGTTGACCATATGTCCAAGTTTATCCAGGACATTCCCTATTTTATGTGTTGACCTGGAGTCTGGACCCCTAGGCCTCATGAACAACATGTACGTGTGCAGGAGGTACAAAAGTTCATGGACAAAGAACCAGGTTTGATTTTTCTTAACAAGGAATGTGGGTCTTTTATGATCTAGCCTTGCCCTCCTCACAGACTTGTCATCTCCCGCTGCTTCCCCACACCCAGACTGGTCATAGGAATGAGAGAACTTCCTCAAATTATCTGAGCCCATGTGCCTTCTGTCTTGGTGGTCCTCTTCCCTGCCCACTTTTGCCATATGTCCATCATTAACCTGCTAATGTCTTGGCAGCGCCAGTCATGCCTTGCCTCTAGAGCCTTCCCTGACCCCAGCAGCTCTCCACAGGCTCCCTTGTGTGATCTCATCCCTGGGATCCCAGAGCACCCTGATTCATTTCTACTCCAGCATGGACCACAAGCCGCTATCATCATGTAACTAACTGTTTGAGTACATCATGTGCTAAATAAAACATACTGTCTCAACACCTGAAAATAGACTCCTTTAAGGGAAGGAACTGCCTTTGCCTGGGGAAATTTATTGATCCGATTGAGGTAAAAGTTGCAACCCTAAAAACATGAGACTGCTAAACCACTTAGCAATAAAAATTAACCAAAAATGGCTGGGCACAGTGGCTCATGCCTGTAATCCCAGCACTTTGGGAGGCTGAAGCAGATGGATTGCCTGAGGTCGGGAGTTTGAGACCAGCCTAACCACCATGGAGAAACCCCATCTCTACTAAAAATACAAAATTAGCCAGATGTGGTGGTGCATGCCCGTATCCCAGCTACTCGGGTGGCTGAGGCAGGAGAATCGCTTGAACCTGGGAGGCAGAGGTTGTGGTGAGCCGAGATCATGCCACTGCACTCCAGCCTGGGCAACGAGAGCAAAAACTCCATCTCGAAAAAAAAATTATCTAAAAATTAGAGATGGGGATTGGTGTTGAGGGCCAAAAATGACAAAAAAAAAAAAAAGAAAGAGAGAGAGAGAGAGAAGAGGATATGGTCTAGTCACATGCTGAAGGATTTTTTAATATTTTAAGTTCTTGGTCCAACGATGCAAGTCATCAACCACAGCCTTGTAAATGAGTTTGTTTTTAGTTGGCATCAATCCTGGTGCTTGAATCCATGGCTGGATCAGTGCATGGGGAAAGGAGACAGGTGGTGTCCCACAGCTGAATTAATTTGGCAGGAAAAGGAGTCCTTAGCTGGACTCTGAGATTTTACACAGCTCCCTGTACTTCGGAGACATCTATCTGTCTGTCTGTCTGCCTATCTATCTATCTATCTATCTATCTATCGTGAAAGATTCAAGTTATGTGTATGGTGGGCATGCCCTAAAGTAATCTCCAATGAGTCAGGCAGTTGCATAATTGTCTTTTCTGAGTGCAAGAAGAACCTGTGACTTGCTTCTAACAATAGAATATGCCAAAAGAGATAGGATGTCACTACTTTGTGTACTTTTTAAAAAAAAAATATGGCAAAGGCAACTGGATAGTCATGCCTGTGATTATGTTACATTATATGAGACTCTGGGGCTAGAGATTCTCCTGCTGCTCTTGATGTGAGCTGCTGTTTTGAAAGGCCAGTGGGAGCTATATGGCAAGGAACTGTGGGGTTCTAGGACTTGAGAGCATCCCCTGGCTGATGACCAGCATGAAAGTGGGACCTGTTCTGGAACTGCAAGGATCAACAATCATGGGATACTGGGGAGTCCTCTCACAAGCTCCAGAGAAGAACACACCCCAGTCAACTCCATGACTGCTACTTCATGAGAAGCTCAGCAGAAGACCCAGTTAAGCCATGCCCAGACTCTTCATGAACCTGAGATTAAAAAATTGTGTGTTGTTGTAAGCCACTAAGTTAGAGGCAATTTTTAATGCAGCAATAGAAAACGAATACCGTGTGGAATGGGAATCTGCACTGAGTGCATCTCACTTTTATACAGCAGGGTAACCCAAAGGAGGTCTGGGCTGCAGGTGTGCATCTGCTCTATTAGACTCTACTCCTGGAGGGCAGAGACTATATCTTGTTCCTCTCTGTATCTCAGTGAACAGCTCAAACCTGACACTTATTAAGAACCAATATATGTTTAGAGAATGAATACAAACAATTTCAGCAATTAGCAATGGCCTTGGTTGTTGAAATTAAAGGCAAGGGACATAAGGTGAACTTGGAGAGACAGGCTGGGAGCATGATATGAAATATTTTGTAGATCAAATGAATAGTTTGAGCTTTATTCTGCAGAAGATAATCTTTTTAAAAATACATGGTCGCACTCTGTCACCCAGGTGGGAAGCCAGTGGCGTGATCATAGCTCACTATAACCTCTAACTCCTGAGCTCAAGTGATCCTCCCATCTCAGCCTCCCAAGTAGCTGGGACAGGTGTGCACCACCACCCATGGTTAATTTTGTTTTTATAGAGATGGGATCTCCTTATGCTTCCCAGGCTGGTCTTGAAAGTCTAGCCTCAAAAGATCCTCCTTCTTTAACTTCTTAAAGCACGGGCATCAGAGACATGAGCTTCTGTGCCCAGTCTAGAAGATCTATCTACCTATCTATCCACACACATACATATATGTGTATCTCTCTCTCTCTCTCTCTCTCTATATATATATGGAATATATGGATGGATATATATATACAGATAGATAGATATATGTAGAAAGATGGATATGTGTGTGTATATATATACACATATATGTGTGTGTATATGAGCTGACCAGAGAGGAGGAGGGTGCGCTGGAGAGATGACAAGGGTCCCATGAGAGAGCATCCTTCTGTGGTCTTGGCAGGAGTCGTGACTAATGGGATATAAAGATCGAGCAAGAGGAGCACTCGTAAGGTCTTGGGGTGGGAAGAAAGAGGACAATGTGCTGTTCGCAGACATCAAAAAGCTTTGCAGTGGGGCCAGCATCACCGTGAAGATAAGAACCTACTTGCGGTCCTGCTGCACTTGAGGTCCAAGTGGAAATCTCCATCCGGCTGATGGAAATCTAAACTTAAGGCTTAGGGGAAAGGTCGGGGCTGAATATCTAACTCTCTTTCAGCTCTCGTAGTCTGATTTTAGAGCAAGGAGAAGGGATAATTCCTCCTTCGCCAACCACCAAAATGCAGTTTCAGCCGAGTTCCCATCCGCAGGGAGCCTGCGGAGCCACGCTTTGGCCAGGAGGGGGCAGCAGAGGCCGGGCGTAGCCTCTCGCTTCTCACGCATCACCAGCAACTTCAGGAACCCTCTAAGACAGGAGGACAATCATTAATCTATACAGCTAAAAGCATCAAGGAAACCCTCCTTAACCTGAGAAGAGGAAGCACTCCTTAGTTTCTTGCATATTTCAATTTACCCTTAACATACGAACTTGATTTCAGACGGAGACCACATTATCAGTCCCACTGATGGACAACGACGTGGCGCTGAACGTGGGGCTAGAGATGCTCCTGGGGGTCTTGACGTGAGAGCCGCCCCCAGCTGCTTTCTTCCTGGTTTTCTGCTTCTCTTCCTGTTTTGGTTTCCTGTCTCTCCACTCTCACCAATTATTCCTGTTCTTCCTTTTCTTCTGTCCTTTGTCACTTCAGTTTCCTTCTCTATAGTCTGGTGGGTTTTGTTGTTGTTGTTGTTTTGTTTTGTTTTTTGTTTTTGAGACGGAATCTCGCTTTGTCACCCAGGCTGGAGTGCAGTGACGCAATCTCCGCTCACTGCAATCTCTGCCTTCCCGGTTCAAGCGATTCTTCTGCCCTTGTCTATCAAAGAGCTTGGATTACAGGCATGCACCACCACACCCAGCTAATTTTTTTGTATTTTTAGTAAAGTCGAGGTTTCACCATTGTGGTCAGGCTGGTCTCGAACTCCTGACCACGGGTGATCCACCCAACTTGGCCTTGGAAAGTGCTGGGATTACAGGCGTGAGCCACAGCACCTGGTCTTTCTCTATAGTCTTGACTGTTTCCTTTCCTCTGCTCTTCTCTTACCGCCCTGGCATTCCTGAGTTATTTTCCTCTCCTTCTCTTGCATCCTTTCCTCCACTGCTTCTCTCCTCTCTTGTTCCTCCTTCCTCTGTGCCTTGCCCACCACTTCTGTCTCCCTTCTACACCCTGCAGGAGTGAGCAAGGGTTTGTGGCCAGGAGTCTTGGGGAGAGCCAATAGCAGCCTTCTGTCTGAAGCATCCAGGCTGTCTTTGCAAACGATGCCAGTCAAGGTCAACAGTCGTGAATATGCCCTTAAATCAGTTTCCATCGCCTCCATGCTTCCACCCTCAGTATTCTTTCCTCACCCTTGGCCATCTTCCATCCAAGCCCGGGTTGGGAAGGGCAAAAGGGAACTGACACAAGGAAGCCTGCTTTGTAGCTGCAGGTGGCTCTAAAGCGTCAAATGCGGGGGCCTCGGGACAGGAACTAGTGCGTGCTGTCCAAGCCCACTGGACACCTAACCTCTGTCAGGCAGCAGGCCAGGAGGGCTTTTGCAGATGCAGATGTGAGGGATGACCACAGCGGTACCAGGAAATCCCTGCCGCCTCTTCTCACTCATATCTGGCATCCATTTATAGGCTCCAAAGCTGAGCCTGCTGGAAGTAAGAGGCAAGGTTTCCAGCCAAACATCCCCTCACAGGCTTCATTCACAGTGAGACAAACACGGTGAAAACATTGATGCAGGAATTTTTTCATGCACCATTTTCTCTTTTACTCCTGAGAGCAACACTGTGAGGAAGGGGATTATCATTTTATTTGTATCCCCATTTTACAGATGGGGAACTGAGCCTCCAAGCTCAGGCAGGAGGGACACAAAGGGAGTGAGGAGTCAGATACTGTGCTGAGACCAATGGGGCCTTGGAAGAGAATCTGCAGAGAATGAGGTGTGGTCAGAGCCAGAGGGAGAGCAGGGAAGGCAGCCTGGACTGCTGCTCTCAGTTCAGCTGGGATAAGTCAATGTCTTCCCTTCTCTTCCTCTGGAGTCTGAGATTTGGCAGAAAAACTATTAGTAACATTCCAGATAGCTCCCAGAAACCCCTGCTGGCTCCTGCTCTAATTACAGCTGTTCATGGACAGCTTTCAGAGCATCTGTAGCCCTCAAAATGTCCTAGAAGGTAGCACTAGACTCCCTTTCTTAGAATCCTTGTCTGTCTGCCATTGAATAGCAATGTGCAGAAACATTTTTCCTAGCTAGATGAAGGCAGAATTGAATTGTCTAAAAGAGAGGCATTACTACATCATAGTTAGCTGCACCTGTCCTAACCCTTGGCAACCATTATTGATCTTTGATCTTAAGCAGGAGACATAATCTTAAAAGGCAGTGACAGACCTCAGACTGCATGAGGATCCCACTGACCCTCAATTGAAAAGCCTCAGGTGTAAAGCACCCACTGTGCGCCAGGGGTTTCTTTATTTTCTATGAGTCAGCCCCAAAAAGGATGTTTGGGTCATCTCCTAATGAGAACTGTTCCACCCACTAAGAACTGGGTTGACAAATCATTTTTATCTTGAAAACCCACTAGGATGGATTGGTTAAGGCTGCCAGGAATGGGTGTTGAAAAGAATCCAGATTGCAGCCAAGTTAACTGGGGGGAAATGCCATTATTGATTCGTGATGTCTGTCACAGGTGTAGGAAAAGACCAACCATTTGCCATTCCCTTGGAACCCAGACATGAGAACATAAGACAGAGCTAAAATTGTTTTCTAAATCTTCCTCTTCCTGATTTGACTCATGCCAAGCTCTTCCAAAAATTTGATTAGCTGGAAATTTCAGGAAACCTTAAGAAGGACCTATTACTCTTTCATCTAACAGAAAGGAAATTTCTACATCAGAGTTCTGAGTGATTTGCTTATGGCTACAAAATAGCTCCCTGCAGAGCTAGAAAGAGAATTCTGGTCTCCCAGCTCTCAGCCTGCTGCATCCTCCACTGTGCCACTTTCTACTTTATCTCTGGTAAATCAAAGAGTGAATCTTTATGGACATTTGTGCTATTCTTTTACCTGATTACAACCTGCCCCCTTCTGCCGAACCCCACCAACATCAGGGCAGAAGGCTGAATGACCAGGGTCATTCAGGGAATTAAAACCGATGTGTTCACCTTCTCTTTCGAGAGTTGGCCACTGTTTTTCTTCATTTAACATTGATACTTTTTCTCTCTCCAAATATTTCTTGTGCTTATTTACCTATGAAGTGTTAGGCACTATAAACCGTGCTGTCAAATGTCAGAATTTTATACAACACATAAAAAAGTGCAAGGAATAATTTTGAAGTCATTTAAAACGATTCCATCTCTTAATACTATCTTAAAAGTTGCAAAACTCACAACTACTTAATAGAAGAGCACGGGAGGCAAATAAACACCCGTGTTGTGAGGCTGCGTTTCAGGGTCAACAAATTGACACAGCTGAGCCAGGCAATGGCAGATATTCACATGTCCCTTTAGGGGGCCTTCAGTGCTACTTAGCCCTCTGAGCTGGAAAGAGGCAGCAAGAGCTGTCGGTGAGGAGAAGAGAGCACAGGAGAGGGTACTGGAAGATTGTGCCCTTCACCATGTACTCATCTGTACATGCCTTCCAGTACCATTTTTCTAAGCGAGGATACTAATTATGCCAAATCCCTGTCTAAATACAGCTGTGGACTCCTCATATCCATTAAAGGGTAAAGTTCCAACTCTTTAGAAAGGTAAACCAGGTTCCTCCAAACCAGATCACGTCATGAAAGAGGATAAATAGCATGATTCAACTATATGCTGTCTATGAGAGATTCACTTTAGATCCAAAGACACAAATAGGTTGACAGTGAAAAGATAGAAAATGCTTTTCCTCGCAAACAGGAGCCAAAATAGAGCTGGGGTGGCTATAGTAATATTAGACTTTAAAATGGACTTGAAGACAAAAATTGTTACAAGATACAAAAGAGGACATTATCTATTGATGAAAGGGTCAATCCATTAAGAAGACATTACAATTATAAACATGTGCATACCTAATATGCACCTAATAGATCTCCAAAATATATCAGTTTTCTTTCCTAAGCTTACTTCTTCATTCTTTCTCCCTCCAGTCACATCAGACTTAAATTTCATCAAAATGTGGCAGGCCTTTCAAAATTCAGTTCTTCTCCATCATATGTTTCCTCTCCCTCATCCAAATGACTCCTCCTTTCTACTTTTTAAGGCTCAGCTCAAATGTCACCTCCTCTATTAATTCATTTATTCAATGAAATATTTACTGACCATTCATTGTATTCCAAGAGTTAGGAATAGACAGTCCATTGTCCCCTAGGAGCTAATTGTTCATCCTCTCTTGTTCACCAGTCAACATTAGAAAAATCCTTTTGTGCATTCCCGTAGGATTTTATTCTTATCCCCTCACAGAATCCACCCATTCCTTGACATGCACTTACCATTCTGGACCCTGGGCATTCAATGATGAACAGAGCACATCACATTGTGCTTGCACCCGTGCCACTGTGTTCTCTTGTAGGCCAATCTGGGGAAGCAGAGATGCTACAATTTTCCTCTTGGGATCACAGTGCCCAACCCAAAGGATTGACTGAAGAAACTACACATTTCAGATCTATTTCCAGTTCTGCTGTTTACTCACTAGGAGCCTGGAGAAGTTCTTTCCTCTCCTCAGATTTCAGTGCCTACATCTGTGAAATGAAGGAATTAAAGCAGATGGTCCCCAAGGTCTGTCAGGTCTATTATCATGGGTTCAGCCTTTCAGCCAATAACCCTGGTGGGAGGGTCTGGAAAGGCTTTCGAAGATAAATAGACTTGAGTTCAGACCTCAGCTGTGCCACTTAGCACCTAAGGGATTGTTTCCTCATCTGTAAATAGGGATGAAAATAGCTCCTAATTCAGGGATGTTGTGAAAATAAATGCTCGCAGACTACATAGTGCTGTGCTTGGCACAGCACACAGGGCTAATACGTGTTAGCTACTGCAAGAATGAATTTTAGTTTAGATGGTCGGGCCAATGACTGTGTCCCACCATGGTTAGTGGAATTTTTTTTTTTTTTTTTTTTTTTTTTGCCATTTTATGAGACCTGGGATTCCTTTATGTAGAATGAGGAAATCAACTAAAGATTTGTAGAACCCCTAGCCAGATGATGTCTCAGTTCCCTCACACACTGTTCCTTGCCCCATCGATTCCAGTCTGAGTAACCATTTGTCTATTTCTGAAGATCTCCTTTTTGTCAGTATTCCCAGATTCATCCAACCTGCTCTACGCATGCCATATTTGGGTGGGTGGGGGTTGCAGTGGAGGCTTCTGCCTAGGATAGGGTTCTCAGCCTTCACCAGGCCAAGCAGCTCTGTTCCATGCCTATGTCCTCCTCCACACTAACACTGTCATCAGCTAAAATATACAACAGCCCCATTAACACTGCCTCCAACACCTTCTCTCTATCCCAGTTCTCATTTGACACTTGCATATAAAAGCAATGCTAGTCAAGCTCTGGCAAGTCACATTCCTTTCTCCCTGTAGGCTAGAGACAAGCCATTAGCTAGGAACTTCCAAGTCCACATGATCCTCTGGCCACACTGCGTAGGCAGGCATAGTGGGAATCTGGGCCAAGCAAGAAGAGAGAAACAGTCTTTCTCCATATGTTTTCCCTTTTTTCTCCAGGACAAACCATGTTTCTGATATATCCTGGGATGCTAAGGTCAATCTGGTGACATTTAATTTGTCATTTGTGGCATGCCTTCTATGTATCAGGCATGCTAGGGACTGAAATATTTGCCTTCTCTTGTGGACTGAGGTCTCATCACTAGCAAAGCATTTTATTAAACATCCAAAAGTTTCACGCCAGGGTAATAGGTACTACAAAGTGATGTGAGGTTACACTTTAGGCATCTTCACGTTGCAAGTACCTGTCATGTTTCCCGCAAAAGCTGGTGCCAAAAAGGAAAAGAATAAATATTTCAGAGTCTATTTGTAGCAAGTACACCCTAAAATGGTTCTCAGTGATCTTTGCCTTCTGCTCATCACATTCTTAGGTAATTCCCTCTGCTTAAAGTTGGCTGGGACCTGTGCCTTGTTTCCAGTTAATAGACTACAATAAAGGGTGTCAATTCTGTGATCAGGTTACAAACAATTTCAACTTCTGTCTTGTAAGTCGACTGTCTCTCTTGCTGGCTTTGAAGCTGCTGTGCTAGAGAAGCCCAGGTAGTATAGAGCCAAATGTGGCCCCTGGTCAACAACTGCAAAATAAAGCTTGGAAGAGAATCCTTCCTCAGTTGAGCCTTCAGATGAGCCCCCAGCACTGGCCAACACTAACTGTAGCCTTTGTGAGTGACTCTGAACAGTAGACCCAGGTAAGCTATGATTGGACTCCTGATCCACAGAAAGTGTGAGATAATAATGTGTGTTGTGTTCAGCTAAGTTTTATGGCAGGAATAGATAACTAATACCAGTTTGTCAGGATCTGAACCTTAGCTCAGCACTTAGCAACATTATGATCTTTGGCAGGTTTATTTTTCCAAAGCTCAATTTCCTATCTATAAAACAGGAGTAACAGCCGAGCACAGTGGCTCATGCCTGTAATCCCAGCACTTTGGGAGGCTGAGGTGGGTGATTCAAGAGGTCAAGAGTTCGAGACCACCCTGGCCAATACAGTGAAACCTCATCTCTATTATAAATATAAAAATTAGCTGGGCACGGTGGCGGGTGCCTGTAATCCCAGCTACTAGGGAGGCTGAGGCAGGAGAATAGCTTGGATCCAGGAGGCAGAGATTGCAGTGAGCCGAGATCGTGCCACTGCACTCCAGCTTGAGCGACAAAACTGGACTTCATGTCAAAAACGAAAACAAAAACAAAACCAAAACCAAAACAAAATCAAGGTATCTCTGTTATCTTAATATTCCTGATTTCAGTCTTCTTAGTTAAGAGATTGTACAGGACAGCAAAAACCTTTATAACCAAAGGCACTACCCTAATGAAGTCTCTATGCAAACATCCTTGACAATATCACAGCAACCTATACCCTGGGCACATCATGGCTTTGCAGGTCAGTCTCTGCCTCACCATCAGATACACCATTCAGTAGTACAACATGAACCACTTGCAAAGCAAAAAGGCAAAGTTTACAAAAGATGCAGGCTTTCACAAACTTGATAGAAATGATGATGGAAAGCTGTTTTAAATACAGCAGGGCCATTGACAAGTGATAATCTTGCAAGAAAAAAAAAATCAATTGATACTTTAAAGGATTAAAAACTTCATCCAATCCTACCCCTAAATGTTGCGAAAATAAAACGTAAAGTCACACTGTAATATATAATTTGGCATTAAGAACATATCCCTCAATTAATACCTGATTAAGTCTTTGTTCATTCTAAAAATTAGAGCACAGTTGCAATTATAACCTAAATTTTTGTTAAGTGTGAGACACAATAAACACATTTTTGTGTTTTAATAGTTTTTTAAAGACAAAGTACTAATATGGCATTTTTGTCTTTCCTCTTGGTATGAAGTATCGGTTCTCATTTTCAATAGGCTCCTCTTAAGTAGGTTTTTATTGATTCCTATTAACTGTGGAATAAAAAGTTTCCTCTAAATCTACCTCGTGGGATAATCAAATGGATTAAAAGAGTATCATTTAAAGTGTAAATGTGGGTGAGGTGTGGTGGCTCATGCTCGTAATCCCAGCACTTTGGGAGGCCTGTGTGGGTGGATGACCTGAGGTCAGGAGTTTGACACCAGCCTGGCCAATATGATGAAACACTGTCTCTACTAAAAATACAAAAATTAGCCAGGTGTGGTGGCAGGCACCTGTAATCTCAGCTACTCGGGAGGCTGAGGTAGGAGAATCACTTGAACCTGGGAAGCTGAGGTTGGAGTAAGCCGAGATCATGCCATTGCACTCCAGCCTGAGTGACAGAGCAAGACTCCGTCTCCAAAAAAAAGAAAAAAGTATAAATGTGTAAAAGTGCCTAAAAATTCTAGTACACAGTGGGCACTTATCAAATGCTAGTTTTTTTACCTTGTTCCTTCTTATCATATAATCATAGAAAATACTCCAAAATTGACCTAATACATGTAGGAACAAAAATAAACTGTCTTTAAAAACTTCCATATTCTGGAAATGGGGAAAGAAAATCACACGTATAAATAACACAGACAAATCTATATCTATTTCTAGGTCCATATGCATGTTTATATCTATATCATATCCCTATCCATCTATAAATCCACAAATGTATAAGATAGAGGTAGGTTTTGACCACCTAACCCAGGTGTTAGCAAACTATGGCATTCTGCTCACTTTTGTAAATAAATTTTTATTATGCCACTGCATTTGTTTAATTATTGTCTATGGTTGCTTTTGTGATGGAGCAGAAGACCTGAGTAGTCGCAACAGAGATGGTCTGGCCTATAAAGCTTATAATATTTACTACTTTACTCATTAAGAACGAGTTTGCCAACTCCTGATCTACACTATGAGACAACGGCAATTTAATTCACAGAGCACCACCTGAGGACATGTTACATGTCTAATATTGTACAGAAAACAAATTTTAAACTTAAATATAGGGGACCTAATCTTCAAAACTCCCCTGCTGAGTTAGATAATGGAGCATTTAAAATGATTAGAGGAATAAAATTGGGGAATATACAGGTTTTATGGAGGCCTCTGAAATTAATATAAATTATGAATAAAATTAGCTTAGGGCCTGCAGTTTAAGCTTCTTTAGTACTGTGATAAATCTGCCTCTGGAAACATCTATTTAAGTTTCATGATATGTTATCATGCGTTTCTTCCTGACTGCCTCGTCTTCTCCTTAGTGGTTTTTAACTAAGTCAACAACCTTGTTTGAACTCACTGTTGCTGCCCCAGGTCCATGTTTATGGATAGGGTGTCTTAATCCTTTTTCGGTTGCTATAACAGAATATCACAGACTGAGATATTTTATAAACAATAGAATTTTATCTAAGAAGCCCATGAGCATGATGTGAGCATTTGGCAAGAGCCTTCTTGTCAGGTCATAACATGGCAGAAGGCCCCACATGGGTAGAGAGCAGGTGAGCAAGAGAGCAAGAGGGGGCCAAACTCACTTTTATAAGAAACCCACTCTTGCAATAACAAACACACACCCCTAAGATAATGGCATTGACATATTTATGAAGGCAGAGCACCCCGACCTCATCACCTCGTAAAGGGCCCACATTTCTCAACACTGTTGCATTGGGAATTACATCTCCAAAACAAGAACTTCGGGGGACACATTCACTTCATATTGTGCCACCCTTTACTGGCCAAATTCATGTCCTTTTCACATGCAAATTCCATTCATTCTATTTCAACAGCCCTCAAAGTCTTTAACTCTTTCTAGTATCAACTCAGAAATCCAAAGTCTGGAGTCTCATTTAAATCAGACACGGGCGAGTGAGGCTCACGGCACAGTTCATCCTGAGGCAAATACCTCCCCAGTTGTGAGTCTGTGGAATCAAACTAGTTTTCTGTTTCCAAAATACAGTGGTGGGACAGGCACAAGATACATACTCCCATTCCGAAAAGAAAAAACAGGTAAGAAGAAAAAAGTTAAAGGCCTCAAAGAAGTCTAAAACTCAACAGCACAGACATTAAACATTAAGATAAGACTCTGGAATAATCTCTCCCTCCATATGCCACCTCCTGGACACACTGGAGTAGAGGACGGACCCTCCAGGCCATGGTCCCTGTGTCTTTGCTGTACTCAATCCATCCAGCAGCTCTCACAGGTTACAGCCTCATGCCTGCTAGAGTTGCATGCGGGTGGTCCTATAGTTCTGGGGTCTCAGGGGCTGCCTACTCTCGTGACTTCAGTGGGCACTGCCCTAGCAAGGTCTCTCTGTAACTCTGCGCCTGTGACAAGTCTCTGCCCGGGCCCCCAGGCGATTTGCAATATCCCTTGAAATCTAGGTGGAGGTCCCTATGCCCCCATAGCTCTTGCATTCTTCATGTCTGCAGAATTAGCACCACGTTTAAGTTTCATGGCACGATATCATCTATTTCTTCGTGTTTCATGGTACTGTTATCATGTATTTCTTTGTGAATACTGCCAAAGTTCATGGTTTGCACATTCTGAAGCAGTGCGTTGAGCCACAACTTGTTGACCCAATTGGGTCATGGCTGGGGTGGCTGAGGGGTGCTGTGCTGGAATTTGGGGAGCAGAGACCTAAGGCAGGGAATAGCAAATGCTGAGGCACCTCTCTGGAAGCCTCTCTGGAAAAGAGAGGCACACAGGCACCTCTCTGGAAATCTTGCCCTCAAAGTCCTAGAATTTGAAGATCTGAAATGCCTTTCAGTTCATTTTCCCATGGTTTTGATGAACAGAACTAGGCCTCCTTCTATCTATATTAATATCTTTATCAAACTGTGGCTTGATCACACCTTTGATATTTTCTCCTGAACATGCTTTTTTGTTCTTTACATGGCCATACTGGGAGCTTCCCACATCTTTCTTTTTTTTTTTTTTTTTTTTTTGAGACGGAGTCTCGCTCTGTCACCCAGGCTGGAGTGCGGTGGCCGGATCTCAGCTCACTGCAAGCTCCGCCTCCCGGGTTCACGCCATTCTCCTGCCTCAGCCTCCCGAGTAGCTGGGACTACAGGCGCCCGCCACCTCGCCCGGCTAGTTTTTTGTATTTTTTTTTAGTAGAGACGGGGTTTCACCGTGTTAGCCAGGATGGTCTCGATCTCCTGACCTCGTGATCCGCCCGTCTCGGCCTCCCAAAGTGCTGGGATTACAGGCGTGAGCCACCGCGCCCGGCCCCACATCTTTCAATTCTACTTCTTTTTTAATTATAAATTCCTTTATAATTTAACTCATTTCTTTTTTCTCTCATTTTATTGCAAGAAGGCCAAAAGAAGCCATGCAGCACCTTGAGTGCTTTGCTGCTTAACTATTTCTTCTGCCAGATATCCTAATTCATGACTCTTAGTTTCTGCCTTCCCTGAAGTCCTAGGGCATGGACACGATTTAGCCAAGTTCTTTGTCACTTTATAACGAGGACTGCCTTTACTCTAGTTGCCAATACTTTGTTCCTCATTTTCACGTGGCTTTTACCACTTATATTACAATCTCAGCTCACTGCAACCTCTGCCTCCCGGGTTCAAGCAATTCTCTGGATGAGAGAGAGAGGCTTTTTCTAGCCTGCTCTTCCAAATTCTTGCAGCCTTTGCCCATTATCTAGTTGCAAAGCTGCTTCCACATTTTCAGGTATTTGCTATAGCAACAGCCCCACCTCTCAGTACTAATTTTCTGTCTCTGTTTTGTCAGAATACCACAGACTGGGTAATTTATTTTAAAAAAAATTGTTTCTCAGAGTTCTGGAGGCTGGGAAGTCCAATACCAAGGTGCTGGCCTCCTGTGAGGGTCTTTTTGCTGGATCATCTCATCCCAAGGTGAGAGGAAGACAGAGAGAGCAAGAGAGGGGCAAACTCATTTTTATAACAAACCTGCTCTCATGAGAACGAACCCCTCCTGAGATAAGAGCATTAATCCATTCGTGAGGGCTCTGCCTCTCGAAGGTTCCACCACTCAACACTGTTGCACTGGGTAGTAAGTTTCCATCACATGCACTTTAGGAGACACATTTAAACCACAGCATGATACGAACTGTGTGTTACTTTAGGCTTTGAGGCAAACTTCCCTATGACCTGACCAAGCATCATGGGGAGCTCCTGTCAGGGAAGACCCTGGGTCCCTGAACTGGACCCATCAGGGTTTCAAACCCAATCTCAGCACAGGACTTCTGGTTCCTCATCTCTAAAGTGAGAATAAAGTGTCTACCTCATAAGAGGATTCAATAAAATAATGGATATAAAATCTTTACTGGCAGGCAGTAGTGACTCAGTAAATAGTACTTTCTCTCCAATTTGCTGACCAAGGCATGCTCCCTTGCAAATTATTTATCATTTGAAACATAAATTTGGGAGTCAGGGAATGAGTTTGAATTTTGACTGCATTATTTATTGCTGCGTGACTTTGAGTAAGTAACTTAACCTCTCTGGTTCTCCAATCCCTTGTGTTTATTATGGGGAGAATCATTCAAACTCAAAGAGTTGCTGTGAGAACTAAATATGCCTCCATTTCTCCATCTGTAAAATAGGGATAATAAAATGTTTAGTCTAGTGCTTGATAGATTTCAGGGATTATTATTATTAACGATTGTTATTTTTATTATCACATAACATGGTGCCTGGGGAATCTGTAAATTCTTAACAACTGAAAGCAACTGTCACTATTACAATTCATTTGGATTTCGTCCAACATATATCTTTAGGGACCTCTATCAAGAGACACTATATTTCATTGTCTTTCAGATACCATCAATTGTAACACACACAATAATTGTACAAACTACTAAGAAAAGAAAACTGACAATTAACTTATGACAGCCATTGATTGTGTCTCACATCCTCATTTTAGAGATGTCAAAGTGGGAAAAATGTGCATCTTAGAGCAGATGAAACACAAGTAGGAAAATGTTCTTTATAATCAAGTCCTTGAGGACAAACCTTGTAAACAGGACAGTGTTAAGAAGTGAGCCATGCTGGAGGCAGATCCTACATCTTCAACACCAGCATGGCAGGTGCACGAAGGCAGGGTTTATTTGGCCTAAGCCTTTCTATTTTTTCATATTCTTTCCCTTCCCACACCAGAGCTGTGCACTATCCCTGCATAGCCTCTGGCACACCTGATCCACTAGCAAATGGTGTCCATTTTTCCTTTGAAATAACATCTCACATCTGGTCTACCGCTCTCTGCATCTATGACTAAGGCTGGGAAAGACTCATCTTTCCCCAGCCTCATTCTGGTCACCCATCCTCTGCCTAACTTCTAGCCTTGCCTGGGCATCAGGGCAATTGTTCTGCTCCTTGTCTCCTCTCTCTCCTCCTAACCCACCATCTCCTCACCCCCACCCTTTATACACATAGAGCTACTCGGCATTTGGGCAACCTGATTTATTAGAAAGTGAAGGGTCTTCTTAGGAGTCAGGTAGATCTGGGTTTAACTTCTGAATCACATTTCTATCCATGTGCACTTGGTCACATTGCCTCACCTCTGGAAACTGCACTTTGTTTATGAAACGAGGCTAATAAAATGACACTGTAGATATTTACATACCAGAGCACTGCTATTCCAGAGAAAATGAAAAGCCAGCATCAGTAAAAGTTGGTTAATTCAGACCCTCTCATCGTCCTCCATGCCTGAAATGCAGACCACCCCCTCTGTTTTCTTCTTTAATTTTCGCCATGGTGATAAGATTATGTCCTCTTACAGAGCATCCTGACAAGCATAGCACAGCCCTTCTCTAATGCCCATCCGGGAAAGCTGATCCTGGAAGCTTGGATGATATACAAAAAAGCCTGAGCTTCATTTCCAGGTGGCTCACTCTCATCAGTCTCATCAGACTCACTCTCATTTTATTGACTTTTTCCTAATTTCTTCAAGAGTCTGTCATAGGACACATTGTATCTGAGAGCTGGATGGGGTTGTGTGGTACTCGCTCTCCAACAAGATAAGAAGGTAAACCTTGAACTATCAGAAGAGAGAAGCACCAAGAGAGAAGCTTACTTCTCTTCATTGTAGAAATCTGCATGATCTTCTAAGGTGGGAGAAACAAAGGTGTTATTAAAAATCCATAAACCTCAAATCAAAGTCCAGTCAGCTTTGTAAACAAAACATTATTTGCCTGCACTATGGATGGTATTTGTTGAGGTCTGAATCCTTCCTTCCACGGACACCCACTTTGCCATGAAAATGATGCCAAACGTCAGGAGGATGTTTAATTTAACAAACACTTATAGAGCACCTACTATGGGCATTTACAAAGCACTATCTGTGTACAAGGTACTAAACTAAAAGCAGTACAGACTTGGGGAAACAGCGTGAGCTTCAGAACCAGATGCTGTCTTTGATCCCAGCCTCTTATCCTCAAGTTTTTGTGACTCAGGCTAAGGTATTTAACTTAATAAGGTAATTGATCTTAGCCCTAGCCTCCTTATTTGTAACTTGGTGACAGCAGTGTCCACTTTGTGAGACTATAGTAGAAATTGGTGATAAAGGATGCAAAGTCTCTGGAAGACCCTCTGGTAGGCGGAGATATTCAATAGGTGGGTTCAATGACAGTCTTGCTGTGACTGCAGGTATTGGGCACAGCACCCTGCTTCTGGGAAGGCCAGGGCAGGAAATATCTAGAGTGGCTGTATTAATAGATGTGCAAGGCAGAGCATCACCTCTCTCTCTAGGCAGAGCATCACCTCTCTCTCTAGCAGAAGTCCCTCAGCTGCTCTTCCCTGGGCCTGGGGAGAGAAGACTTTGGTATGTGAGGGTGGAAGGTGAGAAGGGGGTATGAGGAATGGAGAACAGGTAGCATGGCTCCCCTCTACCTCTCACACTTTCCAGGAGAAGAGGACATATCTATAATAGGCTTATAGTAGATGCCAGCATTTTCTCATCAGTCCTGCCCCATGTCTTTCCAGCCATAAGGATGTCTCAAAATGGCTTGCGGCTTCTAGTCCAGAGCCTAGGATCTAGAGCACCTACTCTGGGTCATCCCTGTCCTTCCACCCTATATCACCCTCTATCAGTTAGACAGCCTCCCAGCTCTCTAATTCTGCCCCGCCAGGCTTTTCTTCTGAATTTCCCACTGCAAGTCCAAACTGTTCTAATTTCTGATTGGTTCCTGGTCACTTTGCATGTCTACTGACAGTCACCTTGGTCCTATGCATTTCTAGTCCTCTGGTTTAAAAGACTCAATTCACAAAAGACAATCTAAAGCAAACAGTGGAAATCAAAATAAAAGAACCATTATATTGAACTCAAAACCTAATAAATCAACTATTTTCATCCGTCCCCTTTCCAAACCAAGGACACAGTCATATACAATGTTTACAAAGTTGCACTGTCACAATGTGGTAGTCCACATTTTATTATTAAAGCACATCTAGAAGTTTGTCAGTTTCTTCTAGATTTTAAATTTATTGGCATATATTTGCTCATAGTAACCACTAATGATCCTTTGAATTTCTGCAGTACCGGTTGTTATGTCTCTTTTTCATTTCTGATTTTATTTATTTGAATCTTCTCTCTCTTTTTCCTAGTCTGGTTAAGGTTTTTCATTTTGTTTAACTTTTCAAAAAACCAACTTTTTCTTTCATTGATCTTTTGTATTATTTTTTCATTTCGATTTCATTTATTTCTGCTCTGATTCTTATTTCTTTTCTTCTGCTAATTTTGGGCTTGGTTTGCTCTTGCTTTTCTAGTTCTTTAAGATGCATTTTTAGATTGTTTATTATTAAAGCATAAAGTCTTCCACTTAGCTATAAAATATTCAAAACAATCATGTTTAATGAAAGAGCAACATTCTATGACATCAGTGCTCTAAAATATGTACATTGTCCTACTGCTAGATATTTGGGTTTAGATTCTTCCAATTGTATGTTATTATAAATAATACTATGAGAAATGCCACTGTGCATACAGTTTTTCTTTAAGACCAACTCTTCATAATAAGTCTTTGGTATTTCTGGGCTTTGAACATCTGTAGGGATTTTTGCTCCATTCTGCCACATGGCTTGACTAAAGAGTAACGTGATTTTACGCTATCTCTAGGGTAAGGTATGAGGACCTATTTTCATCCCAATTTCACCAGCATTGGCAATTACTATTTGCTAGTTGTATTGTTACTTTAATAGGTACAAAACGGCACCTGGAATTTGGATTTTAATAGGGAATAAAGCCTTGTGCCAAAGGACTAAGCCACTTCTTATAAAACCCCCAACTGAGGAAGAGAGGTTCTAGGAAAAATGGAAACTAGAATTCTCAGCAGCTCCAAAATTACCTCAAGTAGGCATTTACCTTCTCCACCTACACAGCAGTCAAATCAGACTTCAGCCTTTTCAACCACTTTCAGGCTGAAGGCAGTGGGGAAATTGCCAATGAGTAATTGGCATATTACTTACATTTCTTACCATGCCCTGGAGACTTTTCTCACTCAGATATAAAAATTGGTCCTCTCAGACTCAAACTGAAAGGTGTAAACATCTCAGACTTTTTTTTTTTTTACCCCATTAGCACCTTCCTACAAATGGCCCCACTGTTTCTTTTGAGAGCCAAACACATAGACACAAAGTCAGATCTGAGTCCTGCGATGTTTCCCACCAGCATGACACAAACATGGATTATTCTAGACTTTTTTCTTTTCCTTTTGGAACTCTCATTAGAATGGAAACATTTAGTGGCTTCAAGTTTCCAAAATGAGAAAGATTAAAAAAAAAAAAAGAAGAACGTGCATCACACCAGCATTAGCATGGCAGAGACAGCTTCTGTTTGCCCAGCTGTGCTTCTAGAGACAATAGCCATGATGGCTGATTGTTGTAGCAATTTCCTTCCCTCCCTGGGCTCCATGTTCATCTCTAAATGCTCCTGGATTTTATATTTACTTACTCAGTCCTTTGTTCAACACATGTTTACTGAGCAATTACTCTGTACCAAACCCTGTGTCAAGGTACAGAGGTGACCCAAGAATCAGTTCTGCCCTTAAGATATGCATGGCCTTATAAGGAAACCAATTATACCAATTAATTTAATCAGCCTTAAGGTAGGCATGGCACATGCTACTCTGCTGGGACAAAGGGCGGTCAACAGTACCCTACTAAGCTCTTGGTGGTGACCAGCTATTGGCTGAAATTTAAAAAACATGCACAGCATTTTGTGGCTTTGAGACCCCTAAGTTAAGGCTAGTCACTTCACCTTGGGGAAAAAAATGCAAAAAGGGTATTCACTAGCTGCTGGTGTTGTGAGAGCCACACCTGCTTCGGTTCTGTTGGCCCTACCGTTCCTAACTCCTAGGACCAGTATTAAACTTTGTGAAATGAGACACAATATTAATCTGGGAGAGCCCTGAGAAAGCAAGAACAGGCTGCATATGTTTTGATATGTAGAAAAAGAGGGGTAGTAAGGGAAAGGAATATCAGGGTCAGAAAATATGATTTTAAGTTTTTGCCACCAAATTCCTGGGTGATACTGGACTAGGTTGACTCTGAGCCTCAATTTCCTCACCTGCAAAATGGGTCTCATCAATAGACTTCTAATGGGTCTAATCAATAGACTTCTTAGAGCAATTGTAAGAGGTTGGGTGGGAGAATCAAGTGAGAGCATACACAGAAAATTCTAGTACCATACTTGGCACATAGGAGGCCTTCAGCTCAGGCTCATTCCATACCTCTCCCTCCTAAAACACCTCCTGGATCTAGAGCAGGTTTGTAACTTGTATTTGCATCAGGGTCTAGGAGCGGGTAGCAGGGAGCATTTTGGGCTTCGGGCTATTGCAAAGGAGGCAGACAAGCTAGTATGGCTCAGCACAGGCCCCAGGGGCTCAATTATCTGGGAATAGAGATCAACAGGAAGCAGACAGGCCCTTTCTCACAAACTGTTTATCTGCATGGGAAGAGAGACAGGTCACTTGTGGGTATTTGAGCTTCCAGACACACTGAGAGCAATTCTAACAGGGCACATCTTCTCTGAGGATAATGGGTGGTCAGACTTCCCATTCACTGGCCTCTGCCCTCCCTGAAAGGTGCCCTCCTCATTCTCTAAACCTGTGCTCCTCCTCTGTGCCCTTCCTTTGTTTCTCTTCAGCAGCTTGTCAGGGCACTTGGGGAAGATGGTTGGTGCCAGCCAAACACAGACTGAATGGTGTCTTGCCCTCCTTAGTCAAAAAGAGCTGGGTGTGGAAAAAATGTTTGTGTTTCAATGGAAAATTTTGCCTGCTCTGGGTTATCAGGTTCTAGGCCTGTTCATTGTCACTGAGCCATTTTTTTGTACAATATAGGTAATTCTCACACACACACACACACACACACACACACATATTGATGGTCCCCTACTTACATAGTTTGACTTTGAATTTTTTTACTTTATAATTATGTGAAAGTGATATGCATTCAGTAGAAGCCATACTTCAGTATTCAACAAATTGCATAAAATATTCACCATTTTATTAAAAAGTAGGCTGTGTGTTAGATGATTTTACCCATCTGTAGGCTGATGGAAGTGTTCTGAGCATGCTTAAGATAGGCTAGGCTAAGCTATGATGTTCAGTAGTTTAGGTGTATTAAATGCATTGTCGACTCACAATATTTTCAATTTATGATGGGTTTACTGGGACATCACCCTGTCATAATTCAATCAGCCTCTGTGTATGTGTGTGTGTATGTGTGTATATGTGTGTGTGTGTAAATTGTCTTCTATCTGTATAAGAATCATGACTGTATCTTTTCTAGAAAAATTTATTTTAACAAGGATATTCTTCCAGGATGTAATGATGACCTAGATTCCCTGGGTATCACAGTGTCCCAGAACCCTGGTCTGCAAAGCTAGCTGTGAATTAAAATAACCTGTGCACCTTAAGAAACCAAACACCAATGTCTATCTTTATCCCACATGTCTTCTAATGTACTAGCTCTGGGTGGGGCCCATGCTGGTCTGGTTTTTAAACTTCCTTATGTGATAGTCATGTGCAGTCAGGGTTAAAAGCCACTCTCCAGAAGGAAGAAATCACCAGCTCTCATCATGGGCTCTGGAGTCTGACTGTGTGGATGTGAGTCCTGTCTCTAGCTGGTCACCTGGTAAAGGAACACATGAGCCTGCAGTGAGTGCCTGCCATGGGCAAGACTGTCTCCCTGCAGTCAGAAAGAATGGGGTTTGAATCATGGTTCTGATACTTTGAGGAGCAGTGGGCAAGTTACTTGATAGCTATATACTTACTATTTTCTTGACATTTTTACACTGTGTAACAAATTACCACAAACATGGCAGTTAAAACAACACACAGTTATCATCTCACAGAATCTATGGGTCAACTGACTGCCACAGCTTATCTAGGTCTTCTATTGAAGGCCACAGAGTGTTGGCCAGGACTGGGTTCTCATCAGAGGTTCGACTGGGGAAGAACCTACTTCAAAGTTCACTCAGGTTGTAGGCAGATTTCATTTTATTTCCTATGACCGTAGAGATGCATGGCAGGTTGCTTCTTCAAAGCCAGAAAAGGAGAGAGAAAAACTCTAGCAAGATGGTGCTGTGCTTTGATGTTATATCAAGAGAGATCATGGAGGCCACCTTAAACTCTGTCCACCACAGTATTGCCATCTGGAAAGTTAATATCTACATCATGGGGTGGTTTTAAAAATTCAACAAGATAGTTCATTAAAATGGGTTGGCACATAATCACTCAATGGATGTTATTAGTAAAGTCCTGCACAGAAGCCACTTTTACATACCTTCCCATAGCAGAGAGCATTGGGTCTTCCTCTGGGCCCCCATAGCACTCCGCACAGGCCTGCTTGTCTTCTATCACAGCATATCTTCCATGTACTCCTTGAGCCTACTGGGCCCTCACTGAAATCTTGCCATTTGGCCAGGTTTGATCAAAGATTTGATCAAAATGCAAGTCATGCATCGTTTTTTGTAATCCTCGCAGTAAACTATTGATATACAATTATTGCCATTTCTAAGACGGACAAAAATAGACTCCAATACATGTGAGAAAAAATTGTGCTTCAGTAGAAAACTGCACATTGGTCAGATGACACCCTTCCAGGTGACCTGACTCAAGTCTTTTATTGTCTTTGAGCTATTTTACAACTCTGTAAATTATAAACAACTGATAGCAATGCAAAAATAATTATCGCCTTTAGATATGGGAATTCTGTCCTGTCTAGTAAAGTTTCAATTGACTTTCCTCCCTCCTCCTGTGAAGAATCACAATTGCCTCCATTTGCCTGTTTAGTTCAATACTCTGATCTATAAATGTGTCACTTTTTCAGATAACCTTTTGAGTCCTTTATAAGATCTGCCTGGTTCCCTCACTGACTGATGAGTTAAAGAAAATCTTTAATGTGCATTCATTTTGTATACATATGAGAGTCATAAGTCTATTTTTTTATTAAAAAAAGTCTTTTGGCTGGGCACAGTGGCTCACGCCTGTAATCCCAGCACTTTGGGAGGCCAAGGCAGGTGGATCACGAGGTTAGGCGTTTGAGACCAGCCTGGTCAACATAGTGACATCCCGTCTCTACTAAAAATACAAAAAATTAGCCGGGTGTGGTGGCTGACACCTGTAATCCCAGCAACTCGGGAGGCTGAGGCAGGAGAATTGCTTGAACCTGAGAGGCAGGGGTTGCAGTGAGCCAAGATCATGCCACTGCACTCCAGCCTGAGCAAGTGCTAGACTCCATCTCAAAAAAACCAAAAACCAAAACAAAAACCTTTTAACAAGGTTACATATATTTCCCAAGCCACGGCTAATAATCGGTAGAGATGGCCTTCACCTCTCACCTCTCAACCCTGACCCCCTGGGCTTAGCTACATCAGGATTCACATTTTTTACTACTTGCTGTAGTGCTAAACACAGAGCAGGTGCCCATTGATGCATTATTTGCATCTTTGCTCAGCTGAGTCTGATTATATTTGATTCATCGCACACAGAACATGGGCTCACACACTCACTTTTTCAGTTCAAGAGTTTACCTAATTCCTGCAATTCCTGTAGCTTCAGACAAAAGGCCCTCACCACTGGCTTCAGCACCAAAAACCTTTACAAATCCTTTCCTTAAAGGAGCGGGCACCTGTCTTCCCATAAATTCCACTCAATTGTCCTTTTCTCTCCTCTGGAAGCATATGCAATACCACCTTTCTTCCATGAAAAGCTCTTCAAGCATTGGGAGGCAGCTCTTCAGTTTTTCTCTTTTCTTTTTCAGAATCACGTTCCTTAAACCTGGTCTTCTAGGACCGACTTTCAAGCATCTTTACCATCCCAATCATTCTCTTCGGGACATGTCCCACTCTCCCTGTGTATTGAATAAGTGATCTTTAACTCTACTCAAAGGCTCATCAGGTCCATGTCAAGCAGAAGGCCTTCCCCATCTGTGTGTTCAGCCAGGTTCATTTAAGAAGGGGAATCCTGGCTGAAGACTAAGGCATCCTGCCATGTTTCAGTCATTCAGCTGCTATGTGCTTCCTCCCACAGACTACATCCTCCTCACCTCACTCTGCTTCACTTCCACTGCTGTCACCATCCCCCTAGCCTGTGACTTTGGCTTTTCCCCATATAGGACTCCCTTCAGGCCTCAGCCATCCTTGGGATGCCCTTCTGCAAACACAGACCTGTAGGCAGCTGCCACTGCACTTCTTGGCACTACCCACAGAGCAGGAGTGCTTATTTCTGTCACACCAGGAACCTATGTGTGCAGCCTCTGTATTCACTGGAGTTCGGGACACCTGCATGATACTGTTGACTTTTCAAAGTGAACTTATGGAAAACTAAAACCAAGACTTCTTCTTCTTTTTTTTTTTTTTTACATTATTTTGAAACCATGGATCATTTATCAATGGTGTCTAATGGACTTCTTCCTGGACCTAAGCACAGGCCTTCACATTGATCTTCATTCAATTTCTTCTTCTTAGACCCAGCCCATAACGCCAGCCACTGTAATTATTTTGGAAACTCAGTTCTGCCACCAGAGCTTAATTGTTCCTTCCAGCTTTGTCATCTGACAGTTTGATAGTCCCACCAGTGGCACCAGGGGCTCCATTTCACTGACCAAGGTGCCACTCTCCTTCTGCAATTTCTAATTGCTTCCCCTTTCTTCACTTCCCAAACTACCTGGGGGGAAAAAGGATTCTGGTTTAGACTTCCCACTCCCTCTGCCCCAGAGTTGGTCTCCTTCAAGGAGCTTTCCCAGTTTGGCAGGACGGGCCATTTCATTTTTCTGTGTCCAAGAATAGCTGCTGACAACTTCCCAGGGTCAGGACAGAAGACCTGTAGGTGAGGGTAACCCAATCCATTACCCTCACCTACTGCAGAGTGCACGTCATCCCCTCTCACGCTGAGCTGGTGGCAGAGCTCACCCTTGTTCTGTTCCTCCCTTGCTCAAAGGCCACAGGCTCAGAGCATGCAGAGAGAGAGAGAGCTTTCTGAGAGGGCCCATCTAAAAGCCAGCCATCACTTTAGTAAGGTATTGCAAGCTCTGGTTTGAAAACCATCGCAGCCACAGTAACAAAGACCCCAGATCCACTTATCAAGGTCCCCTTGACCTCATGGGGCTCTAATGGGGACTGAGTCAATCAGTGCTTCTCAAGACTAAGTTATGAAACTGCATGAGAAATTTGTCATGAGTGCAGCATTTCAAATGGGATTTTTTTTTTCTCTCTCTCTAGAGGTGAGGACACTAAGTTTTCTCCTTGAAATGAGGACAAGAAAAAACCATGGAAAATACACAGAATGACTCAGAATGTACCTAGCTAAGGCATCGTAGGTCCCTGTGTTCATCTTCACTATAAAGATAAATAAAGTTCTAGAGTAAGGAGGCAGTAAAAAGACCTAAGACTTGGGTTAGGAGACCTGAGTTCTAGTCCCGGCTGTGCCCCCAAATCACCTCAGTACCGTCGGAAAAGGCACTTCACCTCTCTGAGCTACAGTTCCGTCCTAGTAACTGGATAATTTCCATAGGTCTTTCCTAGTTCTAATTCTGAGATACAGACCACAATTTATGCAATCGATGGGCTCCTGAAAACAAGCAGGTAAATGTTTCCTCCTGCAACTGAAGATGATTTTAAATGAACCAAGCCAATATTTCTCTCTCTCTCTCTCTCTCCTTTCTTTCCTTCTTTCCTTCTTCTCAACTTCCTTCCCTTCTTTCCTTCCTTCTGTTAGGAGCAGAATTCTTTATTCAAAATAAATCTTAGGTACAAGTCCAATACTGTCGTATAATAGAAAAGAAGGTTGGTGGCATTATGGGGTGGGGTGGTGAGGGGCAACCCTGCCTGTTTATTTACCCTTGACATCCTGTCCTCCCTCCCCTCCCCTCTCATCTCCCTTCTCCATATGCACACATACAATTGGTACCATTTGCAAAACACAGAATTAGGAGAATTCCTTTTTCAAAGCATCCTCATCTTGATGAGTACACTACCTGAGAAAGCAAAAGTGACACTGCCACATGGCAAAGCACATTTATGTCATTCCTTCATTAACTCTCCTCTACAAATCTGCCAGGCTGGGAAATCACCCCCATGCCACAGGTGAGGAGACTTAGGTGGATTAGAGTGGGATATGTCTGTTTTGATCACTGCTGTGCGTGGCACCCGGGGCATTGTCTGGAGTTCAGTAGGTGCTCCAGGAATTGTTTTTGAATGAATGGTAGGACTTCTGGACCCTCCTCAATCAACTCCCGCCAGGACTGGGGCTCCAAACCCTTTGACTTCTGCCCATCCACAGATGCTGGACTGCTTTCTGGGACATGTGATCACCTCCAAATGTCACTTTGTAAATTTGGATTGTCAGTCGGGCTTCTATGAAGTGGAGTGCACCTGTCCTTCCCCCGGCTGGAGAAGGCAGATGGAGCCATGCGCTCGGGCAGCTTGTAGCTGTAGCACCATCACCCACACCTGAGTCTCAATTCAGCCAATCCATAGCTGTGGGACCTTAGGCCAGTCACTTAATCTTTCTGAAGCTTAATTCCATCACCTGAAAAATGGGATTAATAACAATATTTATCTCATACAATGTTTATGTGGGTGCCCTGAGATTATGTATGGGAAAGAAATACGGAGTTAATTCTAAGTGTATGGAAGAGAGAAAAATATTTAAAGTCAAAATTAACTATAGCTATTTATGTTGCAGTTAACAACCACAGGGACAACAGCAACATAGTATGTAAGGGCAGTGCCATAATTCACAGTAGAAGATGCATCTCTGTTCTGTTTTCTTCTCTCCATAAAGATGATTAAGGAGAAAAAGAGAAAGAAATGTGTTCTAAAGCCTTGGGCAGTTCTGTTTTGCCCTGAAAGACTGTAGCAGGTGCTGTCCATGCTCTGCCCCATTTCTCTCCTCAAGGATCTTTTACTGCTTCCCAGGCTTCTGCCTCTGAGGAGCCTGTAACAGCTGCTGTTTGTTGAAGGAAGTAGCCCATGAATTACTGGAACTGCTTTCTCTGTGGTCACCAGCAGAGAGCAGATGTGCCTGCCAGGTGGGAGTCGGGCTTAGCCTATGACTGATAGGTGAGGGTGCTGGTAAAGGCCAGGCTTCCCTGCCCTGGGTGGGTAACTCATATTCCAGAGTTCCCCTGTGGGAGGAGGCTGAAGCTACCTTCCATTGGGTGGGACTTTGCTAAAGTTGTCCCTCTGTCTGTGCCTCTCTCCTTCTCTTCTCTGCTCCCTCTTGCTCAGGACACCTCATCTTATAGTCCAGCTTTTGGGAATTCAACGTAAGATAAAGGGGAGACTTGGACCTAAGAGTCTATGATTATCAGTAAATAATATTCCCATGTTGTTTGGCCCTTTATTCTCTGTAAAGCCTTTCCATCTTTCCTTTCAACATGGGAATGTAAAACAGCAATGATGACAACAGCAACAGCAACTATGACAACAACAACAGCAACAAAACACAACTCTGAAGTAGCCCAAACCTCAGTGAAATGTGCTACATGCCCAAGTGTTTTGAGTGCGTGATATTCTGAGGGACATCAGAGAGAAAGTGCTGTGCACCAGGGCTGTGATGCCACAGGCACTAACAAGGACATAATGATGACTCCTTTCCGGGATAGGAAGGCATAACCTGCAGGGTTTCACAGCCAGGAAACAGCAGGCAAACGTGATCCCTCCCCAGCCCTGTCTTTGGCAGACTGGATGGGAGGGACGCTGCCTCCCACTAGTGGCACAATGCACTGGAACCAATTCCACTTGGATCCCAAAGGTGGAGTACTTCAATTGACACCTGGGTTTCGAAATTTTGATTGCATAGACCCCAGCCTAGGAGACAAGTACACAAATCATTCTTAACACACATAGGAAAAGTGAAAAATGCCACAAAAAGGGGTGCAGAGAGTTGGAGCTGCTTCACAGAGGGAGGGTGCACACACTATCATTTGGTTATTTACATGTTAGGAAGCACTTATTAGCTCATAGTCCTCTCTGACGACACAAAGAGGACAGAGTGGGCACCTGTTAGAGTCATGTTACTCAGAGCTTGCATATGTTCAACGGGCAAGAAGTGGTATGCTGGAGCCAATTCCTAAGAACTCTTGTGAGCCAACTCTTAAGAGTCTCTGGAATTTTGCAAGGCTGGTAAACTGTTATTAAACAACAAATTATATATATTTACAAGAAAATAAATTATTTTGAAAACAAAGGCAATAAATGCTCAAAACTCATCAGCACCTAATGATTTTTCATTTCATTATTATCTGCGACCTTACAATTATATCTTTTGCATCTGTATCTTGGAATTATTATACAATGGCGCACCTCTCTGCCCAACTCTATGTTAAGTGAGGTCAGATTGGCAAGTTGAAATTTACCATGGTGGCAGTATTTACACCAGATAAATTGGCAAACATGACAGGTGATTGTTAAACATTCATCAGCACACCACGGGAGAAGAGTCCAGATAGATGGCAAAGGAAGAAAATCAAACTACTTCATTCATTCATTCAACATTTTATTGATTACTTACTATGTGCAATTTACATTTAGTCACCACTTCTTCATGGCTAGCCAACAAAGCTGATTCACAGAATCTCTACCTCATTGGGATAAAGGCCCATATAAAACACTGGGAGTTGGCTGGGCGCGGTGGCTCACACCTGTAATCCCAGCACTTTGGGAGGCCGAGGCGGGCAGATCACGAGGTCAGGAGATTGAGACCATCCAGCTAATACGGTGAAACCCCGTCTCTACTAAAAATACAAAAAATTAGCCGGGTGTGGTGGCGGGTGCCTGTAGTCCCAGCTACTTGGGAGGCTGAGGCAGGAGAATGGTGTGAACCTGGTAGGCGGAGCTTGTGCCATTGCACTCCAGCCTGGGCGACAGAACGAGACTCCATCTCAAAAAACAAAACAAAATAAACAAACAAAAAAACCACTGGGAGTCTGCACTATTGAGTATCTTTCAATAAGTGCATTTTGATGACTTTCCAGCTCATGTGCAGCGGCTCCAACTAATAGCTAACAAAGCTGCCAAGGAGGGGTCTGGCCAGCCTACTTCAATAAATAGATAAGGACCATTTAAAAGCAGCCCATTAAGTGTTTGCATGCAAATGGCCCTGCCAGGCTCCTTGAAAAACAGTTTGTTCTCCTAAGGAGGTTAAATATTTTCAGTCTTGTTTATGTTATTAATTTGCTTAGCCAAGTGTGTGGTTGTGGGTGTATTTTTAACAGAGGATGGAAAAACCTTGCAAAATGAGCTTTATCCCTGAAACATAAATGAAGGAGGCTTTGTGAATTCTATACAAATAACCATGGACCTTGCCTGTACCCCACAAAGGAAAAAAAGCTCTGCTCCATTCACGTCAGGTAGCCCTGGCATAGATGCGACCCACAGGGGAGGGCATGAAGTAGAAAAATAATAACCCCGCATGTGCTGCACCTCTAGCACCTAGGGCACTACCTAGCACAGGTGTAGCCCACAGGATCGATGGGGCATAAAACAGAAACATAAATGGACAGAGTCATGCTACATCCCAAGCACCCAGAATGGCATCTGGCACATGTGGGCACACAGTACGTTTTCGTTGAATGAATAAATGAATGAGTGAATGCTCCTATGCTATAATTCTAACCACAGATTTGACCAAAAAGGATCTTCTAATAACAATAGACAGAAAACAGTCATAGAATAAAAGAAGGGAGGGATGGAGATTTATAAAGAGAATAAGGCTTTTTTTAATATCACATCTCATTTAACCCCCACAAATACCTGGAAGGTTTTATTATCACCATTTTACAGGTGAGAAAAACTAGAAGTAAGCAGTCCACTCAGCATTTACACAGATAGGAAGTGCAGAGGGAAGTCAAAATCTGGTATGTTTGGATTCAAAATCCAAGCTCATACTTTGCACTATGCAATGGTAGCCAATATTCCTGGAAATAGTCAATTTAAAAGGAAAAATCTTTTCTCTGCTTCCAAAAAAGCTATGATGAGTTTCCCTTACTGGGGAAGATAGAAAATTGAAAACAAAAAATTCATAGCAGAAACACATGGAGGCCCAGTCTCCCTCACTTCTCTTCTCTCCTTGGCCACAGAGGAATGGAGGGATGACTGTGCATGCTTTGTTATTGTTTTTCACTATTTTCTACAACAATGGCCTTTGGCTAGGCTCAGGGCTAAACTCTACTCACAGCATCTCCGTCCCACAAAACTCTCTGTGAGGTGAACACTATGGCCTCTGTGGTGAGGATGAGAAAGTTCAGAAAAGAGAAGTGATTTGGCTAAGGTCAATAACAGCAAATGGAACATCTCAGAATCTGGTTTATCTGTTTCTAAAGTGCTTTTCCACTAACAGTTTTCTGGAACTCCAGTGTGCATTGGAATCCTTGGGGACTTTGATGAGTGCAGATTTTGATTCAGCAGGTCTCGGGTGGGGCCTGGCAAGCTCCTGGGTGATGCCAAGGCTGAGTCTCAGTCCACCCTTGATGAGCAAGTCCCTGCACACGCTGCCTCATTCATGCCCAGTGAGCTATAAGCAACTCTTAACTCATCTCCTTGTGTGGAGCCAGTGCTCAGTTCTTCTTGCTTTGATGAAGGTCCAGTTAACCAACTACACTGGTGACTTGCTAGACCCAGGTAGGCCCTCGCTATCCCCACCGGACCTTGGCTAGCTACCTTCTTCTCTACCCCCTCTCTGTCCCTGGGACATCATACTGTTTACCCTGGAGCCCCAAACTTCCCTGCTGTTCTCTCTCAGTCTGGCTTAAACAATAATACCTAAAAATGGTCTTTGCACCTGCAATCCTGCCTCCTTGAATCATTTTTTTTCAAAAAATAATCACTTTGAACTATGTAAATATAAACATAATGATGTCACTCTAGTTTTTACACTCTTTCAAGAAAGGACAAGCCACTAACTCTCTTGCCCTGCCTCAAATCCTCTTTAAGCAGAGCTTTTTTGTTGTTGTTTGTTTTTATCTGCTGTGGATATTGTGGTGCAACACAAACTTTAAAAGAAAATATTTTACTACTAAAGAAAAGTAATAATCCATCTGATCAATATACTTCATTTCTTCCATTTTACAGATGAGGAAACTGTGTTCCAGAGAGGTCATATCTCATTCCTGAGGTCGCCCAGAAAGATAACTGTGGAGTGAGCATGAATCCCCAAAACCCTGATCATATATATTTTTTTATTCTGATTCTCTCTCCATTGCACCATGCTTCTCATAAACAACATTCTTTCTATTTGTTCATCTATGTCTTCCCTAAGTTCCATTAGGTGGGTTCATTTATTGGTTGAGAGCAAAGCACTCATGTCTCCATGCCCCCTCCAAACCTACCCCCTCTAATTCCAAGTATAAAGAAAGGCATGCAGGCTGGGTGAGTTCTTATAAGCAGTCTGCTGCAGACTAGACTGACTACTTGGCCATGAGATCCCAAGCGTCAGGGCAACTAGGGATAAATAAGGAAAACTGACCACAGCCACCTCTGCCCCTCCCAAAATGGAAGGAATACTCTTTAAGGCATCATGGCCAACCTTAAACTGGTTCTTCAGACATGATAAAATGAATGCAGAAGCTGATCAAAATTAGTATATTGAGCCTTGAGCTGATGGACTTTTTCCCAAATAATTATTCTTTTTAAAAATATGGCCAGGAGTGGTAGCTCACATCTGTAATCCCAGCACTTTGGGAGGCCAAGGCAGGGGGATCACCTGAGATCAGGAGTTCGAGGCCAGCCTGGCCAACACGGTGAAATGCTGTCTCTACTAAAAATACAAAAATTAGCTGTGCATGGTGATGGATGCCTGTAATTCCAGCTACTCAGGAGGCTGAGGCAGGAGAATTGTTTGAACCTGGGGGCAGAGGTTGCAGTGAGCCAAGATGGCACCACTGCTTTCCAGCCTGAGTGACAGAGACATAATTATGTATTATGTACATAATACATAAATAAAATAAAAAATTAAAAAATAAAAATAATATCAATGGCATAAAACTTTTTCTTTTTTTTACTTTTTAAAAATTATACTTTAAGTTCTAGGGTACATATGCACAATGTGCAGGTTTGTTACATAGGTATACATGTGCCATGTTGGTGTGCTGCACCCATTAACTCGTCATTTACATTAGGTATTTCTCCTAATGCTATCCCTCCCCTTGTCCCCCACCCCATGACAGGCCTCAGGGTGTGATGTTCCCCACCCTGTGTCCAAGTGTTCTCATTGTTCAATTCCCACCAATGAGTGAGAACATGTAGTGTTTGGTTTTCTGTCCTTGTGATAGTTTGCTCAGAATGATGGTTTATAGCTGCATCCATGTCCCTGCAAAGGACATGAACTCATCCTTTTTATGGCTGCACAGTATTCCATGGTGTCTGTGTGCCACATTTTCTTAATCCAGTCTATCATTGATGGACATTTGGGTTGGTTCCAAGTCTTTGCTATTGTGAATAGTGCCACAATAAACATATGTGTGCATATGTCTTTATAGTAGCATGATTTATAATCCTTTGAGTATATCCCAGTAATGGGATCACTAGGTCAAATGGTATTTCTAGTTCTAGATCCTTGAGGAATTGCCACACTATCTTCCACAATGGTTGAACTAGTTTACAGTCCCACCAACAGTGTAAAAGTGTTCCTATTTCTCCACATCCTCTCCAGCACCTGTTGTTTCCTGACTTTTTAGTGATCGCCATTCTAACTGGTGTGAGATGGTATCTCATTGTGGTTTTGACTTGCATTTCTCTGCTGACCTGTGATGATGAGCATTTTTTCATGTGTCTGTTGGCTGCATAAATGTCTTCTTTTGAGAAGTGTCTGTTCATATCCTTTGCCCACTTTTTGGTGGGGTTGTTTGTTTTTTTCTTGTAAATTTGTTTAAGTTCTTGTATTGGTACCAAAACAGATATATAGACCAATGAAACAGAACAGAGGCCTCAGAAATAACACCACACATCTACAACCATCTGATCTTTGACAAACCTGACAAAAACAAGAAATGGGGGAAGGATCCCTTATTTAATAAATGGTGCTGGGAAAACTGTCTGCCATATGCAGAAAGCTGAAACTGGATCTCTTCCTTACACTTTATACACAAATTAATTCAAGATAGATTAAAGATGTAAATGTTAGACCTAAAACCATAAAAATCCTAGAAGAACACCTAGGCAATACCATTCAGGACATAGGCATGGACAGGGACTTCATGACTAAAACACCAAAAGCAATGGCAACAAAAGCCAAAATAGACAAATGGGATCTAATTAAACTAAAGAACTTTTGCACCGCAAAAGAAACTATCATCAGAGTGAACAGGCAACTGATAGAATGGGAGAAAAGTTTGCAATCTATCCATCTGATACAGGACTAATATCCAGAATCTACAAATAACTCATCTTCATTTTATGATGAGGTGAATCCATCCCTAAATCAGAAAATCAACTGAAAAAAAAAAAGCTTCTCTTTATCAAGTTCATGTGAGCAAACAATGATACCTAAAATTGGTATCTAACATCCACCCATTGATCTGAAAATCATTCAGGACAGTGGTTAGAAAACATATTCACAGTAGGTTAATAAATATTCCTTGAGTGAGTGCATATATAGTAAGAAGCCTGCTGTTCTCAGAGAAAATAATGGATACTTGGCATATAATTCATTGCTAAGTTGAATGGTTTAGTTGGATTCTGAGAAGAGTGAGTTTAGGGTAGGCTTAAGGCAAGGGAAGGTATTCTAAGTGGACTTTGGGTTGGTGGAAAAGATAACATTCCATGAAGATTCTAAGAGAAGCCAATTCAGAGTCAGGGAGACATGTCTATTTGTGCTGGGTACACTAAAAAGGACACCAGGCTGGAAGCGAAAGCCAAGAACCAGAAGTAGATGAGCTTAAAATCAAAACTGAACATTCCAGTGTCTAGTGCAGTCAGTCACAGGAAGATGAAGGACAATGAGTTTCATAGTGTGGGACACACGTGGGTGGGATGCAAGGGCACATTTAGTAGTGCTTACATAGTTATGTGCTTAATGTGAATTTGAAGAAAGCACAACTTCACACATCAGATACATGACTTCACAGATAGTATTACTTACGTAACGAGAAAAATATTAAATCAATGCCAGCTTGGATGTGACAAAATCCAAGGGAGCAAGAATGACTGAAAATTAACAAACAATTTGGCTAAAGCTATAATGTATCCATGATCATTACTGGTTGTCCCAGCAAAGGCTACACTGTGGATGGAAGTGCTTTTTTAAATTCATTTATTCATTTGCAAATGTGTAAGTTCATACATTCCGCAAAACTAATGAAGTGAGATAGTACACAGAATAATGACTAACTTCTCCTCATGAAAGGAAGGAAAGAGGGAAGGAGAGAAGAAAGGATGGGAAAGATAAGGGAGGGTGAGAGGGAGGATTTTTAAGGACCTGCTAAGAATATAATAATGTACTAGGTCTGGGGACTCAGACAAGAATGAAGCACACTCCTCCTCCTCAAGGGGCTTGCTGTCCAGCAGGGAGGCAGACAGCTGAGCAAATCACTGCAATCCCACCTGACAGGAGTCACAGGTATAAAAATATGCGCAAAAACTTGTGGGAACCAGTCAGAGCAGGGGTAGCTTGGGAGAGGTGCTGGTATTTGAGTTTAGCACATTTTTCCAGGAGGGGCTATCAATCTGTATTAGTTGTAATTAAGATCTTTAAGGAGCTACAGTGCATGGATCCTAAAATATGGCACTATTGGAAAAGCACGAATGCAAGCTATTACTATTGTTTACTGCAATGAATGGCATTAAACTGCATGAGATGACCAGTAAAATTTATTTAAAAACATATATTTTCGAACTCTCCCTTAAAGGGTCATACAGTATGCGTGGAGTATGGTTGGATTAATCTGAAATTTTTATAAACTCTAGGAGATTCTGATGCTGTAGACAGGTACACATAGAGAGATTAAATTAGACATGTCAGGGATCTTACTGACTTTGGATTTCTTAGTAGGGGGCACAATACCTGTCATATGGGAAGTGTTGAAATAAATGTTTGGTAAACATCAACAAATAATAAATTATTAAAAATCCAATAACAAATCTAACCACCAGAATCATATTTTTGAGACAGAATTTCGCTCTTTTGCCCAGGTTATACTGCAGTGATGTGATCATAGCTCACTGCAACTTCAAACTCATGGCCTCAAGCAATCCTCCTGCCTCAGCCTCTCAAGTAATTGAGACTACAGGCACACACCATCATGCCAGGCTATTTTTTTTTTTTTTTTTTGCTTTTGGAAAGATGGGGTGTTGCTATGTTGTCAGAGCTGCTCTTGAACTCCTGACCTCAAATTATTCTCCCGCCTCAGCCTCACAAAGTGTTGGGAATTCTAGATGTGAGCCTCTGCACCTGGTCAATATTTTGTTTTCAAATAAATTTAATTTATTGATTTAAAATTTATACTTGCATCCTTCCAGAAAGTGATGGAGCTAGCCTGTAATTAAAAATATAAACAGGATTAATTGCTTTTTAAAATTTAATTTTATTAATTGATTAACAGGCTCATTCCAATGGGTGCCTCCTGGTGGTGGAGGCACTGAGTGTCTATATGTACTTGAAAGTAAGAAACTGTCCTTAAGAACATTCTTCCTTGTTACTACCTAATTCTCACTGGTCACTCTACTGATTGGTCTCCACTGGTGAGATCTGACTCATAAGTTTATCCATCAGCAGGAACATAACGTACTCTCAAGAACCAAACCCAAGGCATGCTTTCACATTTTGCAATACTCTCTATTCCTGAAAAGCGTTAAAATTAGATTTATTATGGCTCATTAAGTTAAAGGGAACAGGATAATTCTCTTTCTAAGCAGCTGAAAAATAAGCCAATTTTTCTAGTCCATATTCAACTCAAATACCTTGATTTTGTTACCTTTTTTAGAGCGCTCAGCAATGCTCTGTCCTAACTTTCCATTCTGCTCATTGGAATCTGTTGTACTAGCATCAGATACATGATGGTTATTCAACTAATTGGAAGAAGGGAAAATGGGAGAGGGGGCAGGGAAAGTGTCAGGTCTTGTTACTGAGTGTATACTGTGTTCCAAGCATTACACTAGGCACCAGTAGAATGATTAACAGAGCAGACATGGTCCCTTCCTTCCCTGTGCTTACAATTTACAGAATGATGCTACATTAATCAATCATTTATAGTAAAGAATGAGACAGAATAGACCCACCAGTTTGTCCTCTGTTTGTAAATCAGGAAGAAATATGGAAGTGATTTCCAGCAGGACTTGCCCCAGTAGGAAAAACTGCACTCTGTTGGCAGAAGCAACAGTAAAGAATATTGTGCCTAAATGAAAAGGGCTTTTAAAAAATATCTTCACAGTTCTAATAGGGATGAGATGAGACCAATACAAAAGTAGCTAGGGTTGAGTTCCTGCTCAAAGGTAGAGGGCACAGAGTTCTTAGCCAGAGTTCAAAGTATTCAAGGAAAAATCAGGTAATTCACCTGGAAAGATCACTGGAATCATTTTTTAGGGAGTGAGAAGGAGATTGTGGCTGGGAGGCAGTATAGAGCTTGAAGTTCTTCTAAAAACTCATAAAAAGCAACTGGGATCAAATGCAAATTCAGATACATCAGAAGACAGGATGGGTGAGTACATGGGATTCTGAACCAAGAACTGGGATGATATTAAAGATCTTTATCCTACTTATATATGCTACCAAGAGGGTGACAATGATGTGCTGCAGCCTGCTAATACCATCTTGCAAAAGCCAACTACGGGCACCTCTTCCAAATCCATTTTCACTCACTTCACATGGGTAGCTTGAAATGGGTTATCTTGGGAGTATTTACACCACAGAAAGTGGCAAATGCTGTGAATCAGGACTTTGCTTTAAGAGAAGTTATACAACATTTACCAGCAGGTCACTACTTATAGAGCCCAGGCTAACAGCCTCCAGGACCTGCACACAACCAGAAATTTAGAGCTGGATCTGTATCCAGGTAGCATTGGTTGCCTTGGAAACAATGCATTTCTCCTCAACTGATATAAGCAAGGAGATTCAAGTGTCAGAGAGGGCCATGGAACAAATGAGCTTGAAGCCTACTCCCTACTTTGAGATTCTGCATTCTTATTCTAAAAATATTTATGGAGGATTTTGGCTGGGTGCGGTGGCTCAAACCTGTAATTCCAGCACTTTGGGAGGCCAAGGCGGGCGGATCATGAGGTCAGGAGATACAGACCATCCTAGCTAACATGGTGAAACCCCATCTCTACTAAAAATACAAAAAAATTAGCCAGGCATGGTGGTGGGTGTCTGTAGTCTCAGCTACTTGGGAGGCTGAGGCAGGAGAATGGTGCGAACCTGGGAGGCAGAGCTTGCAGTGAGCTGAGATCGCACCACCGCAGTCCAGCCTGGGAGACAGAGCAAGACTCCATCTCAAAAAGAAAAAGAAAAAGAAAAAAATCACGGAGAATTTTAAGATCATTTCATGGTGATAACATACACATGAGAATTAAATACCACACTGTATAATGTTTCTATCCCCTGCTGATGGAAAAAGCTGTGTATGTATGTGTATGCATGTGTGTGTGTGTGTGTGCGTGCGCATGTAGGGGAGTGGAGGCAGGTAAAGGGATTCAAGGTTTTGTGGTATATCTGAAATAAACTAAGGAATTGACAAGTAGCCAAAGTCCAAATTGTTATAATTTCCAAGAAATACAGAACCAGAATGACATAATATTACACACCAGGCATGGTGTTCTTAAAAATAAATCTGAGTTGTAGCTACTAAGGACTATGCTATTTTGCAGAAGTATAAAGAAAGGCAGGTTGAGGCTAGCATGTGGTCACCCCAGGAAGACAGCAGGGTATCAAGTGTCAATGAGCTCCTGGAGCTGAAGTCTGTGACTAAGCAGAAGAAATGGGTCTTCTTGTGGATCCTGCCAAAACGAAATCAATGAACATGGCCGGCTGGGGAGGATATCACTGTGTCCACATTTTGGCAATACTCTCTGAGGGATAAAAATAAGAAATGACATTCGTATAAAGGTTTAGAAATTTCACATCCATTATCCTGTTGAATCATCCCAGCATTTTTGGAGAAAAATATCACTGACTTCATTTTTCAGAAGGCAAAACTGGATCTCAGAGAGCTTAAGTCACTTGTCATAGTCACCGAGAAGGAAGTGGCACATATAAGACAATATGTAATTAAGTACTTAAAACATATCTCACTCATTTTTTCTTTTTCTTTTTAGATGGAGTCTCGCTGTGTTGCCAGGCTGGAGTGCTGTGGCACGATCTCCGCTCACTGCAACCTCTGACTCCCTGGTTCAAGTGATTCTCCTGGCTCAGCCTCCTGGGTAGCTGGGACTACTGGCATGCGCCCCCATGCCCAGCTAATTTTTGTATTTTTAGTAGAGATAGGGTTTCACCATGTTGGCCAGGATGGTCTCGATCTCCCAATCTCATGATCTGCCCACCTCGGCCTCCCAAAGTGCCAAGATTACAGGCATGAACCACCATGCCCAGCCCCACTGGTGTCTTTATAAGAGGAAATTTGAAAACACAAAGAGGCAATGGGGTGTGTGTGCAGAGAGGAAAGGGCGTGAAGACACAGTGAGAAGCCGGATGTCTGCAAGTCTAAAAGGAAGGCCTCTGGGAACCCAACACCTTGCTGACACACTGATCATGGACTTCCAGCCCCCAGAATTGTGGAAAAATAAATTTCTGCAGTTTAAGCCACTCAGTTTGTGTTATTTTGTGATGACAGCCCTAGCAAGCTAATACAGGGGACCTCTTTGGCCCTTTGTAGAAACCTGATTGAAGGTGATAACACTGGAGGTGCCGGAGGCAAATGACACTCTCCCAGGGCTCCAAGGAGAAATCCATAGTCCATCTCAGTTCCTCATTTGTTCTATTCTTGCACTTCCAGTGATCACACCAGTTATACGAGTTCAGTATGACTGCAGAGGGAACCAAATGGCAATTAGAACCACGATCAATGGGAAGAGGTAGTCTTTCACACAGAGCACCTATTGTGTGCTAGAATGTCTTCATATCTGAGTTCTGTGAAGTTGGTGCTATTATACCAGTTTTTTTTTTTCAGATAATGCTCAGGCTTAAAGGAGTAAAGAAACACACTCAAGTTCAAACAGAAGTTAAAAAAAAAACACAATAAATCCAACATGATTGTGTTGTTTAGTTCCTTCAACAGTAAATAACTTGCTTTTAATGAAAAGTCCTTCGCTCATGCAAAATGATGTTGATAAAACCAAAGCCACTGCAATTAGTCAGATGGTGCTCATATTAATTTGTCAATAGATTCAAGACCCAAACAGTTTTACCTCTGGGTAAACTTTCTTGATTAACAGAAATAAGTCCATATGATTTCCCAAATAGTGGGCCTTTTTTCTCTTCAAGAATCCAAAATATTCAGGCATCAAAGTGACAAATGAATAATTGTATTAAGCAGTATGGACAGAAAGGCACTGTATTACATTGAATAACTCACTGACTTATCCATCCATCTATCCATTCACTGAGTTATTAAGAGAGAGAGAGTGTGTGTGTCCCTTCTATGTGTCTGGTTTAGAATTAGACACTGGCAATACATAATTCCAAAGAAACAATCCACAGTCCCTGCTTCCAAGGAGCTCAAAATCTGGTACCTACTTCAGAGAACTGTTGAGACTTTTAGATTAATTACTACATGGAAATACTTAGAAAAATGCCCAGAACATAGTGAACACTCAAAAAATATAGTTTTAATTTTTATTGCTATCTGATATATAATCAGACAAGAAAACATGTTTTCAGTCCCCCGTAGTAAAGGTTCAGTATGTTCTCTGGGGAGGGTGCTGGGAAGAAGTTCCTATCCCAGTCTGGGGGTGCCTGAAACTCTTCCTCCAGCAGTAGCCCCTCAGCTGACTCTTGAAAAATAAAAAGAGGCAAGCAAAGGACAAGGGAGTTCTACGAGATAGAGCCAAGAAGATGAAAGCCAGAGCTTAAAGAGCTTTATACATTGTGTTAAGGAGCTGAGCATTTATCTTGCAGATAAGAGGGAACCATTGAAAGGTTTGACATAGGGAGAGAGGGAACAATCAGGATCACATTTGTGTATCATAAAAATCTTTCTGGAGGCCAGGCGCAGCGGCTCACACCTGTAATCCCAGTACTTTGGGAGGCCAAGGTGGGTGGATCACGAGGTCAGGAGATCGAGACCATCCTGGCTAACATGGTGAAACTCCATCTTCTACTAAAAATACAAAAAAAAATTAATAATAACAATAATTAGCCGGGCGTGGTGGCGGGCGCCTGTAGTCCCAGCTACTCAGGAGGCTGAGGCAGGAGAATGGCATGATCCCGGGAGGCGGAGCTTGCAGTGAGCGGAGATCGTGCCACCGCACTCCAGCCTGGGTGACAGAGCGAGACTCTGTCTCAAAAAAAAAAAAAAAAAAAGACAAAACCAAAAATCTTTCTGGATATGAGGTAAAGAAAGCCATGAAAGGTGCTACCAGTGCAGTTTTTCCCAGGAGAATGTTGATGACTCAACCAAGCCAGTGGCAACGGACAGCAAGAGGCGGTGGGCAATTCAAAATATACTGAGGACTTCAAGTCAACTTGACTTCACAACTCCAGTAAGGAAAAGGGAGAGTCGGAGGATGGCATGGCTAGCAGGTGCCCTTCTCTGAGTTTTGGCACATAAGAAGGTTTGGAAGAAAGTTGATGAAATTCATTTTGAAGGCTGTGTTCCAGGTGTCTGTGGGGAGGCTTCTAGGTGGTGATGTCTAATCAACAAACACAGGCTGGAACTCCTAAAGGACTATTATCTGGAGCTAGAAATTTGGAGTCATAAGTCAAAAGCAGGGCAATTAAACCAGAAGAGTCAAGCAGGGGACTGGAGACAAGCAGAGGGCAGTGATGGGACACCCCAGGGCCTTCCAAGAGGCATGTTCTTGTCAATAAATACACTAAGCAAGGGAGCAACTACAGCATCCCCACCAAGGGTGGAACACAACAGGTGGAGAGAAGCCCTAGGCTGAATGCATCAGGATTCTAATGACATGCCACAATCTCCTATCAGGAGACTTGGTGGAAGGGAGCTGGCAAATATATCAATTCACACAATTGGCATCTTTTACAGCACACTTCTGGTGCAGAAGAGCTGCTGGCTTTCAGAAGGAAGGGCAGGATGGGGTCTGATCACTCACCTTTTCAAGTCTACTCTTAGGACCTTCTGTCTGGGAAGCCAGCTTTGTCAATAACTGTTTTTCTCTGCCTCAGGGCCATGTTGGATCTACCTCAACAGTTTTCAGATGACAGCACCAAACAACCCTCCCAGCTTCTCCCAAAGGCTGCCTCCAATTTGGATGCTGATTGCATCCAAATTGGCTCCTTTCCATGTCTCCTAGTAGGAAGTGACCCTGGAAGCTGCAAAGTCCTCATTTGCAAACTGACAGTGACTTTTTCAGTTTCCCAGGCCAAGATGAAAAAGGCTCTTTATCTTCCAAGATAAAGCCCCTCCACCCACTAGAGCAAAGAGAAATCACACCCACACCCAGTCGACATTCATTTTCCATTTTCCCAGCCTGTCGCTGCTGAGAAAGAGACAGCTGCTGCCGCCACCACAGGCAGAGAGAGAGAGAGAGAGAGAGAGAGAGAGAGAAACTCTTTAACCTCGTGCCACATTAAGTCACAGAAATTTTCTTGCAATGTGTCTCCCTGTCATTTACTCAGGAAGGTCCCTGTGACATAATTTTGAAAGATTTTATAGACAGCACAAAAACAAGAGTGTTATCCCAAACCTCAATCAACTAAGCAATGTAAAGACGTAATTCCTGAAACTCTTGCCCACACTAGTTTTTGGAAAGAAAGCACTACATTTCACTGGTTGTTTCCAAACTAATTTTGCGTGTGTGTATAACACTTTGCTGTGGCCATCTCCAGAACATTAGGTTGTCTCCCATAGTGTCAATCCCTTCTCCCTTCTAGAACTACATCCACTTCTTACCAACAACCCTTACTTAGGCTCAATTGTGTCCCCCTCAAAAAAATAAATGTTGAAGTCCTAATCCACAGTACTTCAGAATGTGACCTTGTTTGGAAACAGGGTCTTACCAGAAGTAATTGAGTTAAAATGAGGTTATGATGGGCCCTAATCTGATATGACTGGTGTCCTTATGAAAAGGGAACATTTGGACACAGAGACAGACATGCACAGAGGGAAGACTGTGTGAAGACACTCAGAGAAGATGGCCATGTGACCAGAATGATGCATCCACAAGCCAAGCAATGCCGAGGATTGCCAGAAAACAGCAGAAGCTGGGAAGGGCCAAGAAAGGATTCTCTCCTAGCACAGTCAGAGAAAGCATGACCCTGCCAATACCTTGATTTCAGACTTCTGTCTTCCAGGGCTGTGATATAATAACTGTCTGCTGTTTTAAGCCACTCAGTTTGTGGTGAGTTGTTATAGCATCCCTGAGAAATGAATACACTCATATAGGTGGGTTTCTTCACCGATGCCTTTCTAGCTTTTCCTTCGATTTGCGATGTTTTCTCTGTTAAGGACTGAATTGTATTTGCCCAAAAATTTACACATTGAAGCCTGAAATCCTCAATGTGACTGTATTTTAATATAGGGATTTGAGGGCAGTTATTAGGGTTAAATAAAGACACAATGGTGATCCTCTAATCTGACAAGATTAGTATTCTTATAGAAAGAGAAACACACACCAGAGATTGCTTTTTCTCTACACACAGAAAAAAGGGCATATGAGAACACAGCAAGAAAGTGGCCATTTACAAACCAGGAAGAGAGGCCTCATCAGAAAGCAAATGTGTGCTTTGATTTCCAGACTATGAGAAAATAAATTTCTGTTGTTTAAGCCACTCAGCCTATGATATTTTGTTATGGTAACCAAAACTAACTGATACACATGCCAATCCTCTGCCATTTTCCAAGCTACATTCATGCTTCGCATGATGGCTCTAAGTCACAATGCTCATTAGGTCTTTCCTCGAATCCTTAGCAAGAGTGACATCAGACCCTAATAGTTGCACAACAGTTCTAATTTTGAGTATTCTTAGAAATGTGCATTGATTGACCCCCACAACATTCCAGGCATTGTGCTTAACACTTTAGATATTCTGTTCCTTATACCTCCCTACTGGAATAGTGACTATCATCCCAGTAATTTCCAGAAGAGTTAATGGAGCATCAGAAACTAAGTAATTGGTCACCCACCAAGGGAATGGAGACACCTGGATTTAAGTCCTAGACAAATGACTCCTCTGAATATGCTCATTCCCCTGTATCACAGGAGCATCTACTCTTGCTCTTGTCCAAGTTTATAGTTTTGGTTCTGCAAATATGATCAAGGTACTTCAACTTCAAGCATTACTGTAGCACCAGAGCTTCTTAATCTTTAATGCGCACATAGATAACCAAGAGGTCTTGTTAAATGGCAGACTCTGATTAAGTAGGTCTAGAGGGAGGTGCCTGATAAGCTCCCAATGGTGCTGATGCTGTAGGTCGTTGGACCATTCCTTGAGTGGTGAGGATTTACACACAGGACTCAATGGTTGATAATTTTATGCTTTCTTTTCTAATTGTCATGTGACTGAATTCTTTATCACACACATTCAGAATCTACTATGCTCCTAGCTCTGTGCTAAGTAATGTGGACAAAAAGAAGAATTAAGAACTTAATTTTAAATTCCTTAAAAGCATTGGCTGTTTTTCTTTGAACAACTAACACAGTGGGCACATAGTAAGCACCTGGTCAACATGACTGTACATCCTCAATGTCTAAAACAGAGCATTCAAATAACAAAATCAGATTGAGATGTATCCTGTGACAGATATTCTTAGTCAACCACTATGACTCATTCTCCCTTTTCTTCCTTACTAATGAAGACCAATTTCATCAAAAACAGCCCCAAACACTCACTCCCCAGCTTCCCTTGTGGACTGGGATTGGGGTGGTCGTGTGACTTTGTTTTGGTCAATGAAATGTGCTGGGAAGTCTTTTGGCTTTTCCTCATAAAAAAGTCCCTATACCTTTCTTCTTCTTTCTTGTACACGCATGGATTTAATGCATGTAGATGCAGTGTTTTTTGTGATGACGAGGCAACTAAGGTGACAGTAAAGCTAAGATAATCATTTAGATATTGTCTCTGGCATTGCTAAGCTGCTGAACAAATATCAGCAGCTGCCTGCTTCAAATATCTTGCTATTTGAGAAAAATAAAATTCTCTCCTTTAGCCAATCTTGTTGGTGACCTATACATGCAGGTCAAAGTGATTTTAACCATTAGTAACCTTTCCTAATTAGGACATTTCCGTTATGGCACCAACTGAGGTAAGAGTCGTCTAGTCAAAAGTTGGAAGCAAAACTATGTTAGGCATGAAAAACATGTTTTCAAAATTAATTCCAGCCAAACAGCAACCAGAAGCATATTCCATGACTTGATCCAGATTCTGTTAGAGGTAAATCTTCTTTTCTGTTTTTATTTTCCCTTGCTATCTAATCCAAATTCTACAGGTCCATTCCATAAAATTATTTCAACTCAAGTGCTGGTATGAAAAATGCTAAATCTCAAGTTGACCTAATAGTTGCCAGCTTAACCTTGATATTCCGCCACAGTGTGTGGGAAGCCTAGTGCTTTTAGGATGCATTTTGGGTTATCTTTGAGCTGCAACCTCAACATTAGCATTGACTCATGGCTAATACATCACCAGGACAGCCTACTCTAAAAGCATCAATGGAAGTTTGGTTTCCTCCTTAGACTTTCAATGCTGATGAGAAGAAAAAGCAGAGACCTACATCCTGCTTTCTTCCATTCATCTCACACACAAATACATCACTTTTCTTCACTGCGTACAACAGACATCAGCCTAAACGGGTCCATCATTTCACTTTGTTTCAGTTAGAGGACATAGAAAAAAGTTTGCTTTCATTAATATTTTACAGAAACCTTATATAATGGAATCAATCACATCTTAATGTTAACTTTAAATTCTGAAGGTGGAGAAGTGGGCAAAAAAAAAAAAAAATTCAAAGCTCTTTGGGTATTTCAGCTGAAGCAATAAAGGAAAACGTCTAATTTGACCTGTGGGGAAAATGACAAAGTAAATAAATCAAGTGAACACATAATTTATTGTCCAAACCAGACTACTTTGAACAGTGAAAGGAGGAGCTATTAATAATTATGCTGGGGCAGTAGGCGTAAACTAGAACATACCAGGACAAGCCGGGACATGTGGCCATCCTATAAATAAAGGTTATGTCTGTAGTTTTTTCCCAACGGAGCCTACATAGCTCAACAGTGCACAGAAGAAATGACTCTACTCTGTATTTGCAGATAGGAAATCACACAGACGCCCTTCTGCCTTTGTACAGCCCCTTGTGTTCCTTATGGAACCTCATATCAGGTCTCACTTAGTCTTTGCTCTGTAAGGTGGGTGTTCAGATCCTCTTTAGGTAAGCAAGAGCAAAAACTGTGCATAATTCTCTCCATGAAAAGTGTTTTTTCTTTGGCAGGTGAAAGGCCAAGCAGTCCTTCCAAAGGATTCTTTCCAAATTTGGGAAATTGTTTCAGGGAAAGCCTGCACAGAGTTCTGGAAAGTCAATCCTATGATGTGGCTACGTTCTGCAGGTGGCTGGAGGCAGGGGGCAGAGAGGAAAGAAGAGTCAACCTGAAAAATCTCAAAACAGAAGAAAAGCAAAGCTTGTGAAACACACACTATATACTGGACACTGTGGCAGACATCCATGTATTCTATTTAACTTGATTTTGACAACAAACACACGAGGTAAGTATTCACAGTCCCATTTTTCAGATTGAGAAACTATGGCTTGGACCAATTAAGTGATTTGCCTCTGGTTAGGCAGCTAGTAAGTGGCAGACACAAAGGGATGTTGTCCAGTCCCAGAGCTTGTGCTCTTGTCACCACATCAGGTTGCCTGACTTGGATAACTGGGAGTTTCTGGACTACACACTCCTCTTCATCACCACAGCTGCCCTGGCCCAGCCCCCATCCAGTATTCCCTGGGCCGCTGCAGGTGCTTCATTGCCTTGCTGCATACAATCCAGAATGTAAATCACATTTAGTAGTGATGGCTGCCCAACCTTGTGAATACATTCAAAATCATTGATTTATATACGTTAAAATGGTGAATTTTGTGGTATGTGAATTATAGGTAAAAAATTAAAAAGATGCTTGGCAGCCAACAAAATAACAAATCATAAAAGTTTTTAAAATGTGAGTCAGATCCCACCATTCTCCTTAACCCTCTCTGGTGGCTTCACATCACAGTGCATCCAGAAAAACACATACCCTTCTGGGTGTCCTAGGAAGCCCTAAGTGATTTAAGAAACTTCCTGGCTGGACACAGTGGCTCACACCTGCAATCCCAGCACTTTGGGAGGCCAAGGCGGGTGGATCACCTGAGGTCAGGAGTTCAAGACTAGCCTGACTAACATGGTGAAACCTCATCTCTATTACAAATACAAAAATGAGCTGGGCGTGGTGGCAGGTGCCTGTAATCCCAACTACTTGGGAGGCTGAGGCAAGAGAATCGCTTGAACCTGGGAGAGAGGTTGCAGTGAAATGAGATCACACCACCGCACTCCAGCCTGGGTGACAGAGTGAGACTCCATCTCAAAAAAAAAAAAAAAGGAATTTCCTGTCCAGCCATTAGTTGACCACCAAGCTAACTGGAGACAGACTTATGTGGCCACACATGAAAAATAATACAGACATTACAGAATTAATTCAGGAAATTTACTAAAGCCAGTCACTTGCCTCCTTGACTAGCCTTCTCTCCTTTGCTCAGTCTGTGCCAGTCATTCCATGAACACACCATATAACCTCCCAGGTCGGGATCTGCCTTTACTCCACACTGTGTCTGAAATACTCTGCTGACTTCTGGAGGGCTGGCTCCTTCGCATCATTTAGATCTCAGCCACAATATCATTTTCTTAGAAAGGCCTTCCCTGACCAATTAGAATAAGTTAGCACCTTTCTAAGCGGCTTTCAGTAACATCAAGTCATTTCTTGCTAGCACTTAACCCCGTCTGAAATCATCTGACACATGACTTGGCATGTGCTCTTGGTGGGAGTGGGCTTCATGCTGGGCTTCTTCACAGCTCAGTCTCTAAGACCCAGCACATGCCCTAGCAGGAAACAGTTGATGAATGGGCTTCTTCTCTGGATAAATACATCATAAAAACCTGCTTCTCCTCCACACAGCCGCCTATACCAGCATGGCAGTGGGACTGGGCAAAACTAGAAAGAGTGGAGAACTGTCTATTCCACTCTTGTTAATTCCACCACTACTGGAAATAGTTTTCTGAGCCCAGTTACGGGATCCAAATTGCAAAAGGCAAACGTTTTTCTTTTGGAAAATATTTAAATCTTCCAGGGAGTGAACATTTTAAAAACCCTTTCCTAGGGACAACTGTTTTCCAACAACTGCAGCAAGCACAACCTCCATCAGGTTATTCCATCCAAACACACAAATCAAACAACAAATCTTTGAAGCTTGCAGGGATTCAAATGTCTTCTTTTCTAAGTTAAAACAAAAGGCAAAGGAGGTAGTGTTGACAATGAAAAGACAGAGGCCTAATTGAGAATGGCTAAGATTAATGCTAGTAATTAAAACAACTATATATATACACACATATATATATATGGACACTGTCAATGAATGTCTGCCATGTGCCAAGTCTCATGCTGGGAAGTTCACCTAAGTTATCTCTTTATAAACCCATGGTGGCAGGCAGAATTCTAAGGTGAACCCCAAGATTCCCTGTCCCTGCATAATTCCAAGGATTATAGTTATGATGGATTTCACTCCAGTGATTGTGTTTCCTTAGATGGCACAGTTGGCTTTGAATAAGAAGATTAACTGGGTGGGTCTGACTTTATCACAAGAGCCCTTTAAATCTGAGTCTAGAGGTCAGAGACAGAGGAGTAAGAAATTTAAAATAAAAGATTTGACACAAGTGAAGCTGTCCATTGCTAGCTCTGAAGATGAAGGGGACCATTGGTCAGGGCATGAGGGTAACCTCTAACAGCTGAGAATGGCCCCTGGCTGACAGCCAGCAAGGAAACAGAGACCTCAGTCCTACAACCACAAGGAACTGAATTCTGCCAACAACCTGAATGAACTTGGAAGAGGATCCCGATATTGAGGTGAGAACGCAGCCTAGCTAACACCTTGATTGCAGGCTTATGGGACTCTGCACAGAGAATCTAGCAATGTTATGCCCAGATTTTTGACCTATAGAGCATGAGCTAACAATTGGGTCCTTTTTAAGCCACAAGTTTATGGTAATTAGTTATGCTGATGGAAAACTAATTCAACCACAATAACCTTACAAGGTAAATTCAGTCTGATGACACATGGAGACTGGATAAGAGTAATGATGATGATGATGGTAGCTATGATGATGATGATAATCATGATGATGATGATGATGATGGTACAACTGACATCTACTCTCTGTGTTCCAGGCATTGTGCTCTGTGCTGTGCATATATTATATCAGTTGATTCTCACACCAACATTTATAAGACAGGAACTAGTATTTTCATCTTTATTTGCAGCTGAAGACATTTAGGAACAGACACCTTAATTATGTCACTGGCCCAAGGTTACAACATAGCCAAGACTCTAACTCAGAGTCCATCTGGCCCTAGTTTTGTGCACTTAGCCAGTGCACAGCACCAACTTGGTGCTGGCTCACGCGTGGCAACAGGCAAGGGCTTCACAGAAAAGGAAGAAACTCAGGCTGGCAGCACCCACGAGTGCAGTCCAGGATATTGCAGCAGTGTAAACAGAGGCCAGGAAGTTTAAGGCTGGATGAAAGGTGTGGGAAATTGAAAGTTGGGTGGTTTGTTGGAATTTGCACTTTAATAGTATTTCTTGATTACAAATTATAGAAACTCAAAGGAAAACCACCTAAAATATAAAAGAAATTTGTCTTTAAAATAAAAACAAGAACAAAACAAAACTACAGCATCTCATGGTATTACTGAGCTGAGTCTAAGGTATTACTAGAACCAAGTTTAAATGGAAAGAGCAGGAGCACCATCATCTCGGACAAAAATCACCACTTGAAGATGCAGCTCCCTCTCTAACCTCATGCATTTCAAGGAAATCACTTCTCTTCTAACAACAAGCAGTGAGAAAGAGCAGACAGTAAAACACAGATAAAACAGCTCTGGTACAGAAGGAGGAGGAAAGTCTCTTGGGTAACCACCAAACGTCACACTTATACAATGGGCCCCAGTAAAACAGTGGGTCCCAATAAGAACATTCCTTTCCCTTTCAGTGCACTAAGATAGGGAAGCTAAGGACAGACTCGGGGTAGGGGGGTATGCCGGCAGCTGCAGGAAGATGTATGGGAACAGACACAAACACTCTCCCTCCCAGATAAGCAAGACAAAGAGACACAGACTAAAAGTTGGCCTATGTGGTCTTGAAATGGGGTGAGAGCTGAGAAAAAACTGCTCTATACAGATAGCACACCTGATTTGAACTGAACCATCAGGCCCTAGGAGGGTAAGGTATCCCCTCCTCATGAGCCCCTGAACCCTTAAATACCCTTAGTCTGTAAGAGAGCAGGTTCCTGACCTAACTTGCCCAGAAGCCTCTCTCTGGTTTATTCTTTAAAATAAACTTGTCTTTGACTGTAGATCCGCTTTTTGTGTTTCTTTCTTCCTTCTTCAACTCTTACACAAACACTATCTCTCTCCTTTTTGCTCCTTTCTGTGCAACATTCTCATTCTTCTATCATTTCTATTTTTCTCTCTCCCTATCCTACTCCTCTCCTCCTTGTTGCCTGGCTTCTTTGGGTAACATTATTGCCAATAACTTCCCAAATATGTCATCCTCTAAGCATGATGAATGATGGGGTCTCTGAGGCTCACGAGTAAATTCTCAGTGAAAGAACCTGTTTTCCTAGCTTGGGTTAGGGGTCCACCCCCAGCCCAATGCTGTGTACACGAAGTCATATGGTCCTAACCTAGACACTCAGACTGCAACCGTATTAATGAGGGAGAGAAGAAAAAAATTGCTAATAGAAGGATAATGGGAAGGCTACCCTGTAAGTGTAAACAACTGTGACACAGAGCAAGAGAAGGCCCTGGAGGTAAAGACAGAGCCAAGGTCATGAAATACTTTATGGGCCAGCTTACTTAATAACTCATTAATTGGTGGACCCAAAGTCTTGGCAGAATCTTATTCAGACATTGACATACTACCAAGAAAGTCCTGGACCCCTTAATTCATACAATTTGTAGGATCAGACACTCCTCTGTAATTAAGCCCAACCCTGAAATGAAGACAGGCTTTGGAAATGCTGGAGGAACCAAAGCTGCAAATTCCAACACATGCCCTACTCCAGTCCTCCCTCCTGTTTAATTGGATTCAATGGGCTGATAGCTCCTGCAAATATATCCTGCTCCTGTATGGCAAATTGCTAAATCCAAGAAGATGTAATCAACCACGTTCTAACACATGAATAAATAAAAGCTGAGTAAGAGATTGAGGAAATTTAACACCTCTGTAAGTACCACTAAGGTTATTGCTTGGAGAATTAAAGTGCATTTCATGAGAGCCACTGATTTAGGAAGGTGGTGGTGTAGAGGAAGACAAAATGAAACTCAAAGTAATTTGAGAAGGGAGGAGACTAGAAGAAGGTTGTTAGTACTCCAGGAAGCCTTGTATATTAATGTTGAAACTAACCAACTGTAAAATCTGGAAGATCACACCCATGCTGCAATTTGCTAATGCCATGTGTAACCCTTGCAATGATTTCCAGTGAAATGGGACATTTCAGACACACTTGCCTGATGGAACCAGACCCCATCTATGACCAATTTTAGAGAGATCGTAGAAAACTCTCAGTTAAAGATAACACAGCAATTCCTGGATTTGACTCTTAGCTCTACCCCATGATAGTCGAGTGATCTTGCACAAGTCATTTCAGCTCTCTGAGCCCCAGTTCCTATGTTGGGAGAAAAATCCCCGAGTAGTTGTGAATATTTAAAGGTCTGATGACAACCTTTGACACAAAGTAGATAATCAAATGTATGTCAGCTTTGCTATCTTCCATTTCACTTTCAATCATGGCCTTGGAGGCACCCAAACAGGATTTAAATCTTGATTCTGCTACCTATTTTATTACCCTGGAAATGCTCTAGGTCTAAAGGAAACTTTGCAGCTTGCATCTAATGCATCATTTCCAGATGGGTTGGGAAACACTGCAGGAACACTGTCTTCACTACCAACTCCTCATGTCACCAAATTTTGACACACAGCTTGGGAGGATGGCATATCCATAGGCCCATGTCATGATTCTTTTTTTTTTTTCTTTTTTTTTTGAGACGGAGTTTTGCTCCTGTTGCCCAGGCTGGAGTGCAATGGCACGATCTCGGCACTGCAATCTCTGCCTCCAGGGTACAAGCGAGTCTCCTGCCTTAGCCTCCCGAGTAGCTGGGATTACAGGCATGCGCCACCATGCCCAGCTAATTTTGTATTTTTAGTAGAGACTGGATTTCTCCATGTTGGTCAGGGTGGTCTGGAACTCCTGACCTCGTGATCCACTTGCCTTGGTCTCCCAAAGTGCTGGGATTACAGGCGTGAGCCACCACACCCGGCCCATGCCATGATTCTTAATTCCAGCTACCTCTATCATCTGCCATGCTCACCTCCCCTGTGTAATTATCCTAGAAAATAAAGCGGAATTTACTCCTGGAAGGCAACCAATACCTATCTTGATGCCAGAGACATCACAAGAAGCCAACAGGGCATTGGTAAGTCAGAGTGAGCCTGGCACCACCTCCCCATGAGGGCAGAGATATTTGTCACTTTTGTTCACTGTTGTATCCCAAGCACCTAACTTTGTGCCTGGCACCTAGTTGGCTCTCAGTAAATATTTATTGAACAAATGAAAGAATAAGTGAACTAGTCAATGAGTCTATTATGCACCTGGCATTGTATAAGGGATTTTACATATGTTAACTCCTATAATTCTCAGAACAACCCAATGAGTTAGCTACATTTTTTTTTTCTTTTTGAGACAGAGTCTTGTTCTCTCACCCAGGCTGGAGTGCAGTGACTTGATCTCGGCTCACGGCAGCCTCTGCCTCCCAGGTTCCAGTGATTCTCCTGCCTCAGCCTCCTGGGTAGCTGGGATTACAGGCACATGCCACCATGCCCAGTTAATTTTTGTATTTTTAGTAGAGATGGGGTTTCACTATGTTGCCCAGGCTGGTCTCGAACTCCTGACCCCAGGTGATCTGCCTGCCTATCTCAGCCTCCCAAAGTGCTGGGATTACAGGTGTGAGCCACTGTGCCCAGCCTAGCTAGCTAGCTACAATTCTTATAACCATTTTACAGATGAGAAAACAGCCTTAGAGATGTTAAATAAGTTGCCCAAGGTCACATAGCTGGAAAATTGTCAGAGCTCCTTCCATTGTTTTCATGTTTTTGAGTACAGTGTAAAATTCTTGATACCTTATAAAGGTGTTATGCAATGGAATTATTTAAAATAATTTTGCTATAGTTATTATTTATTTATTTATTTATTTATTATTTTTTGAGACAGAATTTCGCTGTTGTTGCCCCGGCTGGAGTGCAGTGATGCGATCTTAGCTCATTGCAACCTCTGTCTCCCGGGTTCTCCTGTAGTTATTATTATCTATTGCCTCTTTTTGTCCTTAGAAAAACACTGAGTGGGCTAGGCACGGTGGCTCATACCTGTAATCCCAGCACTTTGGGAGGCCGAGGTGGGCAGATCACTTGAGGCCAGGAGTTCAAGAACAGCCTAGTCAACATGGCGAAACCTCGTTTCCGCTAAAAGTACAAAAATTAGCTGGGTGTGCTGGCGGGCATCTGTAATCCAGCTACTCAGGAGGCCGAGGTAGGAGAATCGCTTGAACTGGGGAGGCAGAGGTTGCAGTGAGCTGGCATGGCGCCACTGCACTCCAGCCTGGGCGACAAGAGCGAGACTACATCTGAAAAAACAAAAAAAAAAAAACAAAAAAAAAACCCACCACTGAGTGGTAGAAGGGTAAAAGATTATTCTTATTTTTTGCAGAAGTGAAATTGGAAGTGGAATACTTACTGAAGACTGTATCAAGCATTATACCGTCAAGGGCATCTGGGTAGATCAAGGATATTTTAATTTGCTTAGGAACTTATTCCTCTCTGTACAACCACTTAACAGCAACGAAATTTTCTTCTCAGGCAGGAAGTAAATTCAGCTCATTCTTTTGGGTTGCATTAGTGGGAAAGTAATATCTATTTGAGTCATGTCGAATGGCAAGTACCTCGTGTGTGGGTGAGAGCTACTGACCTGTGAGGTGGTTAATGCATCTGCTTGCTGGTGTCTAATAGCTTTTTACTATTCAATCAACAGACACGTATTGAACACCTACTGTCCACAGGAGACTGTGCAGGGAATTATGGAGGTGCGGTGGGTAGAAGGCAACTCTGTGTAGGAATTGGAGGGGTGCTCAACCATGAACCACTTGTGATGTGCTGGCAATCTTCATACCTTGCCTCATCTGATCATTAAAACAGCTTCAAAAGATTGACACTATTTATTCTTAGAGGTGTCAAAGGACCTGCCCAGGGTCACACAACTGGTAAGCAGCAGAGTTGCACTTTGAGCCTAGAGCTCTCTGATTCCAGAGCTGAAGTTCAACATCTATACTATACCACTTCTATCATTTAGTTTTATAATATTCTATATCCTCTTCTGGATTATGTAAGTGATAGGAACCTAAATTCATAGATACACTAAAACTATAAATTCCATTACTGTTTCATTCACTGCTGTCTATCCAGTACCTAGGACAATGCCGGGCACATAGTAGGTACCAAATGAATATTTATTGAATGAATGAATAATTGAATTACCTTTTAATCTGAATCCCCAGGGCTTATCATGATACCTGACATTGCATTTCTAAGGAACAGAACAATGTTTATGTTCATTTATAGGCACTTTGCCTAAATCATGTGGAGTAAACTTCATCTTGCTAGCTTTTTAGATAAGCACATAAATCTCCAAGAGAATAAGGAGGTAGCTCTGGGTTAAATGAATTTTAGACAGAAAGGCTACCTCTGTTCACTTCTGTTCTACCATGATATTTTACCCAAAGAAACAGTGGCAATCTTCAAATGTTTTTGAGGAGGAATAAGATGATAAAATCAGCATTGCAGAAGGAACCCTAGCAGCAGTGGACAAAAGGCTTCAGAATGGGAAGACAGCAGACAGGAGAAAGAGAACTATCTGATTAATATCCCAGCTCAATTCTGGTAAGTGCCTATGAGATTTAGCTCTAATAATGGTAAGTCCATTCTACAGATGAGCAACTGGAGGCTTATGAAGTTTCAATAATTTGCCCAAACTTACAAAACTAGGAAGTGGCAGAGTTAGGATTTGGACTCCCACATGTGAGATCTGATGAGTCTCTAGTCTCACTACTGAAAACTCTCAAACAAGGAAAGAAAATGTGAGGTGGAATTATGCCCAATGCTTCCTGGAGGAGGCGACGGGTGACTCTGGTTTGGAAAGCAGAGCAGGTGACAAAGAGGGAATTCTAGACAGAGAAACTGCCAAGGTTTGTGGTCAAAAAAGGAAGCATATGTAGGGTCCAAAGGGGCTTCAGTCTGTTGGGAGCAGAGTAAAAAATAGAAAATTATAAGTTAATCCTTTTCTTACACCTGTATGGAGATTATATTGGAATCCTCACCATGTAAGACAAGAGTGCCTCATGGAAAGAGCAATGGCTTTGATGTCAGAGACTTGACCTCAGATCCTGATTTCCAACTTAACAGCTGTGTGTCTTTGGATAAATGACTTAATCTCCCCAACCTCAATTTTGTAGCAAGGTAAAGTATCTAATGGCTTGATGTACACAGTAAGTACTCCACAATTGTTCACTTCCCTTTATCCCTTCCTTTCACTGATGGACATGAAGATAGAAATGCCTAGCAATTACCCTTACATTCAGATTCTAAGCTTTTAGAATAATATATTAACTTCATGCTCTAGGTATTATCATTCTTGGACTGTGCATGTGTGCCCATCCGTTACTGAAAATCAGAGGAAGATCAATGGCAACAAGCATTCACTGAGCCTTCAGATGCCAAGTGCTCAGGAAGGCAACTGCGTAGCAGAGAAGGTAGGTGTCCTAGATGTCACTGTGCAGATTCAACCACTGATGAGGGACTGAGGCTCTTGGTCCTCCTACACCCCCTGGAATCTCAGAACTGGTCAGGGTCAGAGATCAGATAGTTTAGAGTTCTGAAACTTTATGATGATTTATCCTCCATATTTATTCACCACCTGAGCCAACAATGACTATCTTTTATGAACTTGAATTATAGTTTGACATATTTTTATATTTACTTTTAAAAGAAAACTTTGTATCACTTGCTATAAATAGAAGGAAATTATAAAAATTAGTACAAAGAAAAAAAGAGAATAAAAAGAGTCTAGGTCTTTCTCTTTTTTTAAGAAAGTAAAAGACAGCCAGAGAGAGAAAGGAAGGGAGGGAGAGAAGGAAAGCAAAAAGAAGGAAGGAGGGAAGGAAAATGGAAAGGAGGAGGGAGTAAAGGCAACTAGTAGACGATAGAGAGGTGTTAAAAAATATTCTGTCCCTAAAATAAGATTTTCTGTTTTTAACCAGAAAGATCAAAAGAATGAAAAGGCAAAAACCTTCGCACTGCGTGATTCAGTGTTATACAGTGTCCTGCTTCTCCACTTACTTTCTAAAAACGTCTCATGAACAAAATCTGTGTTTGGGAAAATGCAGACCCAGAACCACATTTTGCACATGGGAGAGTGAGGTCAGGTCTGAGGATCTCCAATTCAAGTCCAACTGCACAGAAATGAGCTGACGTCCTCTCTGCTCCCTTTCCAAGTAAGCACAGAAGCCTAAGGGATACTTCTCTCATTTCTGCCTGTGTCATCCTATAATTATTTATTGGTAGCTCTGGAGCCTTGAGGTAAAAGTCTTTTCATTATTTATAGAAGCACAGTTTTTATTATAAAAGTAATATAACCACAGCACCTCACTTACCAATAAAAAAAAAAGATGAAAAAGCTGCCCACGATTCCACTGCTCTGGCTCATTGGTATATTTTCAGTCAGCATTTCTTTTCTGCATCTGTTTACATAAATGCAATCACAATATACATACTATTTTTTTTTTAGCATCTTGAATGGTCTTGTCCAATCTCCTGATATAATTTGTACCTGTTCATAGCAAAAGCCTTGGAAAAGAACTGAGTTTCTTCCATGATGACTTTCCTGTCTGTCCCTCAGTTCCATACTTGCTCCCCTGGCAGTTGTAAGGGTTCTCAGAGAGGCTATATGTGAAATATTTGGAAGGATCTGACTTGTACCCACCTTTCGCACATCATCCCCTGCAGTTTCTTGCTATTTGTAGGCCTGTTGTTCAGTGTCATTATTCTGCAAAACTCCTATCTACTTGTCAAAGCCCTATTCAGATTTGCTCTCTTACAGGAAACCTTCCCTTCTTCCTGAAATGCTCTCCTATATTATGCCTGAAGCCTATCCGTGCATCTCATGTGTTTAGTACATGGACTCTAAATACACAAGTGTGTTACAAATATATTTATTGGTTAAAAAATTACAGATGAAGTTAAAACTTCTGAATGTTTTAACCACCCTTCTCCATGCCCACGAAGAAAATAACTTAGCCGCTTCCACTACTCATCTTCCAAGTTAACCACCAAGTTGACATAGATTTATAATGTCTGTCATGCAACTGTGTCATACTCAACATATCATTGTCCCATTCAGTGTATGTCTCAGAAACCTAAGCATATTAGAACATACAGATTAACTAATTTTTTTGAACTACTGCTTGCCACAATTTATTTAGCTACTTCTCAACATATATGCTGCTACATCCTTGTACATGCTTTCCTAGGCAATTTTCATTTGTTTGCTTATCCACTAGTTAGACCGTGAGTTCTTTGGGGATAGGATCTACATCTTATTTATCTCAGCAGTCCTTTAATTTAGCAGAGCGCCTGTTACACACAAAATGCCCAATAAGTAGTTGGTGAATAAATATTCACCAACTTATTAAGTAAATAAATGAATTAGGAGAAAATCAAGGGACTCCTCCAGAATCTAGACACAGAAACGAGAAGGCTTTCCTGATCTTTCTTCCCAAAACATTGACCTTGAAGATTCGGAACATGGTTAGTTTTCCACATGGGGCATGGCCAGGGGCCCTCAGTTATTTGAGAAGAGCACAGCTGCTTACAGTAAACAGACTGCCTGTCCCATTTACCAATTCTTGTGCAAGTGCCCAGAGCCCTTCAGGCACAGGCAAAGGGGATTTAAATAAACCTAGGAAATAAATAAATAATTGCCTCGAAATAGCCAAATGGGATATTTCCAATAAACCATTTCTCTACAGGAGAGAAGGAACATGAGGGGAAAAATGCCCAAAGCAGCAAATTTATGAAGAAGCTATAAAGTTAACAGAAATAGGAGGTTTGCAGAGAAATATGCTGCTTTAGCATCCCATCTTCAGGGTATTGCTGGAGTTTTCATTTCTTCTATGAGGCAGTCATGAAGTTGGAAATATAAACAACACTTTAAATCATTATTTAGCAAGTGGGGAGCAATTTCTTTGCTTAGGCAAGCCTGATTGCTGCCATGATAATGTCCCTTGTTCATTTGTTCTCTGTCTCCAAGAAGCTGAAGATATTTGATAGATTGTTACAGTCTGTGCCTTTACCATGGCACACCATTACATCAGATTATTTAACGGAGGGTTCCATTTCAGGGTTGAGACAGCACTTCCTGCCTTTATTTGTGCTCTCTCTTCAACTCCATCTTTCCTAACTCACTCTACTGATTTCTCCACTCAGCCCAGCATTATGTCCTCCAGAAAGTCCTCAGCACCATGGACAAGTATACTGTAGGGGCTACCAGCACCATGCACTGCATGTGTGAGACTGTCAGCTACACAACACTCACTTTTGGAATTCAAAAAATAGTGAGAATAGTGGCAGCTACATGATAAAGTTCATGTAAAGATTAGATGTTTATAAAGTACTTGCCAATAGCCACTGTCCAAGAAATTATAGTTATAGTAATAATAATTATTATACTTTTCATCACCTGATATTCTCTCTATCAAAGACAAGCTGGGGTCTCTCGTCTCTATACCCACAGCATCCTGTGACTGCCTCACTGTGACTTTTTTATATTGCCTTGTTGTCATCTACATACCTGCATCTCTCCCTAGCTATGCTCTTCCAGAGGGCCTTTCTCCATGAACTCCAAAGAAATTCTGACCTTTATTAATGTCTATGCATTTTCTCTTCTCTATTTTATTTTATCTGCACAATGAAGCTAGAGATTAAACTTGGGTAACTTTTTAACTTTCTTTGGATGTAAGAGAAAATGAAGTTCAAAGAGGCAGAGTGACTTCATCAGGGTCCCCCAGGTTTGATGAAGTCCAAGCCCTGATTGAATCTCTCTATACCATAAAATAACCTTGTTATCATCCCTTAACACACTGGCCATCTTAACTCCTTGTTTGCTAAAAGGGCAAGAGAAACCCTATTAAAGACTGAGAATATGTCCTGGTGCAGTGGCTCACGCCTGTCATCCCAACACTTTGAGAGTTCGTGGTGGGCGGATCATATGAGGCCAGGAGTTTGAGACCAGCCTGGCCAGCTGACCAAGATGATGAAACCCTGTCTTTACTAAAAACATAAAAAAAATTAGCCAGGCTTGGTGGCGGGAGCCTGTAATCCCAGCTACTCGGGAGGCTGAGGCAGGAGAATCGCTTGAACCCGGAAGGTGGAGGATGCAGTGAGCCGAGATTGCGCCACTGCACTCCAGCCTGGGCAACAAGAGCAAAACTCCCTCTCAAAAAAAAAAAAACAAAAAGAAAAAACAAGACAGAGAATATTTCATTCAGCCTGATTGGAACAAAAAGGGAGAAATGAGGTTAGCAGTAACAAACACTTACGTATCACTGACCAGGTGCCAAGCACTGTTTTAAGCACTTGACAAATGTTAGCTCACTTAATCCTAATCAAAGTCCCAGGAGTGAGCACTATTATTATCCCTACAGTATAGAGGTGGAAACAGAGACAGTAAACACTTTACCAAAGTTTACACTGCCAGGAAGTGGGAGAGCTGGGATTCAAACCCAGGTGTCTGGCTCCACAGCTTGTTCTATTAACGGCCATTAACATTACAACTCCATGAAAGGTACATATCAAAAATATGTATCTGCATGTAAGAGAAACACTTCCTATCTCTCTCTTGGGTTTCTGAGAATTACAGCTACTATTCTGGGAAAGGGTACTGATGAAATTTTAGTAATTAGATACTTTTCTTCTTTTCATCAGAAAAGAATTCAGAATCCATATTAGTGGCTTCCAAAAGCTGATCCATGGACCTTTTTTAGTCTATAAGTTTCCATATATATCATTCATATATATATATATATATAGTATTCTCTTTCCAAGTAAGTATAGGAATAAGCATATAAATATCCTATTAAAGTTAGTTCACCACCACCACATGTCCAGTTGAAAATGAAAAGTGACTAGAGCTCTGCTTCCTTTGTATCAGCTTCTAGGGAAAGCTCAAGACCCTCTCTGGCCCACTCTGAATTTCCCAATTTAACACAATGGGCAAAACAAAGTGAGAGCTCAAATTCTAACAAGATTTGTTAATCTATTTCATTTAATAGCAGCACTCCAACATCCTTTACTTGTCTTTCCACTCCCATATGCTCAGTCCATGTGGTTCACCTGGGGCTGCACCTCTTCCACTCCCAGCAGAACTGGGCACAGGCCCCTGCCCCAGCCTATCAGCAGATTACTTCTACTCCCTGCCGCGGTGATTGGCTGAAGAACAAGACCCAGCCAAATTAGTTTGTTCAGAGGCAATAAAGAGACAGATGTTTGCTGAGACTGTTGGGAAAGAGGTATTTGTCTTCACTGGAATGGCTTATGGCTAGGCCACAATCCCGGGTGTGCTGGTAGCTGTCTTGCCTCCAAGGGAAGAGTCTGACAGAGAATGGAGCCTACATGGAGAAAAACAGAGCCAAAGGACAAGGAGACAAACAGATTCCTGACATCACTGGAGCCTCTGGACTCAACCTGGCTGGAAGGGTATTCAGCAATTCTTTAATGAAGAAAAACAGAAAGGCCGACCCCATGGAATATCTTCTTTAAATGGGACATATATTTAGCCCTAAGTTAACGAACTAGGAAATAGTGTGTGGTTATTATTTTATAGTGTGGGGGCATAATGTATTTTAAATATTTCATGAAGTCTTAAGTTTCTGGGTCAGGCTAAAACAAGGCTAAAGCTATCTTAAAATATAGAGTCGAATTTTGCGGGGCTCATGGCCTAGTTGTATAGCACATGAACAGATTATACAATGTCTCAGGAGACTTCTGGCACATCTGTGGACCATTTCTCTATTTCCAAGTGGATTGGGTGGACCTCGGATTGAGACATTCGTGTCTCACAGGATGCATGGGCTCCTCCTCCAGCTCACTGGGCACTCTGGGCAGGCTCCAACCGGGCAAAACGTAATGGCTGCCTTGAAGGTACTTAAAGAGGGTGATCTCAAGCTCTCCCCTATCCACTATCTACCAAAATTTTGACAGAAGGAAACTTTATTGAGGAAGGATTTTGTGAAGTGCAGTTCATCAACTCTCCCAGGTAGTCGAAGATGGACCTCCTAGACCAGATAAGATCATTAGAAAGACATGCATTTGTGGCTGGGCACCACGGCTCATGCCTATCATACCAGCACTTTGCGAGGTCGAGGTGGGCAAGCAGATCGATTATTTGAGCTCAGGAGTTTGATACCAGCCTGGGCAACATGGTGAAACCCTGTCTCTACCAAAAATACAAAAAATTAGCCGGTGTGGTGGTGCGCATACGTGGTCCCAGCTACTCAGTAGGTTGAGATTGTTTGAGCCTGGTAGGTGGAGGGGACAGTGAGTCGTGAGTGTACCACTGCACTCCAGCCTGGATGGCAGAGTGACACTCCGTCAAAAAAAAAAAAAAAAAAAAAAGCATGCTTTTCTATTGCCTCCAAAAAAGCTGCCTTCATGGAACTCCAAGGAGGGGAGCAGCATACACTGAAGATCCGGATCAGGAAAAGCTGCAAAAAGATCCGTTCGCTGTGAGGATGACCCCTTTGAAGATGCTGTGGAAGATATGACGCGTCCTGATATCATTTTAGAAGAGAACTCCTGGGAAAGCTTCTTAATGGTGATGGATTTCCTGAGCAATGGGATGCTTTGTTTTTGTGGTCTCTTCCAGACATGAAACTTTGTGTTTCTGATGAGTTCCTGTTGTTGTGTTGCCAGCTTAGGCAGAGAGCTTGGCTGAGCAACCTGCAGAGAAAGTGTGTTGGTCGTGGGCGGCTCACTCCTGCTCCATTTAGGTTTCCATTTTAGCTTTCCTTGCGGGCTTGGCTCCCACCATTAATGTTATGTATCACTATAGGCTACTCAAGTCCTTTCTGGAACAAGGCCTCCTATAAAACAGCTCGGTAAGAGAATGCTCAGAAACATAGTTATACAGAGACAGCTGGGCCCCGTGGGCCAGTGACAAGCAAACAGCCCTCTTGCAGAATTTTATTTCTATCTGGACCTTTACATGCCCCACTGTGATCTGTAGGGTTATCATCACAATATCTAACACAAGTGGGAAGGACAGATGAAAGTATTCTTCTGTTAAGAAGTCCATGAGTCCTTTCTCATCTTCTGGATCCTTCTTAGACAATTCTGTAGAATCTTTGTGATGGTGTGGATCTCAGAGTGAATTTGTCCTTGTTTTTCTCCAGATGGGGAGGATCATGGCCACTATGTATGATTTCAGTTGGCATCATCTGCTGTTTCTATCACGAAGCCTCTGGGGATGCCCTTCAGCACACTCTTATTGGACAGGCCTAGTGGTCCTCTATCCATCGTAGCATATAGACATTCAGAGAGTGACACTACTCTGGGTAAAACACTGCCCTCCTTCTCACTTTTGCCTTCATCCCTAGCTGTTAAGAGGTCAGCCAATCCATTTCAACCACCCTCATCAGTAGAACATTTCCACCATTTCTGCAAAAGCATCATTCCACTTCTTCAGAGAGGGATTTTACAAAAGCACTTCTGCATCCCTTTTCAAAATTTACCAACCTATCCATTCAAACATGGGCATATATTTATGGAAGGCTTTGTGTGTGTCAGGAACTGTGTAAGGTAGATTAAAAACCCCACTTACTCCCCAGGAGTTTGACTTACAGCAGAAAATGAGGTTCATTTCCAAAAGGCAAGGACAGAAAGACTCGGAGATTAGATGTGGGCACTACTCCTGGCTCTACGTCTAACTATCAACTGTAGGCAGGTCACACTTTCTTGGTTTCAGGACCTAGTCTATAAAATGAGGGTAATAATGATTCCTTCACTGAGTTAGGATAAACTAACATTACTAATCACCTACTATGTACCAAGTACTGGTATGTAGATACTGATGTTTTCCCCCTATTACAAAAGAAGAAACCGAGACACAGAGGAGATAGGCCCAAAGTCATGACACCAATAAATGTGAGCTCAAGGATTTGCACTTAGGCTATGTGACTCCAGAAACGATCTACTCTCCTGCAGCTCCTGGAACACAGTGTCCCTCAAGTACATGTGTTTGCATTTTCCCTCTGCTTCATTTTCCTCTGCTTTATATGTTTATTCTCTTCCCCTCTCCTCTCCTCAGTGTGCTTAGAGAAAAGGTCTATGAAAGACACACTGCATGTTTCTAACCATTCAGTTTTCTCTTGGATCCCTCTTCACCAGTACTAATAGCATATAGCACTCAGAGAACACAACCACGATTGATTTTACAGTGACCTGGAAATTTCCTCCATCTATTCCTGGTCTTGGGGCAGAACCTCACAAAAATTTACTATAGAAGATAAGCTTCTCCTCTACTCTGAAAGCCCCTGGAAAATCCCATACGCTTCATCTGTGACTCACATTCTAAAGTTCAAGTGCATAAATAGCCCAGGTGGAGAAAGCAGATGGGAACTATTATCTATTAAGAAGATGTAGGAGGTGGGTTTTGGAAGGCCAAAGCACTTGAATCTTTAGGACCCTGCTACTAAGTGTGGCTCAGTGATCAACATCACCTGGGAACTTGTTAAAAATTCAGACTCTCAGGACTTACCCTAGACCAACTGATTGGGAATCTGCATTTAAAACTGACTCATGTGCCCATGGAAGTGTGAGGACTGCTGCTCTAGGAAGAGGTAGAAGGATGTGTGAAATGAGCAGGAAAGTGCATGTTCTCCCTATGAACTGGTGATAGACAGTAGATGTGCTCCACTTTACACAAATGAGTGACTGGTGAGTAAATAGTACAGAAATTACAGGGAACTTTAAGAAACATTAACAATTTAAAAACACTGCTTGAATAGACAAATTAAAAACATAGGCAATGCATAAAGTGAAGTATATCAACCCGCACCCTGAGGATGCTACTACCATGATCATGAAACTGTTGGATATATTAATAAGCTTGTCATATGATATTTTGATTATATGTGTTTGTCTCTTCAAGATTGTGGATCTCCTTGAGGTAAAAGAATGTATATTATTTCTCTTTGCATTCCTAAAGGCTGATAATAAATGTTTTAATAATGCATGAGGCCATGTGTGGTGGCTCATGCTTGTAATCCCAGCACTTTGAGGGGCCAAGGAAGGATTACTTGAGGTCAGGAGTTTGAGACCAGCCTGGCCAACATAGTGAAACCCCATCTCTACTAAAAATACAAAAATTAGCTGGGTGTGGTGGCATGTACATGTAGTCTCGGCTATTCAGGAGGCTGAGGCAGGAGAATCACTTGAAATGGGGAGGCAGAGGTTGCAATGGGTGGAGATTGCACCATTGCACTCCAGCCTGGGTGACAATGAGACTTTTTCAAAATAATAATAATAATTACTACAAAAGACTGGTTCAGCAGTGAAGTAAGGATCTCCTAAAGTCCTCTCTTCCATAATAGCAACAGAAAGCATAATAAACTTTTTCAGATCTATAAAAGTTAACCACAAGTTGGAACAAGCTGACTGTTTAAAAAAAATTGGCTGAATTGGTAAGAAAAATGAGCTTGGTTGCATTTTAATTTGCTTAATCCTATTCCTCCAATGCCCCCTCTCCCCCCATCTCATGAGAGCCTTAAAAACCAATGGCTCCAAAAATCACAGTGAAAACAAGCAGCCCATAAGTTTCTGGAGGAGACAGAATGGACCTCCTCCAAAGCCCAGTTCCTAGGTAGCTGTCATCAGTTGGTCTGGTCTGTCTGGTGATTCCCTGAAAAAATTCTACTTGCAGGACTTGTATATATTTGACCTGACTCAGAACTTTCCCAAAGAGGGTAGACTTTTCCCCCAGAGAAGTTTGTTGAAAACAAGCAGTGACAATTGTTAAACACTGCAGGAGCCTGAGCTAGCAATATGAGTTGGGGAAAATAAGAAGTTAAGCTTAAAAGGAAAATCTGTGCTACAGGGATATTCCTACATATTCCTGGGAACCTAGAAGACCAAGCGCATATCTTGTCTAGGCCTGGGCACATGCCCAGAGATAAGTGCATACCCAATAAAGACCTGAGAAAGCCCTAAGCTCTCACCTTTAGATGATTTTAAGACTCTAAGTAAGATGTGAAGACAAAGGTGAGTTATAAACTAGCTGCCTGAGCATTAAAGTTATGCTTTGTTATGCACACAGAGACCCTTATCAATGACTGAAAGACTTATTGGTCCCAAGAATTTAAGACAATTCCTGTCCAATAATTAACTGATCATTAAATTAACTGAACAGAAACTTAAGTGGGCACAAATGAAAGGAATACAGACATTACAGTATTAATTCAGAAAACTCATTTAAAAATTACATCAACAACGAACCCTGGGGGATCTAATTTCTAAAGCTGACACATTTTATTTAATATGTCCAGTTTCAAAAACAATGAGCCATGCAAAGAACAAAATGTATTACCTATACCCAAGAAAAACAAACCAAAAAAACAGTCAATAGAAAATTGTCAAAAAAAGGAAATTTTCTGTGAGAAAGCCCAGATGTAGAACTTTCTAGACAAAGATTTTATACCTACTATCTTACATATGTACAAAACACTAAAGGAAACCACATACAAGAACTAAAGAAAATATGAAAACAATGTCTTACCAAATAGGTTATACTGACAAAGATAGAATCTATATGTAAAAAAAATAAAAAATAAAGTGAAACGAAAAATTCATGAGAAGTCAACATTATGCTTGAGCTGGAAGAAGAAAAATAAGTCAAATTGAAGACAAGTCAATTGAGATTATTCAAATTGAGGAATAAAAAGAAAAAAGAATAAAAAAAATGAATAGAGCCCTAGAGACCTGAGAGACACCATTGGTGTAGTAACATATGCATATGGAAGTTCCAGAGGGAGAGGAGCGAGAGGAAGGGTCAAAAGTATTTGAAGAAATATGGCTGAAAACTTCCAAAATTTGATGAAAAATATTCATTTAAACACCCAAGAAAGTCAATGAAATCCAAGTAGATAAACTTAGTGAATCAGAGCTAGATACCACATAATAAAACTCTCAATAGGCAGAAACTGAGAATTTTGAAAGCAGCAAGAGAGAAACAACTCATCATACATAAGTGGTCCTCAATAAGATTAACAGTTGATTACTTATCAGAAACCAAGGAGGCCAGAAGAGCATAAGATGACATATTTAAAGTGCTGAAAGAAAAATACTGTAAACCAAGAATTCTACATTTAGGAAAACGATTCTTCAAAAATGAAAGAGAAATTAGGGCACTTCCAGATTTAAAAACAAAACAAACAAATGAACAAAAAATTTGTTGCTTGCAGACCTTCACTACAAGAAATATTGAAAGGAGTCTTTTAGGATGAAAGGAAAGGACATTAGACAGTACATCAAATCCACATAAGGAAATAATGACATCAGTGAAGGTAACTACATAGTTTACATATACAAGACATTAGAAATGTATTTTTTGTTTGTAGCTCTTTTTTTCTATCTGATTTAAAAGATAACCCACGAAGAAATAATTATAAATGTTTGTGAGCATGCAATGTATAAAGATATACTTTTTATGACAATGGTAGCACAAAGAAGAGAAGAGGGAATGGAGCTATATAGCAGTAAAATTTTTTTGTAAACTATTAAAATGAAATTGATATTAATCTGAATTAGATTATGATAAATTAAAAGAATTAATTTTAATCACCAGAAAATAACTTTAAAAAGTAATTTTTTAAAAGGAGAATTAAAGCAGTACACTAGACAATCTATTTAATACAAAAATAGACAGTAATGAAAGAATAAAGGACCAACAAAGACATTAGACATATAGAAAACAAAAAGCAAAAAGACAGATGTAAGCTTTGTAATATCAGTTATTACATTAAATATAAATTGATTAAATACTCCAATCAAAAAGAAGAATTTAGAAAAATAAGAGACACAGTTTAGGCTGGGCGCAGTGGCTCATGCCTGTAATACCAGCACTTTGGGAGACTGAGGTGGGCAGATCACGAAGTCAGGAGATCGAGATCATCCTGTCCAACATCGTGAAATCCCGTCTCTACTAAAAAAATTACAAAAATTAGCTGGGTGTGGTGGCACACGCCTGTAGTCCCAGCTACTCAGGAGGCTGAGGCAGGAGAATCGCTTAAACCCGGGAGGTGGAGGTTGCAGTGAGCCAAGAGCATGCCACTGCCCTCCAGCCTGACAATAGAGTGAGACTCCGTCAAAAAGAAAAAAAAAAAAAGAGTGAGAGAGAGACACAGTTTAGATTTAAAAACATAAAAAGATTAAATATAAACTGTAGGAAAAGATGTACCATCGAAATAGTAACCAATGGAGAGCTCGAGTGGCCATAATAATATCAAACAAAATAGACTTAAATACACAAATTGTTACACCAAAGGGCATTTTATAATAATAAGAGTCAATCCATTAGAAAGACATAAAAATTATAAACATGTATGCAAGTGATAACAGACCCCAAAATACGTGAAGTAAAAAGAATCAAATTCAAGGGAGAAATACACAATTTAAAAAGAATCAGTGGAGATTTCAATATCCCATATTTAATAATGAATAGAATTACTAGGCAGAGATCAATAATGAAACAAAAGACTTATACAACAGTATAGACTAGACATAACAGACAACTGTAGAATAATCCACCCAACAACAGCAGAATGCACATTCTTCTCAAGTGCACATGAAACGTTTCCCATAATATACCACATGTTGGACAATAAAACAGATTTCAAAAAGTTAAAATAATTGAAATAATACAATATATGTTCTCTAATCACAATGTAATAAATTAGTAATCAAAATAAGAAATTTGAGAAATTCATAAATATATGAAAAATAATAATAATACACTCATAAATAATCAAGGGGTCAGAAATAAAAATCACAAGGGAAATTAGAAAATACTCTGACATTAATGAAAACAAAAACACAACATATCAAAATTTATGAGATACAGCAGAACAAGTGCTTAGAGAAAAATTTACAGTTGTAAATGTCTATATTCACAAAAGAAGAAGTATCTCAAATAAGTTACCTAATCTTCCACCTTAAGAATCTGGATAAAGAATAGCAAATGAACCCTAAAGTAGGCAGAAGAAAGAAAAATAATAATGACTAGAGCAGAAATAAATGAAATAGTGAACAGAAAAACAACAGAGAAATCAATAAAACCATAAACCATAAATTTATTCTTTGAAAAGATAAACAAAATTCACAAGCCCTTGGCTAGAGTGACAAAGAAAAACGAGGAGATGACTCAAGTTACTAAAATTTGGAACGAAATAGAGAACGTTACTAGTGAACTTAAAGAAATAAAGAGAATTATAAGAAGATGCTGTGAATAATTGTATGTCAAAACTCAGATGACCTAGATGAAATGGACAAGTTTCTAGGAAGACACAAAGTATTAAAACTGAGTTAAAAAGAAGCAGAAAATTTGAATGACTTTAGCAAATAAAGCTATTGAATTAGTAACAGTAAAACATCCTTGCCCCATGAAAAAGGGTATGATCAAATGCCTTCGCTGGTGATTTTTTTTTTTTTTTTTTTTTTTTTTTTTTTTTCCTTTTTGTGGAGAACGGGGTCTCACTATATTACCCAGGCAGGTCTCGAACTCCTGGGCTCAAGCTATCCTCCCGCCTCTGCCTCCCTGAGAGCTGGGATTACAGGCGTGAGCCACCGCGCCCGGCCTACGCTGGTGATTTCTACCGAACATTAAAAGAAGAATCAATACTAATACTTCAAAAATTATTCTCCACACCAGGAAAAAGAATGTTTCCCAACTCATTTTATGAGGCTAGTATTACTCTAATAACAAAACCAGATAAAAACGTCAAAATACAAAAAACTACAGACCAATATCCATTATGAATATAGATACAAAATGCCTTAATAAAATACTAGCAAACTAAATTCAGTAACAAATAAAAAAGTATATACAACGTGACCAACTGAGATTTATCCTAATTGTTCTCTACAGAACTTATCCCAATACAGCATACTATGTATTTATTATTTGTTTTTTTAATTACCTATATCCTCACTGGAATGTAAGCGCCTCAAGAAGAAAGTTTTTTTCTACTCTGTTCATGACTGTGTTCCCAACTCACAGAACAAAGTTTGACACATAGAACCTTGTTTAGTAAATAATTGTCAGGTGAATGGATAAGGAATATTCATATTCCTCGTGGGTAGGAATGACATAGCCCTTCTAGCCCCAAAGCTTAGATAGAAGAGAAAATGAATAATGAATAGAATTATTAGGCAGAGATCGATAATGAAACAAAAGACTTACACAACAGCATAAGTCTAATTTCCCTTGTGATTTTTATTTCTGACCCCTTGATGATTATACAGGAGTCCTGTAATGCAAAGTCAGTTCTACAAAATTAGTCAATGGAATACATCACGTTAGTATAATAAGAAACATAAAACTCCCTCTTGAGTATTTCAATAAATAGAAAAAGCACTGACAAAACATATCACTTTTCATGAGAAAAATACTCAACAAATTAGAAATAGAAGGAAACTTCTTCAATCTGATAAAAGATATCTATTAAAAACCTACAGCTAACATGGTACTTGGTAGTAAAAGACTGAATGCTTTGCCCCACAAAATCAGGAACAAACAAAGCAAGGATGTCTGCTCTCACATTTCTATTCAACTTTGGACTAGAAGTTCTACTCCAGACAATTAGGCAAGAAAAATACATAAAAGGCATCTGAACTACAAAAGAAGCATTAAACTATTTCTGTTTGCAACTGACATGATCTTTTATACAGATAATCTCAAAGAAGTCACTAAAAAACTACCAGAACTAATAAAACAGTTTAGTAAAGTTACAAGATATAAGGTCAATATTCAAAAATAAACTATACTTCTATATGCTAGCAAGAAACATTCTGAAAAAATTAAATTAAGAATACAATTACATGTACAGAAGCAATAAAAAAATCCCCACAGGAATAAATTTAGTAAAAGAAGTACAAGTACAACTACAAAACATTGTTGACACTAACTTTTAAAAAGTTAAATAAATATTAAGACATCCTGTGTGCATAGACTAGAAGATTTAGTACTGTTAAGATGAAATTACTTCCCAAATTGATCTACAGAGTCAACATAATCAAATTCCTAGCTGTAGAATTTACAAAAATTGAAAACCATGATCAACTGGCTTCAATTTGATCTGTATCCTCAGTTTTCTGCCCAAACTACACAGATGGGTTTCAAATATAATGAGAAGGTTGTAGAAAATTCATGATAATGTTTTCTGTATTTTCTCTTCTATATAAGCTTTGGGGCTAGAAGGGCTATGTCATTCCTACCCACAAGGAATATGAATATACTTTATTCTTTCACCTGATAATTATTTACTAAACAAGGTTCTATGTGTCAAACTTTGTTCTATGAGTTGGGAACACAGTCATGAACAGAGTAGAAAAAAAATCTTTCTTCTTGAGGAGCTTATATTCCAGTGGGGATATATAGGTAATTAAAAATATAATAAATATATAGTATGCTGTATTGGGATAAGTTCTGTAGAGAACAATTAGGCTAGATAAGAAGAAGAGGAAGAGAGTGTCTGGCAGATGGTGAAGACATTGGGAGTGGGTGGCTGGGGAAGGCATTAGCTGAAAAATTGCAATTCAAGGTGGTATTTTCTTGCTCTCCAATCTACTCCCATCCTTGTCAATACAGCAGCTAAAATTAAGTGTTATCTGCTTGGAACCGCCACAGTTTTCATTTATCAATTTCTGCTTTGATCCATCCAACACTGTCCATCCGTCCAGCCATTATCCATCCATTTAATTATTAGTCCATCCAATCCTCAGTCTATCCAAATATCCATCCAACCATCCATCTAAACATCCATCCATCCATCTATTCATCCAACCATCCATCCATCCAACCGTCATTTGTCCATCCATCCATCCATCCATCCATCCATCCAATCATATTTCATTCTCTTACTCATTCTTTTATTACTGAGATATAATTCATATAAAATAAAATTCCCTCTATTAAAGTGTAAAATACAGTGGCTCACAAAGTTGAGCAACTATCACCACTATGTATTTTCAGAGCATTTTCATCACTCCAGAAAGAAACCCCATACCAATTCACTATGCTCAATAGCCCAATTTAAGTCCCTACAAAGAAGGCCAGAGAAAGCAAAGAAACCGGGACTAGGAATATGCAGGCAGTTCAGCCCTGTATCTGGCATTGAGAAAAGTAGGGCATTGGGTGGGATATCCTGAAACCAGGATCTGTTTGGATGTATTGGTTTCCTCTATGAAGACTGAGTTGCCTTCTTTTTGTTTTTTAATTGTCATGCTTCCTGGTGCAGCTGCCTTTCCATGTGCCTGCCTCTCTACCCCAGTCAAGGCTGCCTGCCTCAGCCAGTGGGGCTCTGCACTGCTAAATGAGCTTGCAGGATTCCACTCAGCTGTCCCATTCTCACTGTGCCAATGTGGCCTGAGTCTCTCATGCATCTTTTGTTCTCTGACTGGCTCACTTCCTCATCCTCAGCTCTGGGGAGCTTCCCAAATGGTGGGGAATGTTTTGAAGCTTGGAATAGAAAGGCAATATGCAGTCTTCCCTCGGCTGGCTGCAGGAAAGAGGCAGGTGGCAGAATGTGTGGGTGGCAAGCTCAGTGGGGACCAAGCTGGCAGGAGCAGACGTGACTGAGAGGACAAGGAAGAGCAATAGCAGAGACAGTCTGTGACAGGGAGCTTTGAATTTTCTGCCCGCACTGTGCATCTCCATGTTTCCAGCCTTCACTTGCACAAACCCTGGATGCTGATGCCAACACCCTGCTTGGGAATGAGGCTTCTCTGCGGGTTTGCATCTAGGCTATAGAATAAAATTATTCTCTGTAGTAACAGGGCTGGAGCTAGAGTGAGGTAAATGAGACACTCACTTTGGGCACAAAGTCTAAGAGGGTACTTGTGCACAAATGCTCATAGCAGCATTAGTCATAATAGTCCCAAAGTGGACAAAACCCAAACATCCATCAATGGATGAATGGATAAACAAAAGTGGTATGTCCATATGATGAATTCTTATTTGGCAATTAAAAAGAATAAAGTACTGATACATGCTACAATGTGGATGAAACTTGACAGCATTATGGTAAGTGAAAGAGGTGGGACACAAATGGACACTATCATCATATTGTACCATATGATATGATAGTGTCTATATAAATGTCTGTAATACGCAAATCTACGGAGACCAAAAGTAGATTAGCAGTCACTTTTGGATTCCACTAATTCAGGGGATGGAGGAGTGATACCCAAAGGGTATGAAGTTTCTTTCTGGGGTCATACAATGTCTAAATTTGACTTTAGTTATGGTTAAACAACTCTGTGAAGATAATTTTTAAAAACATTGAATTGTACACTTTAAATGGGTGAACTATGAGGTATGAGAATTATATCTCAATAAAGATGTAAAAAAGAAATGTAAAGGGCTGCCAAAGATCTCAGCAATCACGGTAAATAATATTTTAATGCAATAAAGTCTCGACGAAGGTGTCAGGAAGGGCTTTAATAAGCAAGAAACCTCTGAGCTGAGTGGTTCAGGATGCCAAGGTTAGGGAAAAGTCATCACAGTTAGTGGAAATAGTGTGTATAAAGGTAAAGAGGCAAGAAGGGGTAGGCCTCAGTGAAGGGGTAGAATTTCTTACAGCAGTTTTTTTGTTTGTTTTTGTTTTTGTTTTTAACATGATATGCTCTTGAGGATGGAGACATGAACTAAGGAGGATGGGATCAAAAATCAGAAAGCACTTTGGGTCCCCTATGACACCATGACACTGTCACACCCATCTTGGACAGACATAAGAGAAAAAGAAACATCTGTCTGTTTTGTTAGTTGGGTTTTCTGTTTTATATGTTGAAAACTAAGTCTAACTGAAACACCAGCACTCACCATTTACTGAGTTCTTACTATGTGACACTGATCTGCTAAATCCTTTAGATGAATTGACTCATCAGTGAGTCTATGAGTGGGTACAGCCATTGTCCTCATTTCAGTCAGGGGACCTGAAGCTCTGAGGAATTGAGCAACGGTCCCAGAATCCATGGTTCCTAGGAGGTGGATCTGGAATTTAATCTCCGTCTATCTGACCCCAAAGCCAAAACTCCCACCACTGCTCTGTAACTGTCTCCCACTGAGTGCAATTAAGCTGGCGTCACACACTCTTTCCTGTTGACTGGTGCTGGCCTCACTGTAGTTTAGATGGTAACCTCATATCTGACTGCAGAAGACCATTCATCCTGGATGGTCCAGCTCTTACAGCTTTGTCCCTGGCATCTGCCTGGTAACCTATCCACTCCTAGGCAGTGATCTCAGACTCTATGTGTGTTCTCTGAGCCCCCTATTAAGGGCTGACTTCCTGGAACCTGAATCCCATCTCTGGGCCTGGGGCCCTGATTCCCCTCGACAGGCTTATCTGATGCTGATGGCTCCACCCTACAGCCCCATTACTGTCCATTTCCCTGAAGTGTGGGCAAGCACTGTCCCAAGGACACTGGTCCATCAGGCTACTGCTAAGGCTGCCTCCTGAGGCTGGTGCTGGATGAGCTGGTCCATTACTCAAAATGGCCAGAAGCAGATGAAGCCAGAGTCCACCTAAGCAGACTCTAAAATTTAAATCCACCATAAGGTTCAAAGAAAAACTTGTGGACCAAAGTCAAAAGAGGTAAGTGACTGCAGAAACAAAGAATGATGCGGGAAGCAAAATCAAAAAGAAGTAAAACAACCCAGAACTTTTGCAGTGGGGATATAGAGGCTCCTTCTTCATGAGTGGCTCAGGTTAGAACAGCAGCCTCAGTGCTTGGCCAGTCTGTGGGAACATCTATGACTTCATCTTGGGCTCCCAGTGTTGATCCTTCACTCTGTCTCACTCCTTGGACACAGCGCATTCTTATTTGACTGAAGATCTCCAGCTCTTCAGGTTACCCTGAGCCACCTCTTGTCTCACCCTGTGACCCCAGCCTCTTTACTTCACCCGGTTCTCCTTATGTAACCTGAGAGCTTACTATGTGTTAAGCACAAAGTCCAGCACCTTCACAGTAGGTAATGTAGCCCTCACTAGGATCCAACAGGGTAAATACAATCATCCCAGCCTTGGACACTGAGATATAGTTCGGTGACTTGCTCAAGTTGACCCAGCTAGCAAATAGTGGAATTGGGATTCACATTCAGGTTTGCCTACCTCTAAAACCTATGCTTTTGATCATTAGGGTGTACCTGCTCTTTCATTTTCGTCTTCAGATCTCCCCCAGGCCAGCCACTGCATGACACATTTAGTTCCTGCCCACAGTTACTTGGCCACGGGTTGTTCAAAGTCTGGGCTGGAATGGTAATTGTTCACTATTGAGCTGTGCAGAATAGAGACAGAGCCCCACTTCACCAGCCCCCAGCTATCAGGAGGGGCCACGTATTGGGGTCATCTCCCCAACCCCTCCTGGCCATTTCTGGTTGTGAAAATACCTAGAGCTCCCCAAGGCTATTGTGCAGTGAGTGCAGTGGGCGGGCATGAGATGGGCCTATTGGGAGAATCAACAGGAAGAAATAAAACTTTCAGACAGAGAGTGGCTTCCAGGCAGGGGTTCCTACTTGAATTCCGTATCAGAATCTTCTGTAGGACTTCATAAAACACTACATGTGCCAGGAGTCCCACCATAGACATTCAGATGCCATGCAGGTCTGGGCAGGAGAGCATTTAAGTGAATGGACAGCAGATCCCATTTGTCTGGCTTTAAATTTGTGCTCTACCTCTGTCTAGCAAAATGGCCTCGGGTAAGTTATCTCACTTCTCTGTGTGCAGGTTCTTCATCTATATTTGAGGATAATAACTTACAGGGTTTTGTGAGGGTTACAGAAACTTAGAAAATAACCTGACCCTAAGTAAGCATGTAAAGGTGAGTTGTTATAATTACTTATTAGCTCTAGCTGTAAAATTCTTCATAAGTTAGTTGAGAACTATGGCAAAAGGAAAAAGCAGGCATAGTAGAAAAACCCAGGCTTGGGCTTAGACAGACCTGTGAATTGTGTGACCTTGGGCAAGCCACTTAACCTCTCTGAGCCACAACTGTTCCACCTGTAAAATGGGAATAGCTAACATGTAGGGCTGTAAAAAGGACTGGTGGTAATAAAGGTATAGGTACTGGCATAGCGCCCAGCACATAATAGGTGTTCAACACATCACAGGTAATATTGTTAAGGCATTCTAGAACAGAAGCTTAGCTAATTTCAACTGGGTCTGGTGGTTTTAAAATTTGAGTAACCATTTATCCTCTTTGCCTAGATGAAATAGGTCCTCTGCATTTCCAAGCAGGGAATTCATATTTACTTGTAATGGCAAGGCCATCCACCACCAACCAGTATGCTTAGAACTTCAGGTAGGAAGTGTTAATGGTGCAACTTTAATTCCTTGGCAAAGAGGCTACCCATCACTTCCAGGTTTTCTCAGCACACTAAATTGCAAGGGAAGGAAAAACCACGGCGTTATTCACAGAACTCACTGCTTCTACAGGGTTTGTTTCCTGATGTTTCTAGCTGTTCCTCCTAAGCCCTAGACAATGTCTGGGACACGGAGACAGTTGCTATGGAGATGGGGGCTTTTCCCACAGGAGCAGCCAATAATAACCAAGAGCTTATGTGTCACACACTCTGCATCAGTATGGCAGATTTTAGCAGTGAAACACGTAAATCGTTCAAATTGACGTCATAGCACATCATGGCTGGTCCCTGCGTCTACCGCTCACATAGAACTTAGCTCATCCAGCTTTAAATGGCCTCATGTGTCAATTTGTCTTAAATGCCCCCTCCCTTTTTTCCTCCCTAGAACAAAGGAACGAATGAAACACCCACATACACACTTTTTGTCAGTGTGTTTTTCTCTCCATCCTCTGTCTTCATTTAAATGGTAAGCTCCTTGAACTTGGGGAATTCATCTTTCACTTTCCTCACTTTCCTACAGTCCCCTGGTGGCAGGCCAGAGAGAGTAGAGAGAGTTAGGCAGCCTTCAGCCATCACATAGCAACTGTGTACTACTGCCAGGCAATTCATCTCCCAGAGCCATGGATTTCTTGTGTAAAAGGGGAGTTAAATGTAGTACCTCCCAAAGTGTAGTTAGGAATGAATGATACCATTTATGTAAAGTGCCTTTCCGTTAGTAAAACCTCATTCAATGCTGTCTCAAAATCATTATTTACAGAGTCAAAGCATTTGTTGATTGACTTGATTGGTGGACAGATTTCTCAGGACGTGTTATTTGCAGAGGCAGAACAGAAAAGTTATCAAACAATGCAAATGATGGAAGACTAATAGTCCCTTGGTCACCTCAGGGGATTGAGGGAGATGTAGGTAGGGGACAAAAACCAGCATCTCTTCCAAGCTGGGAGCCAAGAGCACATCTTTTCAAGTAATATGTCACAAGTCACTTTGTAAATGAGATATTATAGTCTCTGTTTTGCAGATGGGAAAATGGGAAAAGGCTAGACTGTAAGCTCATCACAGCCTGTTTTTTATACTTTTTGGACACTCATACTGCTAATCCCAGCCTGCCTTGCATAGGTGTGGCCAAAAGGATGAGAGGGAATGTGCTCCGTTTGGATCCAGTGCATCAAACCTGCTACACATACCTCCCCACACTCTTTCCCCTTCAGACAGAAATCAGAGGGTCCCAGAGGCCGAGAGTAGGGTTTCTCAAACCAGAGCTGCATCAGAATCTCTGGATGGCATGTGAAAGCCCAGGTTGCTGGAACCCACTCCAGACTTTCTGATTCAGCAGGTCTGGAGTGAAGCTGAAGAATCTTCCTGTCTAGCAAGTTTCCCAGGTGATGCTGTTGGTCCAGGATCACAGTTGGGAAACTTCTGTTCTAGGGCATGGCAGAGTCACAAGATGAAAAGTACCTGGGTCCCTGAATCACCATACAGTATAAAGCCTCCAACTAAGTTTAGTATCTAAAAATCTTTATTACATATCAGAAATTTCAAGATTTATTTGTTATAACTGCTAGCAGGACTCCAGAAAAGGAAGGTCAAAGAAAACATTTTATCCACGTGAAAATGGGTGGCTTTGTAGAAAAGGCTCTGAAGGGAAGTAAGGTACCCTGGGTTTCATAACCAGACCTCATCACCTTAAATCCTTCAGTAAGCACCAACACGATTTCCATTGACTGCAGTCATAATACCAAGTGCCACCTTCAAATCCCACTAAACATAAAAAAGTGGCTATAATTCATTACTAGAAAAACTGGCAAAAAAAAAAAATTGCCCACTTAACCAAGGTCCCTAATTATGCTAAACCTTCAACACTCGAATTCAGGCATAATTCTTCCTCCTGATTCCCACTGCCATTATCTTGACTCTAGAGTAAACATTGTGACTGAAAGGTATTGCCCACTTCCTCTGTGCCAGGCACTATTTAAGGTCTTTGCATGTATCCTGGCACTTAATCCTAACACGTATTTCCTGGAGGTGTTGCAATGGTTTCTGCTGACAGCTTGCAGATTAACCTTCTCAAACCAACACTTTGAACGTGTCACTCTCCTAATCAAAACCTCAGGGCCTCTTTATGGCCTACAGTGCAAAGTCTAAACTACTCAGCATGATCTTAAATTCTCTCCAAAAGCTCATACATAACTACTTGTCACTCTTAAACTCTTATTACAATCTGCGTCACTGACTCCCAAATATTAACGGAAGGCTGCTGAAAGGCAGATTCCCAGGCACCACTCAAATCTCCTTAATGAAAATATTTGGTGATAGCCCAGGAATCTGCATTTTTAATAGACTATTCTAGAATATTTAACACACAGCAAAAATAACCAGAAAATACAGAGATCTTCCATATATCCCTGTCCCCAAACATGCATAGCCTCCCCCACTCTCAACATCCTCAACTAGCAAGGCACAATTGTTACAACTGATGAACCTACAGTGACACATCATTATCATTCAGAATCTATAGTTCTGAATCTATAGAATCTATAGTTCAGAATCTAGGGTTCACTCCTGCTGTTATGCATTCCATGGGCTTCGGCAAATGCATAATGACGTGGATCCACCATAACAGTACCATCCAGAGTAAATATATTGATCTAAAAATCCTACGTCTCCTGCCTATTCATCCCTCCCTGCTCCCTCCCCACCAGCTAGCGAAGCTCTTTTTAGTGTCTCCATAGTTCTGTCTCTTCTAGAATGTCATATAGTTGGAGTCGTATAGTGTGTAGCTTTTTCAGATTGGCTTCTTTCACTTAGTAATATGTATTTAAATTACCTCCATGTCATTTAATGGTGTGATAGCTCTTTTTTGTTTGTTTGTTTGAGATGAAGTCTCACTCAGTTGGTCACCCAGAGGCATGATCTTGGCTCACTGCAACCTCTGCCTCCCGGGTTCAAGAGATTCTTCTGCCTCAGCCTCCCGAGTAACTGGGATTATAAGCGTGCAGCATCACACCCAGCTAATTTTTGTAATTTTAGCGGAGACGGGGTGTCACTATATTGGCCAGGCTGGTCTCAAGCTCCTGACCTCAAGTAATCTGCTTGCCTCGGCTTCCCAAAGTGCTGGGATTACAGGCATGAGACACTGCGCCGGCCAGCTCATTTCTTTTTAGTGTTAATTAGTAGTACATTGTCTGAGTATGCCAACATTTATTTATCCACTCATCTACTGAAGAACATCTTGGTTGCTTCCAATTTTTAACTATTATAAATAAAGCTGCTATAAACATCCATGTGCAGGTTTTTGTGTGAACATCAGTATTCAGCTTCCTTGGGTAAATACCGAGGAGCACAATTGCTGGATCATATGCTAAGAATATGTTTCGTTTTGTAAGAAACTGTCAAACTGTCTTCCACAGTGACTGTACCATTTTGCATTCCCACTAGTGAGAAATGAGAGTTCCTGTTGCTCCATAGCCATGCTATGTTTGATGTTGTCAGTGTTCTGGATTACAGCCATTCTAATAAGTGTGTAGTGCCATTTTATTTCTGTTTTAATTTGGATTTCCCTGATGCAATGTATGCATATATTATCATGTGGAACATATTTTCATATACTTATTTGACATCTGTATATCTTCTTTGGTGAGGTGTCTAATAAGGTGTTTGGTCCATTTTTTGAATGAATTGTTTGTTTTCTTTATATATTTGGACAATAGCTTTTTATCTAATGTGTCTTTTGCAAATCAGTCTGTGCTTGTCTTTTCATTCTCTTGACAGTGTCTTTCTCAGAGAAGAAATTTTTCACTTTAATGAAGTCCAGCTTATCAATTCTTTTTCATGAGTAATGCCTTTGGTGTTACATTAAAAATTCATTACCATACCCAAAGTCATCTAGATTTTCTCCTCTGTTTCCTCCTATAGTTTTGTGTTTCACATTTAGGTCTGTGATCCATTTTTAGGTAATTTTTGTGAAGAGCGTAAAGTCTGTGTCTAGATTTTTTTTTGCATGTGGATCTCTGGTTGTTTCAGCACCATTTGTTGAAAAGACTATCTTTTCTCCCTTGTATTGCCTTTTCTAGAATCTGCATTTTTAACCAGCTGTCTCAGTAATTTTGGTGTATGTAGTCTAAAGACCCACATATTGAAAGACATGGTCTTTTACAAATCAAGTTGTTGTCACTCATGAGCGTTGAAACAACCGAGCCCCCTCTTGCCAATTAGACTTCACATCAGAGAGAAATTACCTTATAGTTTAAACCACGGTGACGACAGCTAGCATTGTCTTAACTAAGGAACAAATCTTGTCTTCCCCACTAGACTGTGGGCCTCTAAAGACAAAGGCCCAGTCTCAGTAGCCCTTATATATTTCTCACCTCCTCCTGACCTACCCTCTTTCTATGACAACCAGACTTTGTTCAAGAGCTGGTAGACAGCAGGGGCTCATAAGTATTTGTTGAAATAAAATTTCTGTCTTTTTGCATTCAGTCAATAGCCAGATGGTTGGGGGTAGGGCAAAAGGATGCAGATCCCAATCCAGACATATCTATATTACTAGAAAATTTACAGTTTGATCACCAGCTCCAAAGTGATTAATTGTTGAGTAGTTTTCAAGTGGCCCATTTTCTATGGGAACGGCTTTCTCTAACCTTCCCGCTTTCTTATTAAACACCTGCAGCTTCCCTAGCATTTCTAAGCTTTATGATTTTCCTGAAAAAAAAAATTAAGCAGACTTTATTATTCAGCTTTGCCAAAGTAATCAAAGAAAAGTTTAACTTGATGCTCTGATTAAAGCTTTGGCAATGGGCGTTGACATGACCAGATTGAAAATGGTGGTGGGGAAAAGGCTGTTTTCTAAAAATACCAAATTAAGAATTCTCCAGTTTCCAACTACATGAAAGAGAATCTCCATATTCAGGAAGTCCTAGCCACAGGCATTTTATTACAGAAATGGGTACCTTTTGTTTTCCTAACATGCTCATCGGAGGCTTCAAAGAGCAGTGTGTAACAGAAGGCAAAACCTGCACCATCTCCCTCCTTTTATCTCTTACTCTGGGCAGGACTTTGATGCTCTTTGTGCTTCAGTACCTTCATATGTAAAATAAGCAGTCTGGATTCAGTGACTGCTAACTACAGCCTATGGGCCAAATCTAGTGTGCTTCTGGCTTTTATAAATAAAGTTTTATTGGAAGACATATGCATTCCTTTAAGTATTATCTATGGTTGCTTTTTCTGTTCTCTACCAAGTCAGAGTTGAGTAGTAGCAAGTGAGGTCCACCAAGTCTGAAATATCTACTATACGTATTTTTACAGAAATATTTGCCAGTATGGTTTTGTTACAGAAGAATATTTTTATAGAATATTTCTTTACAGAAATAATTTGCCAGCCCCTGGACCGCACCATTTTGATTGTAAAAATTTAAAAGAAAGTTCACTCGTTCATTTATTCATTCATACTGGATTTGTGTATTTGGGATGGGGCCCAGGGATATTTATTTTAACAAGTTCCACATGAGATTCGTCTGCAGTCTGCACATTAACATTTTAGAAGTGCCAGTCCAGTCAATTGTGTTGCAGTAATTCATGAGTCTCTTAGTGACTAAGAAAAGATAAGGAGGAGTGGTGTGATTCCACATTTCAGCAAGCATGTATTGTGCCCTGATGATGTGGAAGGCTAACTCTTCTAGGCACTTCAGATACAGAAAGGACAACCTGAACAACCCCACCGCTGTCATGGAGCTCATGGTATTTCCATGAACCCCTTGGGAGTCTGGGCATCCCAAGGCCTCAAGCAAGAGCCATTGCTCCAGGACTTGGGCCAGTGCCTGACACAGGGTGGGCAAGGGTCATACTTTGTCATTTACATTATCTCTAACCACAGCCTGAAACCCACATCATTGTGAAGTGGCTGACCAGAGGGTTAAATGGCCATGGGCCAAAATGAAAGCTGCCATGTATTACATTGGTCAGTGCCAAGAAAAAGATGGGCTCTTTCTATGAACTGCTTTGTCATGTTTTATTTATTTATTTAATTTTCAAAAACACCTCTTGAACTCTGCAGCCCAGCTTGTTTCCATAGTAGCCTTGGCTGTCAGGCATTTCACTTCTAGTAACTTCCCTTAACCTACACTGTCCACTGAGACCTCCCTGCCCTTCACCTTTCCTTTTATTATTATACTAATTAATGTTGTTGTTTTACCAGTTTGTGGCCTTCTCAAATCTATTTGGGAAAGTAAAACTTGAAAAGGAATATAATAAATGTACTGTAGTGATGACAGTGAAAGTATTCTGTAAATATTAACACCACCACCGTCTCTCCACCCTCCATAGCTCTCCACCCTCAGGAAGCTGATTGCCTTTCCTTTTCTGGATGTGGAAAGAAGACTGAGTGATTCACTGCACCATAGTGAGTCAAAGATGAAACATGCAACTCCAGCCCTATGACGTCTGCTGTCAGCAGGCTGGAGATTGGAATGGGCATGGTCTTCGTTATCATCTTGACCTGGTTGATCCTTTTGTAAACCCTGTTGGATGGTAGTTCTTCTCATTTAGTATCTAAAGAAACTGACCTGACAGAAGGCTCAGTTCCTGGCCTGAATGGAAGCAGAACTGAGACATTTTGACTCTTCTGCCTAGAAAGTGGCTACAGACATGCCTTGTACATGTACACTTTGTTTCCTCTCTCTCACTGTGTCTGGGTAACTACTTTGGACATCATGCTTAACCTCTCTGAGCCTCAGTTTTTAAATCTGTAAAATGGAGAGAATAACATGCAAAATGCCCAGTGCAGTATCTGGCATGAAATGGATTCACAGTAATGTGACAGTTCTCAGACCTTCCCTACCCTGCCATTGGCAGTGTTCATTGGGAGCTGCTGGGACTCCAAAGGCATGGCTGTCTATGGAGGTAAGGCTGGAATCTGAGCTGTGATCAAAGAATTCACAATTGGTTCATGGGTCTACATGGCCAAAGCTACCATTTCTGTAGTCGCTCTCTAGCTAGAAGAGTCAGAATACCTGGGTTTTGCTTCAGTTCAGGCCAGGAACTGAGCCCTCTGGCAGGTTAGTTTCTGTATTAGTCTATTTTCATGCTGCTGATAAAGACATACCTGAGACTGGGAAGCAAAACAGGTTTAATGGACTTACAGTTCCACATGGCTGGAGAGGCCTCACGATCATGGTGGAAGGCAAGGAGGAGCAAATCATATCTTACACGGATGGGGGCAGGCAAAGAAAGAGAGCTTGTGCAGGGGAACTCCTCTTTTGAAAGCCATCAGATCTCATGAGACTTATTCACTATCAAGGCAAGAGCACAGAAACCCCCATCCCCATAATTCAATTACCTTCCACTGGGTCCCTCCCAGGACCTTCCACTGGGTCCCTCCCACATGGGAATTGTGGGAGTTAAAATTCAAGATGAGATTTGGGTGGGGACACAGCCAAACCATATATTCCACCCCGGCCCCTTCTAAATCTCAGGTCCTCACATTTCAAAACCAATCATGCCTTCCCAACAGTCCCCCAAAATCTTAATTCATTTTAGCGTTAACTCAAAAGTCCACAGTCCAAAGTCTCATCTGAGGCAAGGCAGGTCCCTTCCACCTATAAGCCCATAAAATCAAAAGCAATTTCCAGGCCCACGGTGCAAGCTGTAGGTGGATCTACCATTCTGGGGTCTGGAGGATGGCAACCTTCTTCTCACAGCTCCACTAGGTAGTGCCCCAGTAGGAACTCTGTGTGGGGAATCTGACCCCGTATTTTCCTTCTGGAGTGCCCTAGCAGAGGTTATCCATGAGAGCCCCACCCCTGCAGCAAACTTCTGCCTGGACATTCAGGTATTTCCATATATCCTCTGAAATCTAAGTGGAGGTTTACAAACCTCAATTCTTGACATCTGTGCACCCACAGGCTCAATATCATGTGTAAGCTGCCAAGGCATGAGGTTTGCATCCTCTGAAGCCATGGCCTAAGCTGTACCTTGGCCCCTATTAGTCATGGCTGGAGTGGCTGGAACACAGGGCACCAAGTCCCTAGGCTGCACACAGCACAGGGACCCTGGGTCCAGCTCACAAAACCATTTTTTCTTCCTAGGCCTCTGGGCCTGTGATGGGAGAGGCTGATATGAAGATCTCCGACATGCAATGGAGACATTTTCCCCATTGTCTTGGGGATCAACATTTGGCTCCTTGTTGCTTATGCAAATTTCTACAGTGGTCTTGAATTTCTCCTCAGAAAATGGGATTTTCTTTTCTAACGTATTGTCAGGGTACAAATTTTCCAAACTTTTATGCTCTGCTTCCCTTATAAAACTGAATGCCTTTAACAGCACCCAGTTCACCTCTTGAATGCTTTGCTGCTTACAAATTCCTTCTGCCAGATACTCTAAATCATCTCTCAAGTTTAAAGTTCCACAAATCTCTAGGGGTAAAATGCTGCAAGTTTCCTTGCTAAAACATAACAAAAATCACCTTTGCTCCAGTTCCCAACAAGTTCCTCAACTCCATCTGAGACCACCTCAACCTGCATTTCATTGTCCATATCATTTTCAGCATTTTGGTCAAAGTCATTCAACAAGTCTCTAGGCAGTTCCTATCTTTCCCACATTTTTCTCCTCTTCTTCTGAGCCCTCCAAACTGTTCCAATCTCTTCCTGTTGCTCAGTTCCAAAGTTGCTTCCAATTTTCAGGTATCTTTTCAGCAGCACCCCACCAGTAAACTGGTATCAATTTACTGTATTAGCCCATTTTCATGTTGCTGATAAAGACATACCCGAGACTGGGAAGAAAAAGAGATTTAATGGACTTACAGTTCCACATGGCTGGGGAGACCTCACAATCACGGTGGAAGGCAAGGAGGAGCAAGTCAGGTCTTACATGGATGGTGGCAGGCAAAGAGAGAGAGCTTGTGCAGGGGAATTCCTCTTTTTTAAACCTTCAGATCTTGTGAGACTCATTCACCATCACAGAGCAGCACAAGAAAGACCTGTCCCCATGATACAATTACCTCCCACTGGGTCCCTCACGTGACACGTGGGAATTGTGGGATTTATAATTCAAGATGAGATTTGGGTGGGGACACAGCCAAACCATATCAGTTTCTTTATATGCTAAATGAGAATATGTACTCTTTAACAGGGTTCACAAAAGCATCAACTAACCTGCCACCCCTTTCTACAGAATATAGTGCTCCCCTCCTTGAGTCTCCACTATATCTGAATCTTATTTCTATCTTACCCATGTTATATTTATTTCATTCATTAAACAGTGATTGCGTCCGATGTGACACACACCAGGCTAGGCTCTAGACATACCTGTCTTCAAGGAACATGACCTTCAGTGGCAGAGATATGTCAACACATAAATAAGTGCAAATTGTGAAGTTCTCAGTGAGGTGCCAGGAAGTGGGCAGCTATTAATATTTCTCTAAGAGGTGACTTCAAGCTGGGATCTGAAGGATGAGAAGGAGCCAACCTTATGGAGTGTGGGGAGGCTGAGGGGTTTCCTGCACAGGAGCCCTGAGGCCCAGAACAGAGCACAGGACTAGTCAAAGAAAGCAAAGAGGTCCAATCAGCTTGGGCGAAGTGGGAGAGGGAAGAGCAGGTCACCCACCCCATGCAGGAGGTCATCTACCAAAGCAAGGTGGTGGGTTTAATTGGTAGTGAAAAAGTGGGAGGGGGCTGGGGAGATGTCACTAGAGGGTTTTAAGTAAAGTCAGGACATGATTTTCATTTTAATAGGACCCTTTTGGAATGGTATTTGTTGAGGGCAGAGTAAGTATCTAACTTTTGTTTACCTCCCCAGACAATGCACGATGGCCAACGGCTAGTGGTCACTCAATAAATATCTAGGAAATGAGGGAACTAATAAAAAGAAAAAAGGATATATAGAAAAATGTGGAAAAATGTTAAGTTACAACACATTATAAATGTGAATGAATAATTGCTATTATTTAAAGATTATTTACATGCCCTTTCAAATCAAATAGAAGCAAACTCGATGAATTTATTGCATGATCCCTTGAAGAGAAAAAGAAAGCTGTAAAGTGACCTGGAAAGGAGTCCAAGCACAATCCAGTCACCATTAGCAAAGGTAAAACCCCAGCCTTTGGAGGCTGGAAGGACTATGAGGGTCATTTACCCCACCCTAGAGGCCCAGCACGCACCTCATGGGATCATGCGATTTTTATGAGCACCAGTGCAACCTTTCTTTTTTTGAGACAGAGTCTCACTCTGTCACCCAGGCTGGAGTGCAGTGGTGTGATCTCAGCTCACTGCAAGCTCCGCCTCCGGGGTTCACACCGTTCTCCTGCCTCAGCCTCCCAAGTAGCTGGGACTACCGGCACCCAACACCACACCCAGCTAATTTTTGTATTTTTAGTACAGATGGAGTTTCACCGTGTTAGCCAGGATGGTCTGGATCTCCTGACCTCGTGATCCACCTACCTCGGCCTCCCAAAGTGCTGAGATTACAGGCATGAGCCACCGCACCAGCCAGTGCAACCTTCTGTATGTGCACTCATTCCCACCAGCCTGGAGCCCTCTGTGGAATCACCTGCTGAACCTAAGCAATTAAACTAAAATACTCCTAGTACAAACTATGATTTATTGACCACTTACTAGGAATCACTACACATCAAGCACTTGCACCCAGGACCTTGGGTCTTTGCACCTCATCTGATTTGCACAATAGCCTCAGTGACTGATGGGGACCACAGAATAGGCCTTTGATTCTAGGACTGCTTTTTTGGCAAAGGAGCCAAACTGTACAATAACTCAATTTTTATTTTTATAAAAATGAAAATAATCCTAGCAGCTATATTTATTGTACCCCCAACGCAGGTTAGAAATGGTTCTTGACACTTTACGTGGCTTATCTCAAGGCTCGCGCCCACTCCAGGAGTTGGACACCCTTTGTGGGTTTTACAGAAGAGGAAATGGAGGTGCTGAGGTGTAAGTAATGCAGGAGAATTGCAGAAAGAGGAGTGACAGGGGAGCTGTCAGCAAAACCACAGAAACATCCAGGGCAGACTCTGTTCTTAACCAGGGAACTTGCTGTCACCTGGCTTCCCCTGCCCAGCCCCTGCAATGGGCTCTGAGGCTTTCTACTTAGACATTCAGTGGTGGGAGCTCATTACCTGCCCCCACCCCCAACAAGGCAGTCCATTCCAATGCCAGGCAGCGATGGGTATTTAAAATTACTTCCTCATGTTGACTCACAATGTGTCTCCTCTCACTTCCCTGATGTTATTTTTATCCTACTCTGTTCTGCGGCTGCACCTGCATTGTTTTGAAATATCATAACAATCCTCTATGGTCAGCACCATCCACCCCAAGACTGAATTCCGTGAAGAGTACGTGCCTCAGGAAGAACCAGGCAGAAGCAGACTGCAGTCTCCACCCCACCAATCAGAGCAGGTCGACTGTGGGAAATCACTCGACCCCTTAGAGTCCGTGTCCTGATCTGTACAATGGGATAATGCCAGTAACAATAACACCTATTTCAGAGCAATGCTGTGAGGCCAAGATGTCATAACGAATATGGAATGCTGAAACAGATTAATACATGCTCCTTCAACTTTCTCATCTTCTTAGCACAGAATGAACCCACCATATCAAAGTGACAAAAATTATGATTGAAGAAACTTGCAATAAAACTGGCTTAAAGATGGCAAAAACAGAATAAACAATAATTAAAAAAAAAGGAAAAAGAAACTTGATTAAAACTTATTATGTACTAGACTATATACTTACCACTTTTGTGTTTTCTGTTCTAAGTGTACAACCTACAAGGTAGATGCCATCAGCATCATTTCACAAATTAAAACAAAACAAATAAAACTGGGACTCAGAGATGTCGAACAACCTGCTCAAAGTCACACAGCTTTTAAGCAGCACATTCAAACTCAGGACTCCTGACCCAAATCCAGTCCTCTTTCCACTTCCAGTCTTCTCTTTCCTCCAACATCTGGCCAAGCCGAGGTTATTATCAGTGTCTGCTCAGCCCTGGGATAGGCACAGATCATGCTGAGCATCACAGTGTGGAGGAGCTACACATTCAAGTTTGCAGAGTAAATCCTAAAAAGCCTTAGAGAAGGAACTGCGAGGATGCCAAATCAATCTGAAGGAGGCCTCAGTAGACAAGGAGGCATGGGAAAGACCGGCTGGGGAGACAGATTTTTGAGCGTCTTTTCACAAAATCTAAAAATTACTAACCTTCTACATGTCAAAAGATATTTTTTTGTCAACACATGCAAGAACACCCTGCTAAGAAGCCCAAATGAGCAGATGGATGAGTTCGCAGACTCGCAGATGCTGGAGTTGGAAAAGTCCCTGCTGGCAGTCCCCAAAGGACGGCCCAGAAACCCCACCCTGCCCTAGCCCTTCACCGGGCTGAGTTCAATACCTTTCAGAGAGCCTTCAGGCTTCTGGCCTTGGACTGAATCTTGCTCTCTAGAAACCAGGTTGTTGGAAGGTTTCTTCTTCTTTTTATAATGACACCCCGGTCTCTGCTTCCTGCTTCTACCCCCCTCTCCTCAGCTTCTCTCTGCGTTCCATTTGGCATTGCACAAGCATCTCACCTTCACCCCCGCAGGACAGAAGGGATCATCCTTCTGTGATAGGCAGGAATTCAAGGCTACAGAGCTGGGATTCAAACAAGTCAGGAGGACACAATTACACCAAAATCTGTCTGTCTTCAAAGACCATGAGAGTTTCACGGTATCACATTGCCGCTAACTAGAGAATTCCCATTTTGTACTCTGGAAATTTACAACCCAGAGATGTCACGTAAATTGGTTTCACATAGGATGGTAAGACCGAAGACAAAATTAGCATACAAAAGCAGAGGCATAAATCTCAATATCATTCCTAATTTGGGCTGCATTTTGGACTGTGCTTCCTGTGGCCAAAGGAAAAAAAAGGAAGAAAAATGAAAAGAAAGAAACAAGAGTAATCACTCAATCAGTATTGTTCTCAAGGAAACATCTACCAGTGCTGCGTCGACACACGTTTCCTGGTACTCCTGCCTGAAAGAGCAGCTTCCTGTGGGCTAGTGAGTCTTAGGCAGTAAGACCAACTTTCAACATTCCCATGACAGTTTCTTTTAATGTAAGCGGAAAGGGACCCTTGAGTCAGACCTTCTGAACACAGTTCAATGGGACTAAAAGTCCATAAGTAGAACTCTGGGGTGCTCCCATCTAAGTTAGTGATAAGAGCAGGATCCACCTTCTTGCTACTCCAAGTATGGCCTGAAGAGCAGCAGCATCGGCATCCCTGGAGGTGTGGCTAGACATGCACAACTGCAGACCTCCTGCGCTAGGAATGAGAACTTGCATTTTAGTGAGACCAACAGAAGGTTCCTATGCACATTCAGCTTTAAGAAGCACTGCACTAGGGCAGCTGCTCTAATTAGCCCCTCCTTAAGAATTGGGGTGTTCACTAAAAATATAAATTCCAGCCTCCCCAAAACCTAGATCCCTGGTCCTTAACCTTGACTGCACATTAGTATCAGTAGAGGGGCTTTATAAAAAAAAGTGCTGATCCGTCGGGGGCAGTGACTGACGCTTGTAATCCCAGCTACTCGGGAGGCTGAGGCAGGCAGATCACTTGAGGTCAGGAGTTCAAGACCAGCCTGGCCAACATGGTGAAACCCCGTCTGTACTAGAAATACAAAAAAAAAAAAAAAAAATCAGCTGGGCGTGGTGGCCTATGCCTGTAAACCCAACTACTCGGGAGGCTGAGGCAGGAGAATTGCTTGAACCCAGAAGGTGGAGCTTGCAGTGAGCCAAGATTGTGCCACTGCACTCCAGCCTGGGTGACAGAGCCAGACTCCACCTAAAAAAAAAAAAAAAAAATTGCAGATGCTTAGACTCTAACTGCCAGTGATTCTGATTTATTAAATATTTCGTTTGGGGTGTGAGTTAGGCATCAGGATTCTAAAAGTCTCCTAGGTGATTTCACTGTGCAGCATGGTCGAGAAGCCCTGGACCAGAGAATCATCGTTATGTGTAGCTCTGCTAAACACCACATGGTAAGATGTCAGTGGACACTATTGTGGTGAGATTTAGTTTAGGGTCAGTTAGATCTGGGTTCCTACTCCATACGAATTCAATGAGAATCTGTGGACGTGAAGACCAAGATTTTGAATGTTTCTAAAGCTCGGCAGTGGACTCTATTTGCAGGTTGAGGATCACTCGTCAAAGCATATTGCATAGTACCTGGCACATAGTAGGTGACTTATGAATGGTATATATTTTTTCTTACAAGACATGATCACACATAAAATCAACTCATTCACTCAGCTAGCATGCTCCTCATTCATTCTCTGAAGCCCGTAGGAATTAACTACCAAGGTTGGAATTCCATCTGAGAAGGGTTGGTGCAGCTTAGTGGGGCTGGAGGTTCTTTCAGTGGCCCTCACATCACAATCCAACCCTAACCGTCAGCCAGGCCTGTTTTCCACTACAACCATGAGTTTCCAGAGTGTCCACAGGAAGTTCACTAGACCTGTGGAAGTTTATTACAGCCTCTTAGACCAGAACAATTATGGAATAACCATCTACACACCAACAATACAACATACTTTGGGGAAATAAGAAATCCCAAGGGCCAACATTCTTGGACTTCAGACACCTGAATTCTAGTGAATTCTCGGGCATTCAGTGGCTGTGGGCCCTGAGAACAGTCACACTCTTTCTCTAGACTTACGGTCCTTGTGACAGTTAATTTTCTGTATAGATTTGGCTGGGCCATGGTGCCCAGATGTGTGGCCAAATGTTATTATAGGTATTTCAGTGAGGGTGTTTATGGGTGAGATTTATATTTAAATCAATGGACTCTGAGTATAGCAGATTTCCCTCCATAATGTGGGTGAGTTTCATCCAATCAGTTGAAGGTTTGAATAGCACAAAAGACTGACCTCCTCTGAGCAAAATAGAATTTCACAGCAGACGGTGTTCAGGTTTGAACTACTATATCCCCTCTTCTCTGAGTCTCCACTTGCCAATCTCCATAACTGCACAAGCCAATTCCTTAAAACAAATATCTCTCTACATATTCACACAACACACACACACACACACACACACACACACACACACACGCACAGAGTGTTGATTCTGTTTCTGTTTCTCTCGAGAACTCTAATAGTATCCTCAACTACAAAATGTGTGTGTATGTGTGTGTGCGTCTGTGTATTATAGGACATTGACTTAGATGAACATTTCCAAAGTGTGATTCATAGAATGATCATAGGGGATTTTTAAAAGAAAAAAAACCTGATCATGCATAAGAGAAAGGACCAGAATAAATAAAGTTAAACGAAATTCAATGTAGGACTTTTCAGAGCCCTTAAACCTTTGTTCATGTAAACTGTGTCTCTGAATAGTATCTACAACATAACCTAAACTTACTTGATTTATACAACCCTTTTGTTGTATGAATATTCAAGACTTCTTAAAGTGGGGTTTATAGATCCTCTTCCCCCAAGGAGTGTGTGGATAAAATTCAGGAGTCAATCAAAAAATTTTAGCAGGAAATTGTGTATTTTTGCTGTCCTCTAATTTAAGTACCAATAAACTCCAGTCTATGGGTCAATCCATCCCCACTACCTGCTTTTATAAATAAAATTGTATTGTTTATTTGGAACACAGTCACACCCTTTCACTTATATTTTGTCTGTGACTGTTTCTTGCTGTGATTGCTGAACTGAGTAGGTGTAACAAAGACTAAGTTCCTCAAACATGAAAAGTCAAAAACAATTTACCAACTCGCTATTTACAGTGTGATACTGTGATTTATATTAAGAAATATATACTTTGTGTTTGTCCCTGGTTATTGGTAGAGTTCCTAACACCCTTGTAATGTTATGAATAATAGGGTTTATAGGAGCATCTTTTGCTCTAATCTTTGGTCTTAGACTCCAGTTCCTGACACAGAGATCTCAATCTCTTAGAAGTTCCTGGGTTGTAGAAGTGTCTTTTGTTTTAATGAGGTGACTCTTGGTGAGTTCCTGGATGGGAGCTGATCGCCAAAAAGGAAAAGCCAAGATTAGAGCTCGGAGCTTTTTTCTCTCCCGCCCCCATCCTCTGGGAAGGGGCAGTGGCTGGAGACTGACTTAGGAATTAATTGTGCCAACATGATGAAGCCTCCATAGTAATCCCTGACCTACTAGATTCAGAGAACTTCTGGGTTGGTGAACACATCGATGTGCCAGGAGGATGGTGTAACCCAACTCCATAGGAACAGAAGCTGCCCTTGAGGGCCCTCCAAACTTCACCCTATATACTATGTATGTCTTCACCTACTTGTTTATTTGTATCTTTAAAAATATCCTTTGTAATAAATTGGCACTAGTAAGTGAACTGTTTTCCTGGGTTCTGTGAGTCACTCTAGCAATTATTGAAACAAGTGGGTTGTGGAAATCTCTGATTTGTAGCCAAGTCAGACAGAAGTTGTAGGTAACCTGGTGTCCAAAGTGGGGTGCTGTCTTGTGGTTCGGAACCTTTAACCTGTGGGGATCTGATGCTCTCTCTAGGTAGATACCATCAGAATTGAGTTACACTGTAGGACGGCCAGCTATTGTCAGAGAATTGGTCAGTATGGGAAACAAACAAACAAAAAACACATCTGGTCACAGACGTATTGAGTGCTAAGAGTATAATAGGAGGAGGCTGGGCGTGGTGGCTTACATCTGTAATCCCAGCACTTTGGGAGGCCGAGGTGGGCAGATTGCCTGAGGTCAGGAGTTCGAGACCAGTCTGGTCAACATAGTGAAACCCTGTCTCTACTAAAATTACAAAAAATTTAGCTGGGTGTGGTGGCGTGCACCTGTAATCCCAGCTACTCAGGAGGCTGAGGCAGGGGAATTGCTTGAACCAGGGAGATGGAGGTTGCAGTGAGCCAAGATTGTGCCACTGCATTCCAGCCCAGGTGACAGAGTGAGACTCCATCTCAAAAAAAAAAAAAAAAAAAATAGTAGGAGGAAAATCGTTTTCTCCCTAAACATACACTCCCTAAACATACAGAAATCATTTGTTGACCCCTGCTTTAATTAAACTTCATCATTTCCTTCAGTTATGAATGTAGGGAAACCATAGTAGTATTAATAGTGTCTTTGACTTTGTCACCAAAAGAAATCAGATATTTTAATACCACATTATAACTGTGGCAGATATTTTGAAATAACGTTTTATACTCTTCACCATGTTGCAATTATGGTAGTCATTAGGTCTGTTGCTGGATTTTGTTATTTAATGTGTTAATAATGCACATATATTACTTTGCATTAAAAAAATTTAAGCTGTATTTCAGCATAATCAGCTTCCTTTGTAATCCTATGAATTATATTTTATGCATTTAAAAACGTTTTTTCTAAGAATTCATAGACCGACTATCAAAAAGGTTTTATTGCACAGTCAATAGACAAGAATGCTGGTCTAAGAGACTGGTTTCCTGAAATCTCTCTTGGGAAATGGGGACTATTTTGAGTATTTCTCCACTTCCCCAAGGCCTGGAGAGATAGATGAAAGAAGTACTGAATCTGAAATAGGACCTATAACTGGCAATTTCAATTAGGATGGAAGGCAAGCATTGTTCTCATGAAATCAGATTAGGACCATGACCTCATTGTCCCTCACAGAATTCTGGGCAGTCATTGGGAATGCAATTTCACAGTTGAGGAAATGAGCCACCCAGGGTTCTTGATTCTTGGTCATTTGTGGTCAACATGCACTCTGGCCACACCACAACAGAGGCAGTCTTCAAGAGGCATCAGGACCGTTTGCTAATTTTCTCTCTCTACTTTTCAATAACTAGGAGGAAAAGAAATGCATACAAGTCCGGGCAGATATGAGACTCTTCTATCTGAGCCTGGTTTCCACAACTTCAAAGTGAAGATGCTATTATCTGCTCTATTGATGATACACATCAACATATACACATGCACACGCACACATGTATATATGTATACACATGATTGTATATGTATACATATATGCACATATAACATGCATGTAAACACAAACACACATGATCATATCTGCATATCTATCTGCAGATTTCAACACATACGCACACATATATGCATATATATGCATACATATATGTGTGTGTATATGTGTGTGTGTGTATATATGTATATCCAAACTCTCTCTCTCTCTCTCTCTATGTATATATATATATGGTAGTTTTGAGCTTCTCAAGGGAGATCCTGGGTCTGAGAAGCTTTGACAAATTCCATAAGGAATTAGCAATTAGGATACGAGTATTGATGGATAGTCAATTATTTATTCAGCATAATTTACTGAGAACTCAACTTAATACAGACCCTCTTCCAAGTGCTGGCGATAACAGGAGTGAACAAGAAAAACCAAGTCTTGGGTTAATGGAACTTACAGTTTTTTGGAGCGGAAAGACACGTAATGAACAATAAGCAAATACTCAAGATAATTTCAGAGAGAAAAATTCAATAAAGAAGATGTCCCAGGCTGCCATGATTGAAGGGGGTGGGCTACTTTAACTTGGGTGGTTCTATTTGTCCATTCTTGCACTGCTATAAAAAATATCCAAGGTATGGTAACTTATAAGAAAAGAGATTTAATTAGCTGATGGTTCTGCAAGCTGTACAAGCATGGTGCTGGCATCTGCTCAGCTTCTGGGGGGCCTTAGGGAGCTTTCACTCATGGCAGAAATTGAAGCAGCAGGAGCAGGCATCTCACGTGGCAGGAGCGAGAGAGAGAGAGAGTGGGTGTGGAGATGTGCCTCATTTCACAACAGCCGGATCTCTTGAGAACTCACTCACTATAGTGGGAACAGCAACAAGCCGTGATGGATCTGCCTCCATGACCCAAATACCACCCATCAGATCCCCCCTCCAACAATGGAGATTACATCTTGGCATGAGATTTAGAGGGGACATCCAAACTCTATCAGTGGTCACAGAAGACCTTCTGGTGGAGATGACATTTAAGCTGAGAGATGAGGGACAAAGGAGCCAGCCATGAGAAGATATGCAGAAAGTGTATTCCAGGCAGAGGGAGCAGCTGGTGCAAAAATCAGAAGGTGGATATGAGTTAATCATGTTCAAGGCGAATGTGATTTCATTCCTCTTTTTGTTTGCGATGTAGTTGCATTTGTCGTGTAGTTGGCAGAGAACGTGGTAGGAACTGAGCACAGAGAGCTATGCCGGGGCTTGTTCCAGGGTTAAGTGTCACACAGTTTGGAACACGGGAGAAAGAAGTGATGCAATTCCTTTATTTTCTGAAAAAGCTTGGATTCCAGGAAGACCAGAACAAAGCAATCATCAGGGTTATTGTTCAGCATGGGGTGGGAAGAGAAAGCTGAGGGTGAGGAGTTCTCATTTATTAGGCACCACCTGTCTTCAGTGGCAGGCAGATGTGACTTCATTTAATAGTCCACATCAGCCCTGTGGCAAGATATCATTAACTCTCCTGGACAAATTTGGAAACAGAGATTGAGGCTGAGCACCTTGTTTGGCATTATACGACTAATACTATGTGCCCTTCCTTTAGGAAAGCTCTGTCTCCTGAAAATACAGTTAAGTGGGAACTTACAGGCATGCGGTGGCACTCCCCAAAAGGTGCTCTGGCACCTCAAAAGCACCTGCCCTTCCTCTTTTGCTACCTTATTCCAAGAAGGCAGCACTGAACTCCATAGAAAATTATATATACACATAAATACACACACATATATATTATATATATACTCGGAATATATATATACATACACATGGAGTATGTACATATGGAATACATACATACATGGAATATGCATATATATGGAATACGTGTGTGTGTGTGTGTGTATATATATGAAATGAATATGGACCTGTTTCATTCCATCTCCATCTCCATCCTAGTACAAGTTTCCACATGGACAACTATAACAACCTCTGACCTAGCCCCTCCACATTCACTCAACTCCTGACTGCATGCCCACTGGCACCCCCACACCCCAGCCACCACCATGTTTACTGCAGCCTGGGAGAACTTTGCAAAGTGAGGTTCACGTAGACCTTCAGATGCTCAAAACCCTGCAGTGGCTTTCCACTGCCTATGGGGTGGAGCCCCAGTTCCTGTCAAAGATCAAGGTGCTCCCTGAGCACTTCTCTTACCTCTCCTCTCACTACTCTCACTGATGGTCTTACAACTCTGGAAACTTCAACACGACCTCTCTTCCTTGGGTCTTCACACACATTCTTCCCTCTGTATCAATCACCTTCCTCATATTCTTCATCTATCTCACTCCAACTCCTCTTTCATGCGGTGGCTTCAATGTACTTGCACCATGATTTTGCTAACCATACTGGCCCATCACATATGCTCCCAAAGCATCCTATACCCAAAGCACCCTGTAAGACTCAACAGGGATCCCTGCTTTATCTGCACCATGAGATTAAGAACTGGTTTTATCTTCCAGGCTCTAGCAGGGTTTCAAAACACTATCTGCCTGAGGGAATTACACTGTGACTTCCTGAATAGTATGGCATGAGATGATCCTCTGAAAGTTTCTCTTCCAGTCTTGTATCCTATTCTCAAGTAGGTTAAAAAGAGCCATGTCTTTCTCCTGAATTTTAACAGGTGAGAAATTTCAGTCCAACCTTCCTTTGCTTGGCTAACGAATCACAGGGGGAGAGTAGGCCACTACATTGTTCCCAGTCCCATCTGTCCCCCTCGTTACGTTTTGGAGGATTGAACACAATTTTGATTTTCGCAACTCTCCAGCACGTCCCAGGTTCCTTCTTTGTCTCTTCTTCCTTCCCTCAGTGCTTATCCCCCCTTGCTCTGCTCCCACCCTCTGCAAACATCTTTTTCTGTTTGCATTTTCCCTCCTGCTCCTCCATGAGAAGGATCCCATTTCTAAGACTCATGCTTTGCCAGGGCTGCTTGGCATAGGGCTGCCTTCTCCCCAAGATGCCTGCCAGACCAGCTTAGGCACCAAGGCAGGTGCCACCAGCCCTCCCTTTTCCTCGGCATCAGTTGTCAAGAGCTCTGCTTCCATGAAGCTTCCAAAATAGAATTGTGCTCTGACCTCCACTTAGCAGGGTTGCCCTCCTGATGGGGAAACCTGCACGTTACATGCCACAAGCCTGGCCCAATGACCACTAGGGTGCTCAGAGGCCACAGGGTCCCAACAAAGTGTGGTGAGAAAAAAACTGGCAGGAGGGAGCCAGGATACGAGAGAGTGAAGGAAGGAGCTCAGTGAGGGAGCCGAGAGAAGCCTGCGCAGAGAGGAGAAAGGAAGATAGTGGCTGGGAGGGAATCACAGATGGGAAACAAAACATACAGAGGGAATGAGGCAGAAAGGATAAGAGGATCTCTCTCTCTCTCTCTCTCTCTCTCTCTCGTGTGTGTGTGTGTGTTTGGTAGAAGATATCCATAGAAATTCTTATTGAGTATCTGCTCCATTGCTCCTAAATATCTCATCAGGACTTTCCTGAGCTGTCATTATTATTAGTTCCCATTTTCCAGAGGAGTATATGGAGGCTCAGAGAGGCAAAAAATAAAATAAAATAAAATAAAAACAAAAACATTTATCTTTGGTTCTCCAGCACACAGTCCAGTATCAGGGCATAAAGTAGACTCTGTTCAGACAGTGCTGCATGAAAAAGGAATACATTAATAAACTCAGCATGTATTATTACAAATCCTCTCCTTTTACCATTATATTTTCCTGCATTTCTCTTAACAGGAAACACATTCAAAGGAAAGACCAGCATACTCAAGTGAACAAATGTGATGTATTTATTTCCGTATGTTCTGCATTTCACTGGCAGAGATTCCAGTGCTGGGTGGAAGGTCCTCTTCCTGGTCTCATTTGCATCATTAGCAATGGAGGTCAGCATGGCCAGCAGACTGCTGCCTCCATGAACGTCTTAGTAGATTCCTGATCTCCCTTGTCATCAGTACCCTATGCCAGGTTAGACAATGGGAAAAGGTATCAGTGACACATCATGTGGGATTTGAACATGCTCTGAAAATACGGAGAAGATACACATGTAGAAGATAATTATTTTTGCTGTTACACACTTAGTTCTATGCTGGGCATTTCTGACATCATCTTTTATAAACTGGTTCCTTGTAGCAGTAGGAAAACATGGTCAGAAGGATTACAAGCCTATTAAGATCAGGATTGGAACCTCAATCTTTTTATTTCTATTCATTCAATTCAAACAAATATTTGTCAGGCTTCTACTTTTGTGTCAGATAGACTCTGTGTTTGGCACTAGGTATATAGATGAAACTCCTATCTTTAGAAGTCTAGAGTCAGGTGAGGAACTGTACATCAAACAAGGGCAAACAAAGAAGTACAAGTTGAGTTACAGGCTATGAAGGAAAGAAATGAGATGCTACAAGGAGATCCATTCTGCTGTTGATAATAGGGCTCCAGAGTGTCTTTCTAAGGAAGTGACCCTGGGGCATGAGGAGGCAGATTCCAGATGAAGAGGAGCAAATGGTCATTCCTGGTCCAGTGGCCGGGGTAAATATATCTTGTGTTGTAAGTTATACCTCAGAAACAAGAAACTCAAGAAAACACCAGATTAATTTTGATTCAATAAAGACCATTTGTTAAAACCCACTTTGTGTCAGTATCTCTCTCAGGTAACATAGCTAGGAAGTGCCAAGGTGTTATTTAAATTAAGATCTGTTTGTGAAACTCTATAGATACTTTTTTACCTACTCTTTGGACATGAGTGTCCCATGGAGAGGAGGAAAGGAGAGCAATTGTCAGCCTGCAATTACTTGCATTACCAGTCCAAAACAAGTCTGAAACACAGCAGCCTGCATATGGAGAATTTTCTAGAGAGATTTTATAAATATCTTTCCAAGGAAAAGAAGTTCAGGTCATATTTACTAGCCTTAGGATTAGACACTTAAAATTAGACACCTAGGGTGGTTTAGATTTTTCCTCACCAAAACTCATGTCAAAATTTAATTGCCAATGTGACAATGTCAGGAGCTGGTGCATTTAAGGGATGATTAGGTCATTAACATGGATGAATGTCTTTCTCATAAGACTAAATTAGTTCTGGCAGGAATGAATTAATTCCCATGAGGGTGAGCATGCCTCTCCTATTTTGCTCTCTTTGCATGTACTTGCTTGCTCTTCAACTTTTCTGCCATGCTATTAAGTAGCATGAGTGCTTCACCAGATGCAGCTCCCTCATCTTAGACTTCCCAGCCTCTAGGACTGTGAGTCAAAATAAACCTCATTTCTGTATAAATTATTCAGTCATAGGTATTTTTTTGGTAGCAACATAAAATGTACTGAGGCAGAAAATTGGTACTGATGAATGGGATGACACCTGAAGATATGGAAGTGGCTTTGGAACTGGGTAATGGGTCAGGGCTGAACAAATTTGGAAATAGCAGGCTGGAAAAAAGCCTGTATTGCCATGAATGGAGTATTAAGGGTGATTCTGGTGACAGCTCAGAAGATAAGAAGATTACAGAAAGTCTGGATCTTTTTAGAGGTTGGTTAAGTGGTCATGACTAGAAAGCTGATAGAAATATGGAGAGTAAAGGCCATTTTTATGAGATATCAGATGGAATATGAGGAATATCTTACTGGGAACTTGTTGTATAGCCACAAAGGACTTGGATGCACTGTGTCCATGCCCTAGGGATTTGTAGAAGCCCAAACTTAGGAGCAATGGAATAGCATATCTGGCAGAAGAACTTTTTAATAGCAAAGTGCTCAGGCTGTAGTGAGCTGCTAGAAAACAGAGAAGCAGAGTGAAAAGATTTGAAAAATCCACAGCCTGGCCACGTGGTAGAGAATGAAGAGCATCTTCAGAAGGAAATCCAGGGTGTGGCCCAGAGACTGTTTGCCAAGAAGATTAACATGGTTAGAAGGGAGCTAGGTAATACTTGTCAAAACTATGGGAGAAAGACACCAAGGCATTTCAGAGATCAACGTTATTCCTCCCATCATATACCCAGAAGCCTAAGAGGGAAGAATGGTTTTCTGGGATTGACCCAGGGTGTCCCCAGCTGGCTCACTGCCCAGGCTACCTAGGGACTCTGCCCCTCAAATTCCAGCACAGTGCCCCTTGGCCACTCCAGTCATAGTTCCAGTGGCCCCAGGTGTGGCTCTTCCTATCCTGCTGGAATGCAGATTGCAGACCTTGGTGGTGCCCATGTGGTGCTAATTCTGCAGGTGTGCAGAATGTAAGAGTTATGGAAGCATGGCTTTCTCTACCTAGATTTCAAGGGATGTTACAGAAAGCCTGTGAACCCAGGCAAAAATTTGCTTCATGGGTGGAGTCATAAAGAGCCTCCACTGGTTACACTCAATGGAAATGTAAGGTTGGGGCCACTGTCAGAGCCCCAGAATACAGCCACAAGCAGCCTGTAACACCTGCCTAAGAAAGCCACAGACACCAGGATATAACTCTACCCAGAGAGAGCAGCCACATGGACTGCACCCAGCAAAGCTGTAGGGGAGGAGTCACCTGAGGCCTTGGGAGCCCAGTCCCATTCCAGTGTGCTCAGGAGGCAACACATAGAGTGAAAGATTATTTGAGGCCTTTAAGATTTAATGTCCTCCCCTCTGTGTTTCAGACTTGCTTTGGGCTGGTAACTCATTTCTTCCTCCCTATCTGTTCCTTTGGAGGGAGAATGTTTGCCGTATGCCTGTTCTGTCATTGTATTTTAGAAGTAGACAACTTGTTTTTAATTTTACAGGCTCACAGGAAGCCTTGAGTCGACGAGACTTTGGACTTTAGACTTTTGAGTTGGTGCTAGAATGAGTTAAGACTTTTGAGGCTGCTGGGATAGATGACTTTTGCATGGGAGAAGGACATGAATTTTAGGGGTCCAAGGGAGGACTGCTATGGGTTAGATGTAATTTGTCACTGTCGAAACTTACACTGAAATTTAATTGCCACTGTGGCAACATTGGGAGGTAGTTCTTTTAAGAGGTGATTAGGTCATTAAGATGGATTAATGTCTTTTTCATAAGACTGGATTAGTTTTCACAGGAATGGATTAGTGAGAGCGGGTTGTTATAAGGAGAGGTTACCTCTCCCATTTTGCTCCCTTTACATTAGCTTGCTCATCCTTCCACTTTTCCACCAACTGATGAAGCAGCACTAGGCCCTTGTCAGATATAGTTGCCCAATCTTGAACTTGCCAGCCTCCAGAATTACAAGCCAAAATAAACCTCTTTTCTTTGTAAATTATCCAGTCTCAGGTACTCTGTTATAGAAGCATAAGACTAACTAAGGCAGATGTTTTGATTAAAAAATACTTTAGATACAGTAACCTGATCTTTCTCCTCTAATTTGGTAATGGAAACACTGCACCATATTATTAAAGATTTTATAGAATTGTTTTACATTGCCATGTAGCAGTTCAAAGACTGGCTGAAAGTGATCACATACCCAAATGAGATTACTTCAAGGGGCAGTGTAATTTAAATGTAGGAATATAAAAGGGTTGGGTATAAAACCAGAGAGAGTGATTAAAACTGAAGCCAAGCTTCAGTTTTAATATGAGGCCCAACTAAAGACATTCAAGTTCAATTTCTTTTAAATTTGACAATCCAGAAATTTTACTCATAGGTATGGACTCTCCAAATTGAAAACAGGTATTTAAACAAACCTAGTACACAAATATTCACAAAAGCACTATTGGCAATAGCCAAAAGTTGAAAACAACCCAAATATCCGTGAGTGGATGAATTGATATACAAAATGTTGTCTCTCCAGGTAATGGAATATTACTCAGTTATTACAAGGAATGCACTACTGATATTTTATTCCTTGCTACAATGTGGATGAACCTTGAAATCATTATGCTAAGTGACAAGCAAGACATAAAATATGTCTGGTTCATATGTGTGATTTTATCTATATGAAATATCCAGAATAGACAGACAGAAAGTTGATTAGGGATTACCAGGGACTTGGGAAAAATGAGATGGGCAATAACTGCTTAATAGGTACAGGGCTTCTATTTGGGGTGTCAGAAATATTTTGGAACTAGACAGAGGTGATGGTTGCACAACATTATGCATGTAGTGCCACTGAAATGTAAACCTTAAAATGGTTAATTTTATGTTGTTAAAAAAACTCACCTTAAAAAAATTGACAAAGTCATATTTCTGGCTTTGGTCCTGGGCTGCCACCTTGTGAGCTCTAGAAACCATGATTTTGTTCACTATTTCCTTCTTCTTGTACACATAAGTTACTTTTTGCTTTCCACATTATAAACATGGCTGCAATGAACATCTTTATGCATGGCATCTTTCCATATTTTGTGTTACTCCTTTAGGATAGATTCTTGAAGGCAGCATTCTCAGTGTAAAATACATGGATATGTTTATGGTTTTTAATACATATTGTAAAGTCATTCCCTAATAAAATTGGATTAACTTAGCCTCTCACAAACACTACATGAGAGGTCTTAATCACTTCATTCTCATCAGCATTCCTATGTTACTCTTTATAAATTGCTTGTATGGTATAGGACACTATGAGGCATCTCATAATTTTGCCTTTGATGATGCAAAAGTCATTTCTCAATATTGGCTTCCCTTAGGAACTTCTCCCTTATAAACATGAGATGCTCTGCTGCTTTTGGACTACCTGTTCTTCACTACATAAGTCACCCTTATCACATTTGCCCATGCTATGCCAGCTGTTTAAAATGCCCCTCCTTCCCCTCCTCTGAGCTACAAATTCATCAAGGCTGATACTGTCATATTTCCCTATAGCTTTCTGACTCTCTGGTATTGTATTGTTTCCACATCTCTACTCCCAAAGCCCTTTGTCTCTACCTCTTTCATAGGGCAGCGCATCGTATGGGTGTTTTTTTTTTTTCTTTCTTTCTTACGTGTCTGTTTTGTTCTCTGGATTTTGAGATCCTTCAATACAGAACTAATATTTACAAAACTAAAAGCTAAACTGACCCTACTAGCATTGTCCCTGACCCACTCTTCCACTGGACTCATCTGTCTACCGATGTGTCCAGGACATCTCAACAGCATGGCAACATGGTCTGAATACTCAAGAGCCATTCATAGTGCGGGAAGAGTGGTATTGTTTATACTATCAGATGGCAAGGCCTTGTCAATGCAACATGATTACACTACTTGTGATACAAGTGAAAAGGTAGGAGTTCCAAGTGGCAGAACTATGGTCGGTGTTCAAGAAATTGAAGTGGATTTCAAAGTGATTCTGCAAGCAAAACTGTAAACTGAGCTGCAAAGACATTGAATATAAGAGGCAGGTTAAAAAATGCATCACTAAGATATGTTCTCAATTCAAGGTTATGTGGAAAGTACATAGCTGGGTCCTCATTCAACAAGAATACCCCTCAAAAAGGCTGGAGGGATAGAAAGAAGCTTTGAGCATCATTTTATGGCATGCCAATTTAAAATGCATAGATTTTAATGGTTAGCACTTCTCATATATCATTTATATGATCAATAATTTCAGTATGAAGTTTCCTATGGCTGCTGTAACAAATTACCCAAAGTTGGTGACCTAAAATCAGTATCCTTGTGCTGAAAAGAGTTGCCAGCAGAGTCAGCTCCCTATGGAAGCTCTAGGGGAGAATCCTTCCTTGTCTCTTCCAGCTTCTGGTAGCTGCTGGCATTCTTTGGTTTGTGGTTGTATCATTCCAATCTCTGCATGGTTTTCTCATTGCCTTTTTCTCCTCTGTGTGTCAAATTCCTCAATGTCTCTCACCTACAAGGATACGTATGATTATATTCAGAGCCCACCAGGATAATCTGAGATAATCCTCCCATCTTAAGATCCTTAACTAGGGTAACATTCATAGGTTCCATGGGTAAAGAGATGGATTTTTTGTGGGGGGGAGGGGAAAGGAGGGGATTATTCATTCTATTACAAATATATAAATGAAAAAAAATATTCTGTTTGCTGTAAAGCTCCAAGGTAAGTAATGCATTTATGTTGTTTTTCTGTCTCTTTTTTATATTACAGACTTCCCAAAGGCCAGAATGTGACCTTCTGAGTCTCTTATCCAATCTGTGACTGCATCCTTGGCAGCAAGAAGAAAAAAATCCCAACATCCCCAAATAGAGCTAAGTCCCAGCGACACAATTCTACTCGCGGTCTCTTTTGTAGACTCTTCCCTACATTTTCAGAAGGAGCTTCAATCTCCATATCTGTAGAAAAATGGTTTTGGGTACAGCAGACTTTAATTCATTCAGCTGATATCCACTAATGTAGAGGCCAACACAAAAGCTCATCCATGAAAATTATCTCATGTCCTTTCATATCAAATCTGAAATCCTAATAAAGAGCACAACATTCACAATAAATACTTCTGACATGGAAAGCCTGCCCACTACTTTGATTAGTCACTAAAAGAGTTAAATTAATATCTCATATCTAGCATTCCTTGAGGTCTAGCCAAAGACTAAAATCTAGTAGACAATGGAGGAGATGCAAGAATGGTTGGTGAGGGGGCTGTACTAATCCTGACACAAAATTATGTTGGCTTGAACTAAGGGATGGCATTGGATGTAGAGAAGTAAAGACATCAGGAAATATTTGAAGATAAACACAAGAGGGCTTGGCAGATGTGGAGGGTGAGAAATAGGTTTCGTGGATGTTTTAAGTTTCTGGTAGGAAAGGATGGAAGTGCCACCGCGCTGAGTTAGAAAACACTGGAACAGGATGAGATTTTTGAGGAAAGATGAAGTTACCTAAATAGCAGTAACAATAAGGCAAGTGGATATTCAGGCAGGGAGCAGACACTACTGTGAGAAATCAGTACCTGGAAGAATATTGGAGTCCTGCAGATGGATGAGATTTCCTAGGCACAGTGTTCTGTCTGGAAGGGACAGGCACTTCTCAGATGATAGGGAACCAACAGAGAGGAAGAAAACCAGGAGATACAGTGCCGTGGAAGTTAAAAGAAGAAGAGATTTCAAGAAGTGCTGAATACTGTTGAGGTATCAAATACAATTGCAACTGGAAACTGTCCACTGGATTTAATGCCATGAATTGAGGATCTCAGAAAAAATCATTTTGGTAAAATAAGCCAGACTAGGGTGGGAGGAAAGGGAGATAGCAAATTGAGACAATAGTTTTGGGGATTCACAGAATCCAGTAATGCAGATAAAGCACTCAGCACAGTGTTAACATCTAGTAGCTGAACAATAAATGTTAATTTTCTTGCCTTCCTCATCTTGAACACCAATTGACTTTCTCTTTTGGATACTGACAGAGATGAACGCAAATGTTTCTTTTCATGACTTTGCAAAAGTACCAACAAAAGTGATTTTCTATCACCAAGATATAGCCTGCTGATGTGAAATATACCCAAGGCTGCCTATTATTGTTTTTATTCTCCAGGACATTGTCAATGGCAAATAATGTAAATCTATATTATCATGAAGACAATTTATTAATTGTATATCTAAAAGTGCATTAATTTTTATGCATCTGCTAGAGTGTTTGGACATATTTCTGAACCACATGCAACCACACTTAGCTCAGACAATTATATCCCCAATGTTTATCCATTATTGTACCCAAGATTCATGTTATCTGTTTTACTTATTATAAAATCCGTATGAGATTTCACTTAGGAAAAATCAGGGCTTTTACTATTCACACATAACCAAATGCAGAGAAGCTTTTGAGACCCCAGAGCCAAGGCCCCCAAATTGTTGGGGTGATCCACTCATTTATGCCATCTATAACTGCATATTAGGAACCAGATGAGACCATTATGGGACAAAATAACTTTAAAAACAGCAACATTAAGCCTTAGAATATAAAATGTAAAAAGATTACTTGGCCTCCATAAGTTGCAGACAAAAGAAGAGAAATAACAAAGGAAATATCCTGCAGACTGACAGAGAGCAGGAGCTCTCCATAAACAGATTTTTAATAACTTCCATCTCCTAAACAGCCTACCCCACCCTTGTCCTATCTGAATGCCAGAAATTGTTCATTGCCCACACATTTAAGAGTTTTAATCTCTTTTTCACATATTGAGTTATAATTCCCAAATGACAGGCTTCACTGACCTGTTACTACTTGAAGTGATACATGCTGAAATAATCAAATACATAAAAGGCAGAAAAAGCTTGAGTCTCACTGGCATGAAGAGCTCTTTGCAGATGGCTGGACCTCAAGTGTCTTGATTTCCCCACTCTCTATAGTAGGATATTAATAATTGATAACAGTGGTTGAATGCTTACCTATGCATCAAAAAGTATTACTGAGATTTCTATGCACCATCTATGTAATTCTCATCCAATCTTAGGAGTAAGAGGTAAGTATTATTCATCCCCATTGTGCAAATGAGGAAAAAGAGGTTCAGAGAGACCAAATCACATGGTAATAATTTGAAGAGCTAGAATCCAAACCCATGGAATCTGACCACAGAGATTAAGCTATTGACCACATTACAAATGTTTGTGGGTGGATACACGGAAGGAAGGAGCTAATAAGTAGAGATATGGTTGAATAAATGCATGGATGGAGAGACAGCAGGATGGACTAACAGAGGAATGAATGGGTGGATGGAGAGTTGGACACATGGATATTCATCTGTCTTAGGTGCAGTAAAAAACAAACTGCCAAGGGCACTAGTGTGGTATTATGATATATACTTGATTTTCATCCATGGTTCCTGGCTCCTAACTCCCACAGTCCTTCTTATAATATTGGGGCACTTTAGGCCTCAGGAAACAGAATCTCCCTCTGACCTTCTTCATGTCCTTCTTTCACCTGCCCAGTGCCAGGCTCTAATCTGATTATGGATCAAAATACCCTAATCCAGAGAGAGTCCTGCCCCATACCCTAGAGGAAGGAATGCTACACAGAGAGACCAAGAAAAGTTTGAACAGACAAGTCTTGCTGGTGTAGATTATGTGCTTTTTGTCCAATCACATTTCCACAGGGTTGTCAATCATGCCTATGTAATGAAGCCTCCATAGAAAATGCAAGAGAACTGTGTTCAGGGAGCTTACAGATATCTGATCATGTGAAGATTTCTGGAGGGTGGTGGTAAATCCAGGGAGGACATGGAAGCTCCACACCCCTTCCCCTAGACCTGACCTTATGCATCTCTTCATCTGCATCCTTTGTAATATCCTTTATAATAAACTGTAAATGTGTTTCCCAGAGTTCTGTGAGCTATTCTACTAAATTAATCAAACTCAAAGAGGGGGTCATGGGAACCCCAACTGGCAACTACTTGTTCAGAAGTTCTAGATGTCTGAACTTGAGACTAGTGTCTGACAGGAGGCAGTTTGAGTACTGAGCCCCCAAACTATGGGACCTGACACTATCTCCAGGTAGATGGTGTCAGAATTGATTTGGGGGACACTCAGATGGTGTCTGCTACCTGCTATACAGGGAAAAATCCCCATACCTTTGGTCTCAGATGTCTTCTTCTGTGTTAGTGATTGTTGTGCTGTCAGAGCAGAGGAAAAACACTGTTTCAGAGAGAGTTTTACCCTACACGACTAGCAATGATGATTGAAAGCTGACTCTTGTTCTTTAATCCAGTTTCACGTGAGAATGAGTCATCTGTCCCTGCATGCTATGCTTCTTATTATGTGGTGCTGTCAGACTGTAGGGGAGGCAGGTCTTCAGACTGAGATGCAGAGGATGAGAGGGAAGGCATTGGGTGGGGAGGCATGTCATATCTCTTCGGGCCTTGATTATTGAAGAGTCAGGCATAACATGTGAGATGGTGTCCAGAAACTGGGTGATAAGTTGTTATCTGGAGGTGGCAGCAAGCAAATCACACAGGCAAGGGTCTTGCTCGTGTATCTTGGGATTGAACCAGGGAGTCCTGAAAAGGACTAGAACTCTCCTCCATCAACCACGTTACTGAAATTAGATTCCTCATAGGCTCTGAGATTACGCCTCTAATGTTCTCTCTCGGGGTTCACTAAGGTTTTCTTTTTGAGATGGAGTCTTGCTCTGTCACTCAGGCTGGAGTGCAGTGGTGCAATCTCGGCTCACTGTGATCTCTGCCTCCCGGGTTCACACCATTCTCCTGCCTCAGCCTCCCAAGTAGCTGGGACTACAGGCGCCCGTCAACACGCCCGGCTAATTTTTTTTGTATTTTTAGTAGAGACGGGGTTTCACTGTGTTAGCCAGGATGGTCTCAATCTCCTGACCTCGTGATTCACCCGCCTAAGCCTCCCAAAGTGCTGGGATTACAGGCGTGAGTCACCGCACTCAGCCCACTAAGATATTTTTGAAAGACAGTGTTTACCCTAGTGATGTTGGAATGAATCAGAGGCAGGGAACTTGGGGCGCTGCAGACATTGTTATGAGGAGCAGGACTTCCCCTGGGACCACCTTAAGGAGAAAAGGAGAATCAAAGAGAGAAAGAAAATCAAAGAGAGAAAGGCTAGAGTAAGGAAGAACAGAATCAAGCCTTCTTGGTCCTATAGGTCCTCTTCAGTGGGAAATTCTCGTTCTGGGGCTGAACTTGGGAGATTTTGAGATTTACTTTCTTCACCCAGGGACATATCTTTCACAAGTTCTTGTGAAAAGAGACAAGTTCTTGTTTGGTGAGATACTCTGTATTTTGTAAGCTGCAGATGTGTAGACTTAAGGCTGACCACATTGCATCAAGCTGGTCACACTGGCAGCTGCTCACCCACAGTGATGCCCATCCCTCAATCTATAGGAGGATAGATCAGATCAACTGTTAGCAAAAAGAATACTTATCATGTTGAGCAACTATTCTGGGCACTTGGCATATGCAGAACATTGAAACTGGATCCCTCCCTTACACCTCACACAAAAATTAACTCAAGATAGATTAAAGACTTAAATGTAAAACCCAAAACTATAAAAACCCTAGAAGAAAATCTAGGAAATGCCATTCAGGACATAGGCACAGGCAAAGATTTCATGATAAAAACATCAAAAGTAATTGCAGCAAAACTAAAAATTGACAAATGGGATCTAACTAAACTAAAGAGCTTCTGCACAGCAAAAGAAACTATCATCAGAGTGAACAGACAACCTACTGAATAGGAGACAATTTTTGCAATCTGTCCATCTGACAAAAGTCTAATATACAGAATCTACAAGGAAGTTAAATAAATTTACAAGAAAATAAAACAACCCCATTAAAAAGTGGGCAAAGGACATAAACAGACACTTCTCAAAAAAGGATATTTATGTGGCCAAGAAACATGAAAAAAAGCTCACCATCACTGACCATTAGAGAAATGCAAATCAAACCACAATGAGATACCATATCACACCAGTCAGAATGGTGATGATTAAAAAGTCAAGAAAGCTGGCGAGGTTGTGGAGAAATAGAAATGCTTTTACACTTTTGGTGGGAATGTTAATTAGTTCAACCACTGTGGAAGACAGTGTGGCAATTCCTCAAAGACCTAGAATCAGAAATACCATTTGATCCAACCCCATTACTGGGCATATACCCAAATGAATATAAATAATTCTATTATAAAGATACATGGATGTGCGTGTTCATTGCAGCACTATTCACAGCAGCAAAGACGTGAAATAAACCCAAATGCCCAGCAATGATAGACTGGATAAAGAAAATGTGTATACACCATGGAATACGATGCAGCCATAAAAAGGAACTAGACCATGTCCTTTGCAGGGACATGGATGGAGCTGGAAGCCATTATCCTTAGTAAACTAATGCAGGAATAGAAAACCAATCACTGCACGTTCTCACTTACAAGTGGGAGCTGAACAGTGAGAACACACAGACACAGGGAGGGGAACAACACACACTGGGGCCTATTGTTGGGGGTGGGAAGGGAGAGCATCAGGATAAATAGTTAACGCCATGATGGGTTGATAGATACAGCAAACCACCATGGCACACATGTAGCTATGTAACAAACCTACATGTTGTGCACATGAATCCCAGAACATGAAATTAAATAAAATTTAAAAAAATAAAGTTATTGGGTACTTGGATTGTGGCTAGTCATCTGAGGAAATCAATTTTAAATTTTATTTGCCTACTTTAATTTGTTCCAATTTGAATGCCACATGTGGCTATGGCCACTGGGTACCATATTGGGCGGTGCAGCACAGAATACTTCCATCATCACAGAAAATTCTCTCGGATAGTGCTGCCTTAGGGCGGCTTTTCAAGGAGGTCCTGTAAACCCTGTTTTGACTGAAGAAAAAACTAAAGCTGAGATGTCAAATCATTTGCCCAGCATGACAAAAAAAAAGTGTGGGTGGCAAAGCCAGGATTTGAACTTTGGTCTTTCTGACTCCAAAGTCTCTTTTTATTTCATGACCTATTCCATCTACAACTCTGATTTCACGGACAGTGTGCTAATCAATAATTTGCCTTGTTCAAGAAGGTTTAATGTGGCTTTTCCTAGAGCCTTTCCCACTACAGCACAAATAAAAACCAACCCTATGTCATAAATGTACTCTAAATTATTTTAAATGTATATATAAATATGAGTGAATCAGTAATGATGGTACAGTTTACACTACAATAAGACGTAACGCTCTCTGTGGCTGAATGTGATGAAAGGTCATTTCTGCCTCGCTCACATGACCAGTCCACTGTGAATCTGGGCAGGGCTCTGCTGGAGGAGGCCACATCAACTCTCCTTTTGCAGCTACCCAGATTCCCCAGCTCTTAAAGCTGCTAACCAGAACTCATGTATCAGTTCCATTCCCATTCATTAGCCAAAGGTCACAGTGCACCTTAAAGGGGAGGAAATAAGTGGTGAAAGCACTGATGACTTCTACAAGAAACTCATTGTCTTGGCACGTGTCACTTTCTTTTAAAAGTGTGTTCTAAATTACATGAAATCTTTCTTTGGTTGTTCAGATTCTGAAATCACAAATATTGATGCTTTTGTTCCCTTAAGAGGCTTTGTCGGGCACCCAGACTGCAGAGTGTTCTGGCCTTTGTGTTAGAGAAGAGGAGGATGAAACAGTGTGTTTCCTGTCTATAGGGGGTTGCTGGCTAGTAGGGGACACATGAAGAAATCAACCATCCCAGTTTGTCTCAGAAACAAACAAAAAAAATTACTCACGTTTAATTTAATTAAAATTATTTTCAAGTGGAAATACATTCATATGACACAGAGTTTAACAGGGTCTAGAGCAGTCTGTCTCTTATTCTGCTATTTAGATAACTGTTCACATTCCCATAGGCAACCAAGATTTGTAGTTTCTTACATATTCTTCCAGACATACTTTAAGCAGATACAAGAAAATATGCACATTTTTCCCCAAAAAATTGTTTCTCACACTAATGCTACTGGATTACACACTCTCCTACATTTGGCTTTCTTCACTTAAAAACCTAATGTGGAGGTGTCTTCAGAGCATTTGTATTCATATGGAAGCTGGATCTTTCAGCAATTCTGACAAACACCCAGGGTTGAGACCCAAGGGGGATGTTTGCTGTTTTATCTGTGTATCCCCTGTGCGTGGCAACATTAGTGGCAAATTCTCAAGGACCGGACCAAGGGAACAAATGAATAAATGAATAAAGTGAGAGAAGGGAAAATGAATTTCAAAAGGCGATAAGAATGGAAAAGGGGGAAGGAAGGACCCGATTAATATTTAATCCTTTGGAGGCATCTTGCTCCAAATTAAATGAAATGCCCTGGTTTTGGAAAATATCACACAATTAGGGAGGTGCCAGTCTGCTTCAGCCTGTAGATCCCATTGCCTCTTCCATAATCAGATACACGACTTTTCTGAGGTCTCAACCAAGCGGTATTTTCCTGCTCTTCTGAAAAATGAAGCAATTTAAATTCTGTTTATAAGGTCACAGACTTGCGCTCAATGCCAGGCAAGGATAGAAATGGTTTCCTGCTGGCAGAAAACACGTTGGCTTCTAAAGAGGCCATGTGCTTGTCTTCTCTGCTGTTTTAGAACTCCCTGGACATCCTTCTATTTCAGCACCTCTGGTGGGGGATTGACAGTATCTATTTATGTGTCTGATTCCCTGACTAGAGGAAGTCCCTGACTGAGGACAAGGATTAAGTCCCATTCATCTTTGTCTCCAATAACATGCCTGCAACACAGCTAACACAGTCAATAAACTGAGGCCTACTGCAATGACAGGTAAATTGAAAGAATGTGTCTATTAAGGGAAAGAAAGGACAAGACAAGATAAGAATGGACCATGGATCATTCTGTCATGGGAGGTGACACCATTTTTTTTTGCATTTTCTCTCCTGCCAGGGAAAGCCCTTTGCTGCTATTTCACGTGCAGAATGTTGGACGTGTTGGCTTCCCATATGACAGGAGTGCCCTGCACAGAGACAAGAATACATGAACTTGTTTCACGGTTTCTATTTTTATTTCTGGTAGGAAGGGCTATTTCTGTTTCAACTCTGAGGGGCTGCTGAAGAAACGTACATTGCAGTTCTCGTTGGCTGTCAGAATGTAGCACATTTTAAAAACCAGAACCTACTGAGAGGTGCCCCAAAAGCCTTTCAGGGGTTTAAGACGGCAGCGGGAAGTCCAGAACTCTGGGACACATCAGTGTGTGGCACCAGGACTCTGTACAAGTAGCATCAGAGGCAAGGTGGGTCTCATGCCTCAGCAGGTGGGAATAGCTATGTTTTCCAAAACTACCCGAGCAAGTTAGCCCCACCCAACATGCACTAAAATGGAACCTTTGGGTTTTAACTCAATAAACGATGTTTTAAATTGTATCTCAGGTTCTGGCCACATAAAGGGACTCCACCTGCCCAACTCTGGCAGGTTAATTCTTCTCCATGACCCCTTGTGGGCTCATCTGTAGAGGATCAGTACTACCGATCACAGGGCATGATGTGCGAATTAGGAAAGATGATGAATGAGCAGTTTGTCATGCAGAAAGCAATTATGAGGGTTCACTAGCATCAAGATGCTGATAATTATTATTATTAACTTGATGCCATAACAAGGGATTAAGCCAGCCAATGAAGAAAGAGAACATCATCAGTTTAGTCATTTTCCAGGTACCTTCTGGCTGGCTAGTTTCCACCGAATCCCAAGCCCATCACCCAATATTTAAGCATACCCCACCATTCATCATTCTTCGCTTGCCGTAGGCCTTTTATTTTCTGTTCTGTGGCAGGTAAACACAGATTTCCTTCTCAAGAACCAGCGAATGTGCTCTATTTCTGATGCATAACTTCTCCACACTTTCAGATTCTCCACACCTCACCCATTCAACTGTACACCCATCTCATCATATTCCACTCCTATCAGATCAGCACCCGCCTGTTGCTATGAAATGAACCGTGCCCACCGTGCCCACCCTCCCTGCCTGTCATACCTTCTTTGCTATTTACCTAGACATCCACCTGGTCAACAAGGTCCCACTCAATCCCATTTCCTCATGGAGTCTTTCCTGATTGTTGCAGTCCTTACCGTGCACTTTACTCTGAAATCGTAAAAAAATAACAAGTTCATAATTAAACAACTAATTAAGGAAGTATTTACTGACCACCTACTAAGTGACAACAAGGGTGAACTGAGAATGATGGTGACTAAACAGGAATACTGAACCAAGGTCTTGCTGGGTGATGAATGGGATCAGGAAGGTAAGGAAGATGAAGGAACCTAAGATGATCCCCCAGTTTCTCGCCTGAGAACTGGGTGGGGTGCTGCCACTCACTGAGATGGGGATACAGAAATGGGATCAGACTGGTGGGACGGGGATGTGAGGTGGCTGCAAGTGGGACACACTGAGTCTGAGACTGCTGTGATGCACTCAGGGAGAGGTGTCCAACAGAAAGTTGGCTCTGCGAATTTTGTAGTCCTGGAACTCAAGAGCTCCCTGTCTAATGAAGGAAGCCCACAAATAAGCCCAGAAATTATAATTGCAAGTAGTAAATACTACACACAAAGTGGAAACAACCGAAAGAGCCCAAAGGAAGGACAAATCCCTGGGGCTATTGGGAAGCTTCTAAAGGAGGTGGCACTTGAGTGGGGCTGGAAGACTGGTCCAGGTTTAACATGTGAATGGGGTAGAAAGGACGTGCCCAGATGAAGCAGCAGCATGTGCAAATGTACCGAGTGGGGATGAGGATGGGCTAGTCCAGAAGTGGCAAGTGGGTCACAGTGTGAAGAGTAGAGGACGTGAAGGAATTCATGGCAATAAAGCTGGAGCAGATGAAAGATCTGCCAGTAATGACCTCTGGACCACATCTAACCCATAGATATGCTTTACTTGATCTACAAAGTAGTTTAAGATACTAGATATTTTACACCAAATCCAGATTTCCCTCTTCTATTGAAAGAAAAAGGAGGGCCAGAGCTTTCATTTTCATGGTGACAACGGTCAGGCAGAGCAGTAGCTGCTGCCATTGAACAGTCAGGTCTTTCTTATTGGCCACAACTCTCAAAACAGCACTTTACTCTTGATATTATCCACCTCGCCCCCATTGGCATTAGAAGTTTGAGCCATTACTAGAAGTGGAAGACAATGCCAAGGAGTCTGGACTTATTTCCAAGGGCAACGCAGGCCTGCTGAGGGCAAGGATGGTCAGGGTGGACAACATAATGAAGGCATGTGGACAAGGTCATTTCTTTTGAGTTCCTTCTCCTGAAAGGGTTGACCCCACACTAGGCCTGAATAGATGCCATCAGAATGTTCTCTGCTCTTTAAAGTCAGTTTCCTGGCACTCGATTTTTCTGTTTCTCCTGCCCTGTTAACAATGCTGTATCCTAGGTGTTGAGTCACAATGACTCTACCCAATTTTATTAGGAAATCCACCCACCCCAAGACCTCTCAGCATGGTGGTCCTTTGGCCCACAGGTGCTTTGGATGTCTAGAGATGTATGTGTCTGTCCAGGAGGCAGCTGACTGTTTTATAAGCTGCTCAGGAGAACCTATTGAATTGTATCACAATCGTCAGGCACGTCTGATCCACCGCCCTCCTGGAGAGTGTGCTGGGAAATGCATGACTGCTGAAGGAAGAAAGACTCAAGTCAAAGTGTAGCAGGCTTAAAATACTCCCAACCAGAGCTATTGATCATGCAAGAACAAGAGAGGGAAGGAGCCCAAGAGGGAGGTGGGCTGGCCCAAATTTTCTCTCAGCAGAGATCTTGCTGATCTATAGGATTTAAACCTATAAAGGCAATGAAGGAGATCTGCATCAGCAGGCCCATGCTACAGCATTAGTATTTAGGTGCTTATGGAACCCATTAAAACAATGATAAAGCACTCATTTGCAAACCTTTTTCTTTGTACCTACTATGTGTCTCCCACAGTGACTCAGCTCCTGTCCTCAAAGACCTCATGGTCTATTTAAAACTGAATACAACTAAACGAATCACTACAACACATGTGAAAAGTGCATCCACTACATATTTACCAAATGTTACGACATTCACAACTGTGGTTGGGCATTATGGAGGCTTCACGGAGAAGGGAGATTTTGGCTGAATTTTGAAGGATGAGTAGGAATTTGGCCAAGAGACTGAGAAGAAGGATATCTAGGCAGAGAGAGCACTTGTGATCAGATAAAGAAAATGTGATATATATATATATATATAGTGCGTGTGTATATATATATACTGTGTATATATACACACACTTTTATGGGAGGCTATATATATACACACCTATATATACACACACACCTATATATATATACACATACCACACATATATATGTATATATCACATATACATGCCACACATATGTGTATATATGTATATATCAGCCTCCCATAAAATATTGCATATTTTGTGTATAGATATACACATATATATATACATATATACACACAGAAAATATTTTATGTGTATATATATACACACATACATACATACACACATATAATATTTTACATAATATATGTAACATTCTTTTTATGGCTGAGTAATATGCAGCCATACACACACACACACCATAAAACATTACTCAGCCATAAAAAGAATGAAATCCTGCTGTTTGCAGCAACATGGATGGAACTGGAGGCCTTTATCTTAAGTGAAATAACTTAAAAACAGAAAGTCAAATACTGCATATTCTCTCTTATGAATGGGAAATAAACAACGTGTACACATGGACACAGAGAATGGAATAATAGACAGTGGAGACTCCAAAAGATGGGAGGGTGGAAGGGAGGTGAAGAATGAGAAATCACCTATTGGGTACAATGTACACTACTGGGGTGATGGTTACATAAAAGTCTAGAATTCACTGCTACATAATACATCCATGTAATGAAACTGTACTTATACACCCTAAATCTACAGAAATGCTTAAAAATGAAATAAAATAAAACGTGGGTATAGCCGGAAAAAAAAAAAATGAAGCTGCGCACATTTGAGGCCAGTGAGAACTGGGTCCTTGTTCTGGCTCCACCAACAACGATTGTAATTGGTGTCCATGGGCATCTTAACTTCACCAGGGCTCAGTTTTCTCATGTCTGAAATGCATATAGTAAGAGCAGCCCTATAGAGTTATTTAGAGCAACATTGTCCAATAGAGTAACCCTAACCACTTGTGGCTACTAAAGTATAAATTAATTAAAGTTAAGTAAAATTTTAAGATCCAGTTCCTTATTCACAATATTCACAGTAAAAATGTTCAGTGGCCACATGTCCCAAGTAAGACCATATTGGACAGTGCAGCTTATAAAATATTTGCATCATTGCAGAGAGTTCCATTGCACAGTACTGATTTAGAGGATGAGACTTTTGGATGTAAAAGTCACCTTGCATATTGTTTAGTATATAAACAATGTTTAATAGCATAATTAGACCTATTATTAATTATAATAATTATAATTTGTAAGGGTCTAGAGTCATCATTCTCAAAGTGTGAAATGAATGAAGGAAAGAAGGATACACAAATAAGGAAGAATTAATATCAATTGGGAAATGAGGCAATGAGGGAGTAATAGAAGGAAAGGAGGAAGGAAGGGAGAAAAGCAGGCAGGCCAATAAGTGTGCTGGTTCTTCTGCATTTGTTCCCCAGAGCTATTTCTTTCTTTCCTGCTCTGCTCAGTGCCTGGGAGGCTGATCTCTGCAGACCACTTCATCTAAGCTCCCTGTCTGTCTGGCTTCTGATAGAGTTTGGTTAATGAAAGTGAGAAATAAAACAGTCACCAATTTGCAAAATAAAGTATGACCTGCAAAAGGGATAAACTGATCCAGCCATGACATGTAACACAAATTAGCTCAAAACATTTTTAAATACCAGCTCATGCAGTCTCACATGTTCCCAGCTAATACTACAAATTGATGTAACCATAATTCTGTATGAACGTATATGCTCCACAGATAAGATCACTGATTGTCCCAGAAAATTGTCTCATTCATAAATTCTGACCAGTCCCTGTCCAGACCATGCATATTAAAACCATCTTATGACTAACCTTAGCCCCACAGTCTTACAAATACCTTCCCTAACTCTCCTTTTTCGAGACATTCTTGAGATTTTGTTGCAGGACTACTCTTCCTTGCTTATCCTATTGAATAAATCCAGCTTGGTAAAATCACCAGTGTTCCCTGGTGGTGGTTGCTTCAACAGGAGGCAATCATAGGAGCCAGGAGAGCAGGAAGTAGGGTGAGGCATTGATTTCCACTCCTCACTCTGTTTCAGTACTGACTCTGGCTGCAGCTGTACCTGCCTAACTCCCAACTGCAGCTTCTGCTTTGGGGCCCCTCTTTTATGAGCTCCAACAACATATCTTCCTCTTCTTGTCCCTTCAACTTGGGGGCAGTAATAGAGTTTGAAATTGCTAGCTTCTGGCTGCTTCAATATTCCTCATTTGTTCCCTTATCCTTGCCGATTTTCTACACAACTTCCCTTCATTAAAGAGCTTTTTATGTTTTTTTCTTTGTTTGTTTTGTTTTGTTTTATGTGTGGGCAAATTGAGTTTCTGAATGACAGATAGTGCAATTTATTATTTATTGTCAAGCAGTGTGCTAAGCTCCCTTCCCTGGGTATCTTCTTAGACACATGCATGATAGGCACTCAACCCCAATTTACAGATGTAGAAACCTGATTCATTGGGTTAAGCAACTCATCGAAGGCCACGTCAATCAATGTTTAGTGTGGGAACATAGACCTCTCAAATTCAGATATCTGTGTGTTTTCTACTACTCTGGACTGAATTCAAACGGTGGGCGTTTGAAAAATGGTTCTCTCCTTCTCTCAAATGAATGTTCTGTTAGCTCCTGGAGGTTGTTCTCAGTGTTTATGTTTTTGTTTTCTTCTCCCTCTCCCAATCCTGGTAACATTCTGACTTTGCATTAAGCTTTTACAACCTCCCCTCAGGAACTAACGTATCTTCTTTACTCCCTTTAAGAAAAAATTGGCCAAAAATATCATCCACTGTCCTTGCAGATCTCTGATCATCTATCTCTGGCTTCAGCCTTGGAAGATATCAATGTCCTGAAACCCAGCATCACAGAGACCAGATGATGACTTTTAAGGAGGGTGGGGTGCCACCCTGGAAACCTCAAATGGATTTTTCCTATCCAATTCACAAATCCATTTCCCAGCAGTGTGTCAATAGGTGTAGCACAGCTAAATTGCATCAGTATATGCACATCTAAATTTATACAAAAAGGACAACACTACAGGAAGCAGGCAAGCTAGCAAGAGTCAGTAAGAATTGGAAGTTAGTGTTAAGGATAGCAAAATCTTCCTCGATGGATGTAGCCGTAAACTTAGAAAGATCAATATTTAGGGGAGAATCTCTTGAGTAATAGCCCTTAATTATGCAAACACACAAATCATTTCTGGGGCAAAAGTAATGGAATATTCCCTGGCTTAACAAAGGCAGACTCTTGACAGTATCTTTTTACATATTAAGTTGAGAGGTGCTAGAGGAATCCGCATAAGGAGTTTATGGTGATTCTAGATGGGAACAGACAAAGAGAGAATACAAAGTGACTCAGAAGCTGTGGGAGTCTTGGCTAGTGACATTAATTTAATACCTGGGCCACAGAGTTCAGGGGTGAAAGCTGATCCCATCATTACTTATAGCTGAAGCTGATTTGGCCACCTAGCCATGGAATTCTTTACCAATAAATGACTGAGCATATAAAACTGAAATTAAAGAGATGAAATCTTGGAGCCCGAGTTTGTGATACCTTGGAAGCAAGTGTTAGAATTTGAGCCAAAAGTAGCTTCAGTGCAGAGGAAATAAGCAGCCACTGAACTGTGCAGGACCTGTGTTCAACAGTGACACCATGTGGCAGTGAGAAGTTACAGCAAGAGTGGACTTAAGTACACTTTCCAATTTTCTTCACAGGAGCATTAAAAGCAAGGCTGGCTCATGTTTTGCACTACATAAGCCCCTTAAGTTTGTGGCTGATTCAAGAGGGAGCTACTGGTCACCCCAATGATAAGTCATAAACTGGAAAAGTAGAAGTGAAGTAAGCTACAGCAATTACATTGAGAAACGTGGGGCTTAGTTCTTGAGTTATAACTTGCTGTGCGTGACTCAGGCTGAATCACTTCATTTCTCTTGGCTTTATCATTTCATCTTTAAAAAGAGCCTTTCTAGATCCAAGATTTCTCAGAGGACCATGAGCTCCATAACAATAGAGACAAAGTTTTGTTCACTGCAGTAACCCCAGAGTCCAGTGGACTGCACAAAGTACTCACTCATAAGTGTTTAATTGAATCAGATTAATGATCTCAGAAATGAACTATTCCCCAACAAGCTTAGCCTTGAGGCAAATGCAAAAGAAAAATCAAATTTGGGCCAGAATATTGGTCACTAAAGGAGTCACAGTAGTGCTGAGTTCATGGAAGATGGATGATAAATGTTCATCCCATTCATATCAGAAGATTAGAAAGGTATATGACTCGGGGAGTCACACAGCTCCCCACACTTCCATAGGGTTCTCTTTATGTTCTCTAGTGACAGAAATGTGTCCACCAGCTTCTTTTCCTTTTGGGCCAGCTGTCTCTTCCTCTGGTCCCCGGAGGATGGCAACCTTGCCTCCTATCCCAGAAACAAGCACTAAAGTTTCCTGTGGCTTCTCTGAGAGTTTTCAGTGTCAGGCCCAGCAGGGAGCTGCAGGCAGGGAGAAAGAACCAAAAGGTAAATTGTATCTCATATCTCACGGGGCTCACAGCAGAAGCCTTTCCAGGTTTGAGGTTGAATAAAAACAGAGTTGGGCTATGAGGTTCCACCTGACTTTGAGTCTAGGTCCTTCTCATCCTCCATGGGCTCCTGGGTCTGTCTGCCAGCTTTCTTTTCTATCAGTAGCTCCAACTGCAACCCTGCCCTCCTGAAGGCTGAACAGGTGAGAAAGAGAGCAGATAAAGAGGCCAGGCAGAATCTACAGTGACAAGTACCATCACAGAGGGATGGATGGAGGGCAGGGGGAGCCCAGATAAGAAGATAATAAACTCAGCCTGTAGGGGAAAGGCTTGACAAGTGACCGGTATCTGGAGGCAAAAGAAGCATTAAGGAGCCAAGAAGGCATACCAGTGGGAAGTACAACAGCAAAAAGAAAAGTCATGCTCTCAAAGTTATTTATTATGCTTCACGTGAGGGGCATACGTAAGAGAAACCAGACACTGTGATTCAATGACTGCATATGTTGTTTTTCTAATTGTTATTATCAAGGGGAGCAATAATAACCACAAGGGGTAAGATTTGTCAAGTGCTGACACTGGGGCAGGCGCTGTGATTGACCTGGTTTATTTGCTCATGTAATTCTCACAATAACCCCATGACGGAAGAATGTTATCATCCCCACTTTACAAATGGAGATACTGAGGCTCAGAGGGGTTAAGTAAACTGCCTGAACTCCCACAGCTAGAAAGTGCCAGAACTAGAATTCCAGACCAAGTCTGTCTGACTCCAGAGTCTAAATTGTTGCTATTTGTGATGGTTAATACTGATCGTCAGTTTCACTGGATTGAAGGATGAAAATTATTGTTCCTGGGTGTGTCTGTGAGGGTGTTGCCAAAGGAGATTAACATTTGAGTCAGTGGACTGGGAAAGGCAGACCCACCCGCAGTCTGAGTGGGCACAGTCTAGTCATTTGCCAGCTGGGCTAGAATAAAAGAAAGCAGAAGAGCATGAAAAGACTAGACTGGTTTAGTCTTCTGACCCATATCTTTCTCCCATGCTGGATGCTTCCTGTCCTTGAACATCAGACGCCAAGTTCTTCGGCTTTGGGGCTTGGACTGGCTTTGTGTGAGTCAATACTCCTTAATATATATACTCCTTAATAATGTCCCCTTTATATTTACATCTATCCTATTAGTTCTGTCCCTCTAGAGAACCTTAATACACTATTATTATCTCCTGCTGTGCATTAATTCATTCATTCCACAAATATTTATTAAGCACCTACTGCATGCCAGGTGCTATTCTCTGCCTTATTATGCGATTTATTGACATTTGAGTTAAAGGCAAATTTCCAGGGGCACGGCTACTGTATGGAGCATTATGCACACTGGAAGATATATGTGAGCTAATGAATGGTTCGACTGCCTTTCAGGACCAGCACCCCAAACACACTGAACTACATCCATGAGTGTGCCCCAGAAAGTGAGGCACCTTCCAGCACCACTGACAAGCAAGCTGCAACACCAAATAGCAAGGACCACACAGAAGAAATCCCCTCACCACATGCCAGCTAAAAGAATGAACTAGTAACTGCATGACAAGGATGTTGCAAACACAGAACTGGGTTGAAGAAGCCAACAAAAACTGAACAAATCCACATACCTTTAATCACAAAACCTTACAAACTGGTCCCCTCTGTGAGTTTGAATCCCAGCTGTCCCAGAGAGAACTCTGAGCTGTGAAACGCTAAACTTGGAAGGGCCCTAGACACCTTTGAGACTTTCCCAAATGTCAGTTGGTCAGATACCCCGTCACCGTCTTTGCTTTGTTTAGGCACGACCTGTACTATTAATTACTCTAGGTGTTGTTTTAAATCAACTTTCTTTTCCACTTCAATTCAATTACAGCATAAGAGAAGGAGACTTTATATCATGACCTTTAATAGGAAAGCCAGACCCTCTCATATAAATAGGTTACCATATGAATAGATCTACTGGCCCCAGAATGTGACTTAGTTCAAAGCAATTTAATAAATCTCCGTTTACCCCATATTCAAGGGAGGACACTGACCAGCTGAGTGGGAATGAGCCCTGCTCAGATCCCTGGGTGGATCCTGCTTTACTGGGACTAGCCGTGCAGACCCAGGAGACGCTTTCACTGCTGTTTTACTGCTTGGTAGCTGCCCATTGTATTTATTAGCCACTGGTCTGTGTGAATAGCTGTGCAACCTCAGGCCCATCTCCATTTAACATAAAGATCCCCCAGCTCCCCTTTCCATTGCAGGTTTCTCTCTCTCTCTCTCTCTGAGTATGAATCTATTGACCACAGCTTCTTAAGACTCCACTCACTCCAATCTCCATGAGAAGTGCAGGAGGGTGGGGCAAAACACTCCACCGGGAGGACTCCACATGAGGAGAGGTGGGGTGGGCAGCAGAGGACGAGCTCCACTGCCTGGGCTGGACTTCCACTTCCGTGACTGACCGAGATGATGCTGCCCTCCCTGTAAAATGAGCCATCAAAGAGCACAGGTGTTTCTCAATGTGGGACTGGGCACCACAGGGGGCACCACAGGTGACTGGAGGCCTTCACAACTGAACATCCTAAATATGTTTAAGTCAAACTCATCACTTCACCCCTAGAACATCTGGAATCCTAAAACTGGTATGTGAGCTGAGTGGTCTCTGTTTTTAAAAAGGTTAAAAGTGAATTTGCCAAACTGTATCTGAACAAATCTTGGAATGGATTCCTTGAAAAATTCTGTGTCGTTTATTAAAGTTTTAGGTTTGAGGGAAAACATAGGCGATCACTGGGAAGCAGCAAATGTTCACTGTGAACAAATGGTATCAGAGTAACCTCATGACTCTTTTTTTTTTTTTTTTTTTTTTTTTTTTTAGATGGAGTCTAACTCTGTCACCAGGCTGAAGTTCAGTGGCACGATCTTGGCTCACTGCAACCTCTGCCTCCTGGGTTCAAGTGATTGTCCTGTCACAGCCTCCCCAGTAGCTGGGATTACAGGCAAGCACCGCCACACCCAGCTAATTTTTTATTAGAGATGGAGTTTCACCATGTTGGCCAGGATGGTCTCAATCTCCTGACCTCATGATCCTCCCACCTCGCCTTATGACTATTTTTAACAAGACAAGCCTGGTTGATTAAAGTGATTTGTTTATTCCGCAAACCTGTATTGAACAGCTACAACAGGTCAGAGAGTTTGTTGGTTGGTCCACATAAGCCATTTCATATCATTTGCTTTGGTAGCGCATGATAGCAAAAAATATACCACCAAATCATTTAGAAACTGAGGAAAGAGACTGCCCCCTGGTTACTAATTTACTGTAAAAGTAAGCAAACAGAATTGGAGGACAGATGTGTAAACCGTCCTTAAGGAACAGAAAAGTTAAAATGATTTCTTTCTAGCAGCCCCTGTCCTGTGTCCTTCCACTTCTCATTAAAATGCCACCAAGGACACACACACAGAAAGAAGTCAAAATTTCCTAACTCATAAACACCCTGAAAACCAAAAGCGATAAGCCAATTATTGCCAGAATTAGGAAGAAATTTCCATTGACTATATTTGAAGAATTCACATATGTGAAGTGCTTACAGCAGTGTCTGGCACACAGAAATGCCAATTGTTAATTATTATTAACTTTGACTTTAACATTAACTTAAAGTCAAAGGAACTGAACTGAGGAAAAAGATTGGTGACCTCTGCAGACACTGTCCTGTGAAAGAGAGGTCCTACCAGGCTGAGAGGTGCTGAGCAGATGTAGTTGAGCTGAATAATGTCCCCCAAATTTGTCTACTCAGATCCTCAGAATGTGACCTTATTTGGAAAGAGAGTCTTTTTAGATGTAATTAAAGAGGAATTATACTGGAATTGGGTAGGAACTAAATCTGCTGACTGATACCGTTATAAACAGAAGAGGAGAGGAGACACAGACACCCGGAAGAAGTCCGTGTGAAGATGGGGGCAGAGACGGAGTGATGCATCTACACGTCAGGGAATGCCGAAAACCGCTGGCAGCCACCAGCCGCGAGGAAAAGTCAGGAGAGGACTTTTCCTGAGAGCCTTCAGAAGGAGTGTGACTCTGCTGACACTTTGATCTCAGACTTCTTGTCTCCAGAGCCGTGAGAGAACAAATTTCTATTGTTTTAAGTCACTCAGGTTGTGGTGCTTTGTTATGGCAGGAGAGGTATTTGTTCCTGTACTCCACTGGCAGAGGACCAGCCTTCACTGGTAAAATGTGCCATATTTCTGCTTTTTGGTGCTGCTTTATGAATCAGCAGATACTGTTTTCAGTCATTTCCAATCTTTTCAGCTCCAGGGAAATGTCAAAACAGAGAAGAGCGATGACAGACTATGTCTGGGGAATACGGCCACCACAGGCAGAACCTTGTCTTGGGGGTGAAGACAGAAACAACATGGGGAGCTTCATGTGCAGGGGCTTGAGGTCTTTCATGTGCTCCACCACTGGATCAACAGAAGAATGGTGATCTGGTTTGGCTCTGTGCCCCCACCCAAGTATTATCTAGAATTGTAATCCCCATAATTCCCATGTGTCAAGGGACAGACCTGGTAGGAGGTGATTGGATCACAGGGACGGATTCCCCCGTGTTGTTCTTGTGATAGTGAGTGAGTTCTCATGAGTTCTGATGGTTTTGTAAATGTTTGACAGTTCCTCCTTCGCACTCTCGCTCTCTCTTGCCTGCTGCCATGTAAGACGTGCTGGCTTCCCCTTCTGCCATGATTGTATGTTTCCTGAGGTCTCTCCAGCCATGTGGAACTGTGAGTCAATTAAACTCCTTTTCTTTGTAAATTACCTAGTCTCAGGTAGTTCTTTATAGCAGTGTGAGAATGAACTAATACAAATGGACTTCTTAGAAATGGAAGCTCCCACCACCATTCATCAAAATTGCACAAAACAATTGTCTGTGAGGCCCTGGGTCCTGAGCTCAGCATTGTGCACATCAACCTTCCAGCTGTACGTTTGAGAGAAAGCTGTGTCTATTAAGGTGGCAGTGAGCAAGGCCAACAGCAATCCACATAACCCTGCCTGTTGGCAAATGCTGGCCTAGAAAGACACTCCCTGTTCACAGAAAAATTAAGAGGAGAAAATAATGAACACAGAGCCTATGGAAAGAATATTGTGGTATGAGTGGAACAGAACATTATCTTGAAGCCTTAAAGAGAATACCTACGAAAAGATTGTGCTACAGAAGCCTGAAGAATAGCTTAGAAAAACAGAAAAGGCATTTGTTTTGCAACAGGATAGAGAACCTGGTCTCTGTGAAACAGGAATAAAGAGTTACATGAAGACAATTTGCAAGGAAAGGAGAACTGGGTATGATAAAAGGCAAATATCTACATTTAAAAAATGGATGCAAGTTTTTTTTAAAGTTAATATATGGATTGTGGAAGGATATTTTAGAAGACTAACCCACAATGACTTAAATAGAAAATTTTCAGGAATGCTACAAGGGTTTAGAGTCAGCAAACCACTTAATTATTTGTATCAATAAGGCATTTGATCAAAGTCATTATGTATTCTTGAAAAAATCTAGTAAACTGAAAATGGCAGGTTATATTGTTGACATGAGGAAATATCTTACTTGTGAGCTATGAGATGGGATCCAATTAATGTCATTGACAAGATCAGGACCTATATTATCATTACAGTAATTTAGTATTATCCTTTTGAAAAATATAGTCAGAATAATTAGAACCAGAAATAAGAGTTCTGGCTTTTGCAAAAGCAAAGAAAAATATATCATTGTTTTCAATAATATGACTGTCTACCTCCAGTAACAGAGGTAACATTTACTGAATCATCAACAGGCCCAGGCATTGGTTAACACTTAATAAGTTCCCAGCCGAATCTCCACAGTAACCTTATGAGATAGGTGCTATGATTAAACATTTAATGAACAGCTAAGGATAGTTAAGAACAGACAGGATAATTTTGCTCAGGATAATATAATAGTAAGTATAGAGTCAGGTATGTTGGCTTTAAGATCCATTTCTGAATGGGTGCTTCCAAGCAAATCAATTGAAAATTGAACAAAACAAACAGCAACTCAACCAAGCCAAACTAATCATTGTAACTAGTAAGACAAGGTTGTGAAGTGGCTGGGTATAAAAATAAATATTTCCAATGCAAAGCATTTCCTACATATAAACACTTAGGAAAGAGAAAATTTTTAAAAATTCAATTTATATTAACAAACCAACAACAACAATAACTTCAGCAACCATATGATGAGGGAATAAAAGTCCTGACATTAAGTCATGAGGTCTAGAGGAAGACAGACAAAGGAAAACTATGCTTCAAGAAAAAAAGACTATCTGTAAAGATTTTGAGAATGTCCCAGTTAGTTTTAGGCTTCATATAATTCCTAACAAAACCCAAAGATTTTAGTGGAGACATGGGGAAACTGATTCTAAAATACAACTGAATATATCAAAAGTTCAGAAAAACAGAGTAATAAGAGGGGCCTAGACCTAAAATAAAATGGCAGCTATTAAGTATCTTTAATAACAAGAACAGTAAGCTCAAAAATTGTTATCTACGTAACAGGAATTATTGAGTAAAGGCAATAAAGTAGAATACATGGAAACAGATCCTAGAAATATAAAATTTAGTTTATGGTGAAGGTAGCAGCACTAATGGGTGAAGGAATAAGAATGATCCAATAAATGTTTTCCAATATAATTGGCAAAAGTAGGCATTTTCTCTAATTCAAATACCAAAATAATACTAAGAGTCCTAATAGAGGTTATGACGTTTGAGAGAAGCCTTAAAATATGAGCAGGATTATATCAGATGAACTAGCAAGGTAACATTCACAATAAGCAGAAAAAAATATGCAATGCATGGTGTGACAGAAAAAAACAACAACCATATTCAGACATTTGCAAGAAATTGGTTAGATGGTATGACAAGGAATGGCAAGAAAGACCATAAAGATAAATTGGACTTAGTTATGAAGTTTAGATTCTATCCCACAAAGGATGGAGAACCAACCGCTGAATAATTTTAAGCAGATGAGTAGCATGTTCTGGTTAGTGTTTTAGGATGATCAGTTAGCTGGCAGTGTGGAAGAGAGGTGGGAGAAATGAGAAATTGAATATATTTAGGAGGCTGATATAATGGAATTATGCAACAGGGCAAGGAGAATGTGGGGAAGATGAGGGCAAGGAATGGAGTTGAGAGCTGCTTAGGTAGTAGAACCAAGAAGGCTAATGGCAACCTGGTAAAAGTGGGGTGCGAGAAAAAAGGTGAGGGTGAGCTGTGAGAAGAGGTCAGTGTGATAGTGAAGAGGAGGGGAAAGTCTTGATTTCTAGGCAGTAGGGTCACTGCTGGAGATGAATTCGGGGAGCAGAGGCGATAATGGTTAGGATATGTTTTATGGGTCAGGTAGCTGAAGGAGCTGAGCTATGACCTTGGCTTGGGGAAGGGAGGAGTGTAAAAGCTCATACTCCCAGGGTTTGATTTGTCCAATGACTACTTTAAAAGAAAAGTTTGAGTGTTTTTCCCTAACTCATTTTCCTTCAGGTTGAGATACAGGGTCTCTTCTATAAGCAGTTTCTTCCAATTGAAAGATAACTTATTTCCCATGACATCCCAGTTTCTGTTTGTTTTTCCTTCTACAAGGGCAATTCACATTCTTTATTTTCCTTGTCTGAAATGTTTCTAATAAATTAGCTAACTTATCCCTGAAGTCATATCCTTCGCTTTAATAAGAATAAAATGAGGCCACTCTATGTATTATTAAACTTCATTTCAGGCTGAAATTGAATTCTAAACTAGCCATAGTTCCTCTCATGTATCACAAGTTATTGCCCTATGAGTCATGCTTCTGAATGGTTTTCAATCTTTTGGAGGCAGTAGGGAAACTGTCTTAAAATAGCCTGAATGCAGCGCAATGAATATTTTTGAGAAGTCTATAATTTTGGAAACTTTTATAGAAACATTTTTACTAACAACCCTGGAAAAGGGAATCTGTGGTAGGCTTTTAACGTGTGAGTTACTGTTTGTTTCTATGCTTACTTTCTTTTCCTGAATTAGAGGTATTTTAAAAACACCACATTTATCCCCAGATAAGCTATTGTGATTAAATGGGACCCTTTTATCCAAACCCTAAGATCTCAGTGGTGCACTGTGGCATAAGCTCTCTTGGCATCATTCTGTCCTGAAGGATTACATTTAAATGTTCAACTTGCCTCTTCTCCACTGAAGAGTTCCTGTCTTCTCTCCTTCTGAGTCACTCTGTCACAAATTACTCACACCTCACAGAGTGAGGTGTTAGGAAGAATAAAGTCCCTAAAGCCAGATAGACCTGGTTAGAACACTGGCTCTGCCAGTTCCTTAGTTTTGAGACTGGGGCAAGATGCTGAGGTACCCAGGGTTCTGATTTCTCATTAGTGAAGCAGGAAACACAGGAGTTCCTTCAGCACTGGCTACTGTGAGGCTTGGTGTGTGATCCTGGAGAAGTACTAGTACAGCGTCCAGCCCAGAGTGATTGTGAAATTCTGCACACATGTGCATGGGCTCATTGCGCCCAGGATTAAGTGCTGCTGCAGACCAGCTGTGCAGAAATGGGTGCGGCATTCACCCTCTCTGAAGAGGTCACCAGTTGTTTTCCTCAGTTCAGTTCATTCGACTTCAAATTAATAATAATTAACAATTGGCCGTTCTATGAGCCAGACACTGCTGTAAGCACTTCGCATATGTGAATTCTTCAAATACAGTCAATGAAAATTTCTTCCTAATTCTGGCAATCTTTGGCTTATCACTTTTGGTTTTCAGCATGTTTGTGAGTTAGGAAATTTTGACTTTTTCCCATGTCCTTGGTGGTATTTTAATGAGAAACAGAAGGACACTGGACAGGGGCTGCTAGAAAGAAATTGTGTTAACCTTTCTGTTCCTTAAGGACAATGCACACATCTGTCCTCCAATTCTGTTTGCTTACTTTTACAATAAATTAGTAACCAGAGGGCAATCTGTTTTCAGTTCCCAAATTATTTAGTGGTGTCTTTTTGCTATCATGCCCTACCAAAGCAATTGATATGAAATGGTTTATGCGGAGCACCCAGCAAACTCTCTGACCTATTATAACTGTTTAATAAAGGTTTGTGGAATAAACAAATCACTTTAATCTACCAGGTTTGTCTTGTTAAAAACAGTCGTAAGGTGACTCTATAAACCATTTGTTTATAGTGAACCTCTGCTACTTCCCAGTGGTCACCTATATATTTCTTAAAACATGCCTAAAACCCATCACTTTAATAAAGCATACAGAATTTTTCAAGGAATCCATTCCAAGATTTATTTGGATATAATTTTGCAAATTTGTTTTTAACTCTTTTTAAAAACAGAGACCACTAGCCTACATACCACTTTTAGGATTCCAGATGTTCTAGGGGGTAGAGTGATGAGTTTGACTTAAACATATTTAAGATGTTCAGCTGTGAAGGCCTCCATTCACCTGTGGTTCCACCTGTGGTGCCCAGTCCCACTTTGAGAAGCATCTGTGCTCTTTGACGGCTCATTTTACAGGGAGGGCAGCATCATCTCGGTCAGTCACGGAAGTGGAAGTCCAGCCCAGGCAATGGGGCTCGTCCTCTGCTGCCCACCCCACCTCTCCTCGTGTAGGTCACCCTTTCCGGGTCCTCCCTCTGGTGACGCTGGTGGCGCACTCTGCCCCACACTCCTGCACTACTCATGGAGATTGGAGTGAGAGGAGTCTTAAGAAGCCGTGGTCAATAGATTCATACTCAGAGAGAGAGAGAGAGAGAGAAACCTGCAATGGAAAGGGGAGCTGGGGGATATTTATGTTAAATGGAGATGGGCCTGAGGTTGCACAGTTATTCACATAGACCAGTGGCTAATAAATACAATGGGCAGCTACCAAGTAGTAAAACAGCAGTGAAAGTATCTCCTGGGTCTGCACGGCTAGTCCCAGTAAAGCAGGATCCACCCAGGGATCTGAGCAGGGCTCATTCCCACTCAGCTGGTCAGTGTCCTCCCTTGAATATGGGGTACACAGAGATTTATTAAATCTCCTTGAACTAAGTCACATTCTGGGGCCAGTAGATCTATTCATATGGTAACCTATTTATATGAGAGGGTCTGGCTTTCCTATTAAAGGTCATGATATAAAGTCTCCTTCTCTTACGCTGTAATTGGATTGAAGTGGAAAAGAAAGTTGATTTAAAACAACACTAGAGTAATTAATAGTACAGGTCGTGCCTAAACAAAGCAAAGACGGTGACGGGGTATCTGACCAACTGACATTTGGGAAAGTCTCAAAGGTGTCTAGGGTCCTTCCAAGTTTAGCGTTTCACAGCTCAGAGTTCTCTCTGGGACAGCTGGGATTCAAACTCACAGAGGGGACCAGTTTGTAAGATTTTGTGATTAAAGGGATATGGATTTGTTCTGTCTTTGTTGGCTTCTTCAACTCAGTTCTGTGTTGGCAAAATCCTTGTCATGCCATTACTAGTTCGTTCTTTTAGCTGGCATGTGGTGAGGGGATTTCTTCTGTGTGGTCCTTGCTATTTGGTATTGTAGCTTGCTTGTCAGTGGTGCTGGAAGGTGCCTCACTTTCTGGGGCACACTCATGGATGTAGTTCAGTGTGTTTGGGGTGCTGGTCCTGAAAAGGAGTTACCATCATATCAAAATGCTAAAAGGAAGGGAATAGATGTGATGTGTTTACTTACTGAACATTCTGCTGAGTGCCAACTCTATGGGAAACACTGTGTTAGGCTCTATGGGAGCATCAGTTGGCCCCGAATTCATTTTCCTCAGAAATTTTTACCTCTAAAGATGTCTAGATTCCCATGACCTTGGAGAACTACCTTGAATTGGCTAGAGATCAACTGGGATGTCAGTGCAGAAAGCTGCCCAACGTTGGAGACCTGAAAAGTACTGAATACTGAAGACTAAGGAGGAAGATTTCAGGAAGACTGTACTATACAGAGCAGGGTAGAACTATGACCCCAAAAATGTGGGCTCCAGAGAATTTAAAAAGTGACATAAAGCTAGGCAATCCAGAACTTGGGAAAAGTAAATGAAAGGGCATGTCTGGGGGAAAGGAGGGCATGTTAAGGGAGTGATAGCATTTCTCCATGCATCCCAGCGTTAGGAATTACACAAACAACAATCACTTCTGTGCATCAAATTGCACAGAAAAAATATTTTGGGGGCAAACTGAGGCTCAGAGAGATTGAGTAGCTTGTTTAAGCTCAGATCACTCATCTGACCCAATGGGAATTTGACCCTAGTTTTGTCTAATTTTTTATATTCCCACAGTGATGCCTATTTGTCAACAGGCTCACTTCACCCTCTATAGGACTCTCCGAAGGCAAGGACTGTGGGCTTATTCTTCTTGTCTTCCAGCACTGGCAGGCTCAATACTTATTTGTTAAGTGAAGTGAAATAATAAATCAACACGCAGGCGCCTTTTGAATAAGCCTGGGATCAGAACAGAGACCAAAGGCAGATTTCTCAATTATCTGAGACAGGCTACCCAAGACTCTGCAGACCCCGAGGTTGGGCTGACCCTGCTCTTTTGGCCCCGGGAATAAAAGAGTCATCGAGCTGCCACGACGAAGCAGCAGCACTGCCAGATGATGTGATGGATGACGGCCACAAGTCCCTCTGGACTCTTGCATGCTCCCCCGCCCATCTATAATCCTTGGATCACTGACGCAGCATGATGTAATGGGCTTTCCATCGCTCTAATAGTCTGGCCTGTCAGTGTGGATTTATCTCAACATGTACAGGGACATGGGGCCTGAAGCCTATTCAGGATTATATGATGGAAGAGCTTTAACAAAATGAAGAGTCTACTATGGCAGACCTCAATCTAACCTTCTCAGCTCCCCAGATGAACCCCCTCCCAGTCCCCACAGCACCTATGGTGGCTAGCCTTGGACAAACTTAGCTCCCTTCTTGAACTACATGGTGAATGAATGAATGAAATAAAAAATGAATAAACGCTAGATATGAATTCCAATAAACCCACAGATTTTATTTCCAATGAATAGATGGTACACACATCTGTCAATTTTGAAAGTAGGTCTTTGGAAAACTGACATGTGGTTGGATTTGTACAGTTCCCAGTTTCCAGAGGATTTTCATGTATTTTAACTGGTAATTAAGACTGTGGGCTCTAGAGGCCAAATGTGAAGAGTAGAATATCAGGCTTATAATTTACCAGATATGTGACCTTGCACAAGCTACTAAGCTCTCAGGCCTCAGTTTATCCATCTGTGAAATGGGGTTGATGCAAGAAATAACAGAGATAACACAGATAAACAGCATGAGCTTCACCTCCTTATCTGAATTCTGGCCTTCTATGGTGATGGTCTTTCTTGCCTGTTTTGCCAATGAAGCAGCTGAAGCTCGGGGATTATGTTATTTGCCAAAGGTCACAGTGTCATGAAAACCCAGGACAGCTAGCTCACCACAGTCCATCAGCCAGAGCCACTTCCAACCTGAAATGTTCCCCAATTCTTTGTGATTCAGGTAATTCTCCCTGACCCTATTACCCCATTCAATTCTGAGGGCTATAAACAGCTCCCACTCTACTCAGAGGAGAAGCTGGAACTTGATCTCCTGGAAGGAAATCTAATACATACTGACAGCCCCACTTGCTCAGAGCCAGAGCCCCTGAAATTACGTTTAACACCAAGCAGAAAAGGGAAGGAAGGGCAGGCTTAATGAATCCAAGGCTGCTGTTATTTATAACAGAAGAGAAAACAAATGAATGCTGGTGTCTGATCACATTTGCCACTTATTGGCACCTCCATCCACACCTGCAGAAGCCCTCTATTCACATGCAACAGTGAGAACATCCTTTTCACCCCCAATCCTGAGGGTTTTTCAGCTCTAGCTGCCCACTGGAATCACCTGGGTGCCTTTAAAAAACACATAAGTAAGCAGAGGTGCATGAAAACTATCCATAGAGAGTTCATATTCAAATGGTCTAAGACAGGAGCTGGTCTTCATTGCTTTTTGAAAGCTCCCAGGTGATTTGAATGCACAGCCCAGGCTGGAACCACAGTTGTAGGTTGTGGTTATTGAATAGTTGGTTGGTTTGGGACATAGAGTCATTCCACGTTGTAGAAATTCCATTTCAGATGGAGTTAGTCACAGAAATTCCTGATGTCCAATCACAAGGTGTTGTTTCCCAAACCAATCCCTCACGCCCTCCCAGTTCCTGCCAGGTTCTTAGTACCCACTAAAATCTGGATGAAGCCCTCCATTTTGCCTGCATAAAACCTAGCCTTGGCCCAGCCACCTCACCCTGCTAAAGCGAGGCCATGACACCACCATATTGTAGAAGCCCTTGGTTATCACGAACACGATTTTCTCCTCCAACCTCCAACCTGACACAGAATACATACCTGAAAAACACGCTTCCTCCCTCTGCTTCCCTCCTTGAGGTCCTGGACTCCCTGTGCATGTGCCACCATGGGCCTCCTGCTTCTGTTTGCTCTCCCTTTCCACTCAGACACACAAGGATGCTTCTCAGAAGTAGCCAAGCATACGGGGTCACTTCCTGGTTAGACTCTTAAGTCATACGGGATAAAATGCGAACTTCTCAGCAAAGCACTTCACATTCTCACCTAGTGTCCTAACCATATTTTTCTGGGGTTACTCCGTGAGATTTACACCCTAGCCAAGCTCATCTATGTTGCGTTTCCAGACCACACCATTCACTACCATACCCCTGTGCTTTGGCCAGGCTGTTCTTTTCACCAAAGGTGCCACCCACACCAGTGCACCTGGTGAAATCTGACTTGTTCTTTAAGATCTCTGACACCTCAGGGCCCACCTCCCCACCTGTGCCAGCCGGGCCCTGGGCTGAGTCTCTTCCAGCAGTACTGTTCACAGTCCTCCCTACTGCCCAATGGAAGAGGAGGTGCTATTTTTATGTCCACATGAGAAGTGGTTTTTTAAAGTACATTTTCTTGACAATGGCTTGGATGTGGCCTGAGGACAAGGTGTGGCAGGAGAGGGAGAGCTGAGAGAAGAAGTGAAAGAAGAAGGGCGGAGAGAGATGAGATGGTTAAGTCATATGATGAGTACTGGGGGCAAGGGGCTAACAAAGAAACTTTAGCTAGCAATTCTTCGTGGTGTATTCACTGAATAACAGATAGGCCAATTGACCAGTTTGAATTGCTTGCTGTTTAGTGCTTGCTTTGCTTCTCTCATCTCTGCTAATTGCCTAAACTCTCAGCAAAGGTGACTCTACATGCAAATGCCCCAAGAGAGCCATTTGGAAAGAAATCAATGCAAGGGGCTTGGAGGACATCTCTGTTGGCTCAGAGCAGAGTGATGAACAGGAACAGCAGGTGAGGCAGAACTGAGATGCAGAATTTACTGGGGCAGGAAACTCAGAGCCCAGTGACATGGAGAAGCCCATCTCCTCTCCACCCTACACTTCCTGAGCTGTAAGGACATGGGCAGAATTGAAAAATAGCCTGCTGGTATTCCCAGCAAGTGTGCATATGTGGAATAGAGGGAGGTAGGTCCTACCTTTTATTTAAATCTCAAAGATGGAGTGACCCCAACAGGTACTTGGCTGATCTGCCAGAGCATGAGTACCACACAGGCCAGGCTTTCAGACAGGCGAAACTGGGCAGGCAGACAAACGTGCCTCTATATTCACTTGCTCAGCTCAAATATGTTTGCATGGGAATCTTGGGGCAGAAAGCTTTGTCCTCGTCCCTCAGATGTTGGCTCAAGACTACACAGGCTTCTAAGCCTCCAAATAACCAAGCAAAAACAATCAAGTCATGAAGGCCTTTGAACACAGTTGGCGATGACCCATCTGAGAATAGAGAGCTCCAAAATAATTACATTTCCCCATGCAGCCCACAGAAAACTGCCGAGTGCACCACTTCCAAGCTTATTGGGTTGGTGCTGAGTCGAGCACTTTGGACCCTTTGTTTCAGAGAGCAGTGATTATGTTTGCAAGGCACCAAGTACTCCCAGCAGTGCTCCAGCTGGACATGCTTCCCTGCCCATCATAGATCAGGGAGGCTTCCTCCACCCTGAGGAAGCAGGGAAGGCAGTTCACATTTTTAGGAGACCCTATACTAAGCACTGAGGCACACACTCTTTATTAACAGCTCAGTGCCCTCTGTCTTCTTCCTCCAAGGCCAAATCTTGATTATGATCACTTAAAGATGAGCAGAGGATGAGGAAGAGAGCTCCTGACCTCAGGATAGGACACTTTGGCCCCACTGGTCCAATTCAAGGGGCTTGTAGGCCAGATCCAACCAATCCAGCCTGCCACCTGCATTTGTAAAGTTTTACTGGAAGATGGCCATGCCATTCATTTACAGATTTTCTGTGGCTGAATTCATGCCACAATGGCAGCACTGTGTAGCTGTGATACAGGTTGTACATGGCCCACAAAGCCCAAAATATTTACTTATTCTTTGGTCACTTACATAAAAAGTTTACTGACCTTTGACATGATTTGACATGTCCAAAATTGTATTGTTTTCCCCCAAAACCTGCTCCTCGCTTGTTTTAGAAAATGCCAGTAGGGTAACCAAAACAGCATGGTACTGGTACCAAAACAGAGATATAGACCCATGGAACAGAACAGAGTCCTCAGAAATAAAACCACACATCTACAGCCATCTGATCTTTGACAAACCTCAGAAAAACAAGAAATGGGGAAAGAATTCCCTATTTAATAAATGGTGCTGGGAAAATTGGCTAGCCATAAGTAGAAAGCTGAAACTGGATCTTTTCCTTACTCCTTATACGAAAATTAATTCAAGATGGATTAGAGACTTAAATGTTAGACCTAATACCATAAAAACCCTAGAAGAAAACCTAGGTAATACCATTCAGGACATAGGCATGGGCAAGGACTTCATGTCTAAAACACCAAAAGCAACGGCAACAAAAGCCAAAATTGACAAATGGGATCTAATTAAACTAAAGAGCTTCTGCACAGCAAAAGAAACTACCATCAGAGTGAATAGGCAACCTACAGAATGGGAGAAAATTTTTGCAATCTACTCATCTGACAAAGGGCTAATATCCAGAACCTACAAAGAACTCAAACAAATTTACAAGAAAAAAACAAACAACCCCATCGAAAAGTGGGCAAAGGATATGAACAGACAGTTCTCAAAAGAAGACATTCATACAGCCAACAGACACATGAAAAAATGCTCATCATCACTGGCCAGAGAAATGCAAATCAAAACCACAATGAGATACCATCTCACACCAGTTAGAATGGCAATCATTAAAAAGTCAGGAAACAACAGATGCTGGAGAGGATATGGAGAAATAGGAACACTTTTACACTGTTGGTGGGACTGTAAACTAGTTCAACCATTATGGAAAACAGTATGGCGATTCCTCAAGGATCTAGAACTAGATGTACCATATGACCCAGCCATCCCATTACTGGGTATATACCCAAAGGATTATAAATCATGCTGCTACAAAGACACATGCACACGTATGTTTATTGCGGCACTATTCACAATAGCAAAGACTTGGAATCAACCCAAATGTCCATCAGTGACAGACTGGATTAAGAAAATGTGGCACATATACACCATGGAATACTATGCAGCCATAAAAAAGGATGAGTTTGTGTCCTTTGTAGGGACATGGATGCAGCTGGAAACCATCATTCTCAGCAAACTATTGCAAGAACAGAAAACCAAACACCGCATGTTCTCACTCACAGGTGGGAACTGAACAATGAGATCACTTGGACTCAGGAAGGGGAACATCACACACCGGGGCCTATCACGGGGAGGGGGGAGGGGGGAGGGATTGCATTGGGAGTTATACCTGATGTAAATGACGAGTTGATGAGTGCTGATGAGTTGATGGGTGCAGCACGCCAACATGGCACAGGTATACATATGTAACAAACCTGCATGTTATCCACATGTACCCTAGAACTTAAAGTAAAATTAAAAGAAAAGAAAAGAAAAGAAAATGCCTGTAGGTGCTAGCCAAGTTGCTGTTGCACGATTGGGCTTATTGCTAGTTTCCATCATCTCTCTGACTTCCCATTTCTATTAAGTCACCATGTCAACTGATTCTGTACCGAAATCTGTATTTCTACTATCTGCCACCTTTTGTCATTCCCCTGCTGTAGTCGAGTTGAGTTCTGTCCCCATTCTCAGGCAAGTCATCAGGACAACTGTGGGTCTTGGTCCTGTGCACCTCAATTCCACTGCTCCTCTCCTGCAGAAGTAGTCTTTAAAAAAACATATCTGATTTTGTCATTTCCTCCTTATGATACTTAATATGCTTTCATCACCTACAAAAGGAAGCACGCGTTCTGACCTTGGCAATCAAGACCTTCCGGTCTGACCCTTGACAATCTCTTCAGCCTCCTCTCCCATGGTTACTTCTACATCAGCAGTGTATGGTTCAGAAATTCCATACTGCTTATGGTTTCTCTGAAGCCATCATACTGTTTCATCCCTCCATATCTTAGTTCTTCATGCTGTTCCCTCAGTCTGTAATTCCCTCTGGATAATTTCAATCTGAAATATCCTTCAAGCCATTCAATACCATGTTCAAACGTCAGCTAAATCCCAGGAAGCCTTCCCTGATGTCCTGTCCCATCAGCATGGTCAGTTCACCTATTCTCCTCCTTTAGCTTACACATGCTTTAGTTTTTGTGCCTTTACTTCATTCTAATGTCCTTCCTTGGATCCTCTCTTCTCAGCAAAACTACAGAATTATTGAGACCAGGGACCCTATTTATATGCCTCTGTATCCCTAATCTCTAAGCACAACTTCTAAAAATCAGTAGATATTTGTTAATTTAATTGAGTGAAGAAATGTGTGAATAAACAAATGGGTAAATGCAGAGACAGTCATTATCCCCACGTTGCCATCTACGAAAATTCTTTCCACTCTCACCCTTTCTTTGCCCCAGTAACTTGTCTCTAAAAAAGAACCTGAAGAAAAGGGGAGTGGACACAGCTTAATATGAAGACTAAGGGTAATGATGAAGCAGAATTTCGCTTTCCATTAATCAACCATTTGTTGAGCACATACTATGTGCCAAACATTGTACCAAATTATTTACATATAATTATCTGAAACCATCGCATAGGGAGGGGTAAGGACAATGAGTAGATCAGCCCCATTTTCACAGGATAAGGCTAGATAGTGACCTCCCAGGGTCTCCCAGTGGGCCAGTGATGGCTCCAAAGGTGGGACCCAGCTCTACTGGCTCCAGAGCCCAGCAGCTGCCATCATAATGTGCTGCCTTCCTGAGCTTTCCTGCCACTCAGTTCCACTGAGTTCCACTTGTTATTTAATTTTGTGTGAAGCAAAGTTAGAGGCTCACCAGCCTGGAAAAAAAAAAAAAAAAACAGAATAATTTTGTATTCGCTGTCCTAGTTTTTTTTTTTTTTTTTAAGAAAAAATAAATCAGGGCAGCGTGTTCCCTGGCCTCATTCCCACTGTTTCTAGGATTGCCACACAACACAGCTCGGAAGGAGCCCTGGAGTGGGCAGAGCTGACGCCCACATGGTGACAGGCTGGCTTTCTCGAGCCTTGTCCTGGGGTCCTGGAGGTGCGGATGGGGAAAGACAGTTAGTCAGTCAATAAAAGGAAAGAAAACCACTTAATCATGAGAGCTGAAGATGGATTTCATAAAACATTGGACTCCCAGGATGCAGGAGAGAGAAGTGTGTTGGGGGTCAAGAGAGCTGCGTTCTGTCCAGGGTCCTATATAGGCTTGGGGCATTGGTCAAGATCTTTCCATTTCTGAGCCTCTGATCACACCTGAGAAAAGAGATGACTGGCTGGTGTTGTGGGCTGAACTGTGTCTCCCTCAAATTAATACGTTGAAGTCCTAACCCCCAGGACCTCAGAATGTGGCTGTATCTGGAGATAGGGTTTCTAAAGACCCTATCATTAAGGGTTTCTAAAGATCCAACTCATTAAGTTAAAATGAGTTCATTAGGGTGACCTGCTCCAATATGACTGGTGGCCTTATAAGAATATATTTGAACACAGACATAAACAGAGGAAAGAAAATGTGAAGACACAGGGAGAAGACAGCCCTCTACAAGACAAGAACAGAGGCCCCAGAAAAACCACCCTGTTGATACCTTGATCTGGGACTTCCAGCCTTCAGAACTGCGGGAAAATACATTTCCATTGTTGAAATCACCCAGTCTGTAGTACTTTGTTTTGACAGCCCTAGTGAACTAATGCAGCTGGATGCATCAGACATCCACCTTCTGCTCCAAGCTATGGCACCCAAGTGGATGTGTCTAATTCTGGGATCTCAACTGGAGAGAACAGGATCATGAGAGGCCAAAAAAGGTAGTCAAATACAGAACTGAAACTATTTAGGTCTGAGAAGAGAAAACTCTGAAAGGAAAACCTTTCCTTCATATGTCCCATGTAAAAGGGACAACATTTGTTGGGCTTTGTGGGAGGCAAGTGGCCATCCTCAGTGGCAGTAGCAGAGAGACATATTGTCTCAGCATGAGGCTGGGATGTGCATTACTTTGAACTTCCCGTCTTTGGGGGCATTGAAGCCAAAACCCAAAGACAATGTGGTGAAGGTGATGCTGAGAGCTCCAGCTGTGTCATGGTGGAAGGAGGAAGTGGAATGAGTGCAGAAGGTGGCGTGACATACAAAATCACTTCACAAAATCTTCTCAATAAGTAGACAGGCTGCCAAATAAAGGCATAGGATTCCTGTGCCTGGCGGTCATCGGGCAGGGTTCCAAGGCTACCACTAGCAGGTGGAGATTCTGACTCTTGGCCACGGCCTGGAACTTCATCCATCAGACAAATCTTTTGAGTGTCCATTGTGTGTTAGGCACAGTGCAAGAGAAGAAAAGATCCAGTCCCTGCCCCCAGGCAGTTAATACTCACAGCTATGGTTTGAATGTGTCTCCACCAAAGTTCATATTGAAATTTAAGCCCTAATGCAACAGTATTAAGGGGTGATTGAGTCAGGAAGGTTCCACCCTCATGAATGGGATTAATACCGTGATTAAAGAGCTCAAGGTTGAAGGGAACTACCTCGTGATCTCTTCCCTCCCCACTGCAAGGTAAGGACACAGTGCTCCTTCTCTCCAGAGGACTCAACAACAAGGCACCACCTTGAAAGAAGAGCAAAGCCTTCATAAGGCACCAGTCCTACCCATGACTTGTCGTGGGCTTCCAGCCTCTAGAACCGTGAGAAATAAAGTTACGTTCTTTATAAATAACCCAGTCCCAGGTATTTTGTTATAGTAGCACAAAGGGACTGAGATACCCATTCATTTATTCATTTATTTACTCATTTGCCTTATCAAAGAGCCTTCCTCGACCATCTCACCTAAAATAGCAACTCTTAGTCCTCTTTCCCTGTTTTATTTCCCACCCTAACACCTACAGCCTCTGGCCATATTCTATATTTACTGCTCATGTGTTAATCTCCTTCACTGAAATAGAAGTACCAAGACAAAGGAAGCTTGACTGTTTTATTCATTGCTATACCCTAGAGCCTAGAAAGTCAATGAATAGTTGATTCTGTCTATGTGCAAGGCATGGAGGCAGGTGCTGAAAAATCAGAGGTGAATTTGACACATTTGGTCCTTGTTTTACGGCCTTTAACACATGCAGGATCTCATGTGTGAGAAGAAACATGCCAACCAAAGAAAACTGAGAAAACAGAAAGAGGTAATAGGTACTGAGGGAAGCACTCTAAGATCAGGCACTCTAAGACCTTTTTTGCCTTATTTCTTTGAATTCCCACAGTGTCTCTATGAAGTTAGGTGCTATTCTTATCCCTATTATACAGATGAAGAAACCAAGGCTCAGAGAGATCAAGTCACCTGCCTCAAACCACATGGTAACAGGGTTTGAACCCAGATCTGTAGGTATCAAGAGTATGGCCCTTGAGTCTGGGTACCCAGGGACCCTGTCCTGGCTCTGGTTTTTGGGGTTCCACTAGGACCCTCATTCAGCTGTGCCCATCTGCACAGGGGAAGGAATCTGCAAGACCAAGGGGATATGCCTACCTGGAGCCCATGTGCCCCCTGCTGTCCCACAACTGAGCAGCCAGGGCCATGCAATTCGCTGCCTGACACCCCAAGCACCTGCTGGACTCCATGGGCCTCATCCTGTTCTCTGCTCCTAGAAAAACCCAGGCCCTGCATGAGCACGAGGAGGCCTAAGGAGAAATTTGGGGGGCTGGTTTATGGGGGATGAAAGGAGCTTACATGTATGGGCTGGGGGTCCACAGCAGGCATGGGCATGAAGCCCCCCATGGTGTGGGAAGGGAAGGGGCAACCTGGGGTACAGAGGGCCCATCTGTACTTGTACTACAGCTCCCCACTCATAGAAATTAGGGGCAGCCTTCTGTGTGGGATTTTATTCTCCAGACTCTATTCCACAACCACCATGTCCCCTCTACCCCAGAGAAAGCGTGGGAGCATGGGTGATGAGTAGGATACCTGTTATCTGCAGTCACGCAGGATGGCTGGGCTGTGCCTTGTTCACCTGAACCAGAGAGGGAAGGTACTGAATCCAGATGGCTTGGAGGAGGAGCCCACAGGATCAAGGCAAACACCCAGGAATGGGAAAGTGACATAAGGCACGGGCTTCCCATCAGCTGGCCCTCAGGACTCATTGCCGGCACACTCTCCTACACACCTCACCCCACTCAGTCTAACCAGGCTCCCTGTTGCAGGGGACAACAAGAGCCCCAGTGTCATAGTCATGCTGCCTAAGAGTGGGGATAGAGAGGCAAATCGACGGATGCTATATAAGGGAGAACCAAATCCTTCACCTTCAGCAGGCCAGGCCAGCCTCATCATTAGAGAGACAAGACAGTGAGGTGGCTACAGGTGTGTGCTCAGGGAATGATCCCGAGTTCCACCTGACACTGACTCTGGACAGCTGGGTGAACACGCCCAAGTTACTTGAACTTGTGCAAGTGATTTAAAGTCTCCTGCACCCCAATTTCCTTATCTGTAGGACAGAGAAAATTATACTCTCCACCTCACGTCTTGCGGTGACAACTAGAGAGTTAATATATCCAAATCTATAATAAGTATATAGAACAGTGCCTGGTACAGAGTAAATGTTCAATAAATACCTTTTTTTTTTTTTTGAGACGAAGTCTCGCTCTGTCGCCCAGGCTGGAGGGCAGTGGCCGGATCTCGGCTCACTGCAAGCTCCGCCTCCCGGGTTCACGCCATTCTCCTGCCTCAGCCTCCAGAGTAGCTGGGACTACGGGCGCCCGCCACCTCGCCCGGCTAGTTTTATGTATTTTTTAGTAGAGACGGGGTTTCACCGGGTTAGCCAGGATGGTCTCAATCTCCTGACCTCGTGATCTGCCCGTCTCGGCCTCCCAAAGAGCTGGGATTACAGGCTTGAGCCACCGCGCCCCGGCCAATAAATACCATTTTTTACAATACTCTATCTTTTCTCTTCCCCTCAACTCAAGCACCTCCTTCGTCTTTGGGTATTGTAGTTTCTGGTTCCTAAAAGTATCCACTCTATCACTCTTTCTCATTTTTACCTGCTCCTTCCTAGGCCACATCCTCTCTCCCGAATTACTGCAACACTTCCTAAGGAGTCCCATGCCTCACACTGAATCTCCCCAAAGTATTCTCAGGCCCAAGCCACAGAGACCTCCTGATAATGTGAATCTGCTGTCACATCCCTACCCGCCCATTCAGTTCCAGAGCTCTTTATTATCATGTTCAGCAGGTATGTGCTGAGTGCTTACTAAGTGCCAGACACTGGAGAAAGAGGATTGAGCAGCAGTAAACAAGAACATTGCCTTTACGGAAGGAACTTCTCATCGGGGGAGGCAGACAACACCCAAATAAGAAAGCAGCAGGTAACGCCCGGAGATCTGCATAGCATGAAAATAGGGCAACAGGCAGGACCTTTGTAAATGAGAAAACGAGAAAACAGCGCGCCTTCCTCCTGGCTAAGGCACCCCCATGTGCTGTTCAGCCCCCACTCACCTCCTCCACCAGCCCCACCATGTGCTGCAACCCAGGTAATGAGGTGCCGTAACAGAAAACACTGAAATGCCTAGAATCCTCCAGTGCTGAATTTGCAGCTCCAACCGAGTCCTGGACGGATTTCTAATTCCGTATATATAGCAAAACGTCTGCTAGTAGAAAAGAATACTGGATTCTGAGATTCTGTTGAAATAAACTTGTTGCCATCAAGGATGACACATGTCTTTCTGGAATTCAGAGGCCATGCACACCTTCTCAGCTCCCATCACAACATACGACAGTGGCCGGTGTAGTTCTGGTCCTTCCCGCATCCCAAGGCACCCCCAGATAGCTCTAACCATGCCAAGCCTCTGCAAGAAAACCTTCCATGGCATTGTATTACCAACAGGCTGGCACTCGGTCCCTCCCAGATCTGCTCTCGTTATCTCCCTAGAGTTGCCACAGTGTTCCCCAAACTCTAGAGGACAAACAAAGCAGCTTGATTGTCCAGGCCTGAAAAGACAGGGAACCGCTCTCATCCTCAGGACTACCCCACGTGGCTGTGCAACGTGTGCCCTTGCAACTCATGAATTAGGCCCCCTGGAGTTGTTCAGTGCACACTCTGTGCAGCTGTGTATGGTAGACCTGGGTAGTTAGCTGAATGGTGGCCCCCAAAATATAGGTCTACACCCTGGAGCCTGTGAATGAGATCTTATTTGGAAAAGAGTCTTTGCAGATATGTAAAAGTTATGGATCTTCAGATGAAGAGATCATCTGGATTATCTGAGTGCACCTTAAATCCAATGACAAGCATCCTTACAAGAGACATCCAGAGCATAGGTACACAGAGGTAAAGGCAAGGTGAAGATGGAGTGGAGACTGGAGTGATATGGCCACAAGCCCAGGAATGCTGAGGCAGGCACAAGAACCCGAAAGAGGCAAGGAATGGATTGTCCCATAGAGCTCCCAGAGTGGGCAAGACCCTGCTGGATTTGGGACTTCTGGTCTCCAGAACTGTGAGAAAATAAATTTCTGTTGCTTTCAGACATGAGATTTGTGGTACTTTGTTATGGCCATCTCAGGGAACGAATAATGCCTGCACCAGGTCTCAGTTTAAATGCCATTTGCTCGAGGAAAACCTACAGGGATCTATCTCCCTCCTGCAGCTGTGCTGAGTGCTCGCACTGGGGGCTCTCAGGCATAGCACCTTCCTCTCAACATCCAGCCCCTTTTGCCATTTGGGGGACTCTAGTCTGTGACTTTGTCCTCCACTCCTGGGCTTGTCTCAGAAGTGACAGATGGATATGTCAGCAAACACTCACCTGTGTCCTCCAAACACAAGGGATTCTTTTTCAAAATCTTGAGACCCCAAAGGCAAAACATTAGGAGCTGGGAAGTAAGTGAGAGTTCCCTAGTCCCTGATTTTCTGCAGTGTGTGGACACTTTATAAGGCTTATATAAGATGATGGTGATACACACTTGCAGCTGGAGGAAGATGCAGCAGCTGTCAGGCCACCTCAGCCCCGGTGGTTTTCCCAGGCCACACTGGGCAGTCTGACAGTTGCCGTGTCTCAGAATTGACAGCCCCAGGAATCAGTGGCAGCTGCCGGGTCTGATGGACACATCTTTCCTGCCTTACATCTTGTCCATGATCAGCATGTCATAGTGATAAAGGCAGTGTCCACTGGGGTGGCTTCTGTTAAGCCACAAACCTGAATGTTCCCATTTGTCTGATTTTTCCTGGTTTCCAGTCCCCTTGGGTGGCTGGATGCTGTGTCCACCAGGGGAATAGGAGAAGCACTATTGCTAACACTCATGGAGCACCTTCTAGGAACCGGGCACTTTCCTGTGCCCTTCACCAGGAGAACTGCAACTAACCTCAGGACAACCCGGCGGTAACTGTTATCTCTCTACACTGCAGATGAGGAATTTGAAAGTCTAGTGTTTCCCAAAGTCACAGAGCTCGTAGTAAAGGCCCTGAGATTCAACCTCAGGTTCTCTGCTTGCGAAACTCATGCTCTTAACTTAGAAAGCCAGAGTTAGCCTCAGTCAGGGTCTCAGCCTCCAGGAGGATCACCCTTGACGGCTGACTTAGTCTCACCTGCAGGGGCCCCAGCTGAGACTCAGGGGTGCCCCCCAATAAGGCCACCCTTGGGGCCTCTGGTTTGGAAGAAACATCATCCAGTGGTTAACATCTGGTCTCCTACTCTAGCGAACAGACTCAGGAAAGTCATAGCCTGGGCAGCTGTGGCTGCTGCTTCCTCCCCTCCCTGTCCCCTTCCCCTCTCCTCTTCCTATTTTTCTCCTCTTCCTTCTCCTCCTGCTCCTTCTTCTCTCAAAAAATATCTATTGAGCATGCACCGTACTGAAGGAACTGTGTCCACGGGGAATTTAGCATTGTAAAGGAGACACAGCATAGTATAATGGCATATAAACAAGTAAACAGCAAAAATGAAATAAATATTATACCCATTGCTGCTGCAGGAGAGGAAGAGATTTCCTTGATGGACTACTTTGTTTATGGCACTGAGAATCTGTCTCACAAAGTCTGAAGATGAAGAGTGACTGGAGAACTCTGAAGCAGTCCAGAAGTCTCAAGAGATCTGAGTAATTAGGGCATGCTGGTCAGAAGTTCTGTGGTAGGCAGTGGTTGGCAGTCTCTAAGATGCTCTGATCATGCCTGCTTCCTGATAGTCACACCCCTGTGCAATCCCCTCCCCTCGAATGTGGTCTGGATTTAGTGACTTGCTTCTAATGCATAGAGTAGGACAGGGTGATGGGATGTCACTTCTGATTAGGATATAAAAACACTTTGATGTCCTTCTTGGGAGCCTCCTTGCATGCTTTCTCTCACTCTTGCTTGGATCACTAGCCAGCAGGGAAGCCAGCTGCCTTGTCATGAGGCAGCCCATGGAGAGGTGCCTGTGGGGAGGGACCACAGCCTACTAAAAACCATGAGTGAGCCTGGAAGCAGACCATTCCTCCCCACTCTAACTCTCAGATGAGACTACAGCCCCAGCAATGGCTTGGGAGAAACACATAAGAGACTTTGAGCCAGAGGCACCCAGATAAGCCATGATCACATGAGACGCTGGCCAGAAATGCATTAGGCATTCTTCTCCTGCAAAAGGCACCCGCTCCACAGTAGGACAGCTCTGACATGCAAACTCTGCCAGCTCTAACCCTGAGCATTAGTTCTATTTGCCAGGAACACACAGTGATGATTAATCAATTCCTTTGTCATATGATAGTCTTTCAGGTGTAGGAAGTTGGTATCCTAACAGTGGGTTCCCCTATTCTTAGTTTTCTTCACTCCTGGCCACACTTTTCCAACTGGTTCTCAAATGCTTCTCTGTCCTTGTGTTTTTCCCCAACACAATATCCCAATTACGTTCCCAAAATGTGAAGCCAATTGAACTGTCTTGTTTCTGGCTAGCAAAGCTTTGCTCAAGATGTGCCCTCCACCTGGAATTCCCTTCCTCTTTCTTGTTTGGCCCCACTTACCACTACTGTTCCAAGAATCCTTTCTGAAGCCTGCCCCCTCAGCCTAGCTGGACACCTCCCTGGTGCAGAACCTGTCCTTCCTGCTGCACTCACCTCTCTTCATTGCATCACTGTGCCATCATGATGTGTTCGTGGGTTTGCTCCTATAACTGTGAGCACCCTGAGTGCTGGGAAGGATCCATGGTTCATCTTTGAATCCACAACACTTGTTCATAGTGAGAGGATGGGTGGATTGATTGGATTGATGGATGGATGGTGGATGGATGGATGGATGGATGGACGGATGGATGGGTGATGAACAAAGGAACAGAGGGGCATCCTCCTTAGTAGACAGGGTTCCATTGTCATTCATCCTCAGTACTATCTTTCTGGGTGTGTGCACTTTGTAAGGAAGCTTCTGTGACCTTCAAGATAAAGCCTGGACAATTTCTCATGGCCTAAAGCAGAGCAAGCCTTACCAACCCCTCTAAGCCCTGCAGGTACAAGTGTCATGACTTCAGTGGTAAGAAATTTCAGAGAGAGAGCGAGCAAGCAAAGAGAAAACAAGAGAGAAAATGAGCCTAGGTTAAAATATTTAAAACATTTCCATACTTCCTGACCTTATAAATATTTCATTAGTAAGATGCTGTCCCACATAAATGCAAACTCAGAGGAAAGGGTCTTACGAAAGCTAGAAGTCAGCATTTTAAGGAAGCCGATTTCCTTTTATAAACATAATACCCTCTCACTATAATGTGGAAAACAGAAATACAAAGAAGAAAGAAAAATTGATGTATTACTCAAAGTCCCATCACCCAAAACCAACGATTTTTAGTATTTTATAAATTTTTGACCTATGGATTTTGTATATTTGGGGTGGTTGCATGGTACTACATATTCTCTTGTGTGCCTGGATTTTCTTTTTTTCCCCTAAACATAGTAACATAAACTTTGTCCTATATTACTGTGAACTCTTTATGAAACTAGTTTTTTTTTTTTGTTTTTTTTTTTTTTTGAGACGGAGTCTTGCTCTGTCACCAAGGCTGGAGTGCAGTGGTATGATTTCGGCTCACTGCAGCCTCCGGTTCCTGGGTTCAAGTGATTCTCTTGCCTCAGGCTTTGGAGTAGCTGGGATTACAAATGCACATCACCATGCCCAGCTAATTTCTGTATTTTAGTAGAGACAGGGTGCACCATTTTGGCCAGGCTGGTCTCAAACCCCTGACCTCAAGTGACCCACCCGACTCAGCCTCCCAAAGCATGTGAGCCATGACACCCAGCCATGAAACAAGTTTTAACAAGACTACATATTATTCCATCCAGGGCATGTACCACCTTGGAAGTCATCAAGGCCTCTATGACACAGTGGCAGAAACAGGTGCAGTTGATTTAAATCTTCCCATATTGTTGGGCATTGAGGTTGCTTCCAATTTTCTTACTATCAGAAAAACGTCAAAGTTGTGGCCAGGTGTGGTGACTCACGCCTGTAATCTCAGCACTTTGGGAGGTGGAGTCAGGCAGATCACTTGAGGTCAGGAGTTCGAGACCAGCCTGATTAACATGGTAAAACCTTGTGTCTACTAAAAATACAAAAATTAGCCAGGTGTATTGGCACACACCTGTAAACCCAGCTACATCGGGGGCTGAGGCAGGAGAATCACCTGGACCCAGGAAGACTCTGTCTCAAAAAATAAAAATAGAAAACAGAAAAATGTCACAGTTAACTCACTTGTCTAACTTCAAATTCTTTCCTTAAGTAAACTCCTCAGAAATACAAACAATTGGCAAAGAAGTCAACCTTTCTATGGCTTTTTATACCTGTTTTCAATTGCTTTCTGAAAGGACTGTACCTAAATGATCTCCCCACAGTGGAATTTGAGTGCTTGTCTCCCATGCCATCCCCACCTGGGGGCCATATCATAACACTTATAGATGGGAATACCTCAGAGATAACTGGTCCTGGCAAGGAAGCAGGTGAAACCCAAAACTCATTGATCCATTCATGAGAGTTTCTTGTAGGGAAATTTCCCTCCTTGATCTTCAGCCCAGACAAGACCCTCTTCCCTGGATATGGAGGCTGTTTAATGGCCCCTCCTCTTGAATCCCACTGCCACCGCCTGACTGCAGACCCCATCCTTTCTGGCTTGGGTCATACAACAGCCCCCACACTTCTGACTTCCATCTGTCCCATTCATTTTATTCCCCATCTTTCAGCCAAAGTGGTCTTTCTAAAATCAAAAATCTAAAACCAAGCCATCGTAGACATTTTTCTCCTTCCTTCTTCCCTCCCTCCTTCCCTCCCTCCCTCCCTCCCTCCCTCCCTCCCTCCCTCCCTCCCTTCCTTCCTTCCTTCCTTCCTTCCTTCCTTCCTTTTCTCTCTCTCTCTCTCTTTCTTTCTTTCTTTTCCTTCCTTTCTTTGTTTTTTTCTTTTTTTCTTTTTTGACAGAGTCTCACTGTGTTGCCGGGCTGGAGTGCAGTGGCATGATCTCAGCTCACTGCAGCCTCTGCCTCCCGGGTTCACGTGATTTTCCTGCCTCAGCCTCCCGAGTAGCTGGTACTATAGATGTGTGCCACCATGCCCAGCTAATTTTTGTATTTTTAGTAGAGATGGGGCTTCACCATGGTGGCCAGGCTGGTCTCAAGCTCTTGTCCTCGTGATCTGCCCACCTCGGCCTCCCAAAGTGCTGGGATTATAGGTGTGAGCCACCGCGCCCAGCCCATCTTAGACATTTTTCAATGGCTGCCCATTATCTTGCACCCCAGGCTTTCCATGATGGTCCCCAACTTCTCTCCAGTCTCACTGTCTACTCTGCAACTCTACCCCCTCACTTTGTAATAAGTATTTACTAGGTGCTTGCAACAGGCCAAAGAGTATGATAACCAGCCTGGCTACTGGCCCTGGGGGTCCTTGGTCTGACAGAGGAATTAGAGGGCGACGGTACAGGGTGACGGAGCTCAGCAAAGGTTGAGCGGGGGAAGGTTGGGGATGTCAGGTCTCTTTTCTTTTCATTTGAAGCTTTCATTCCTTACAACTGAAAAAAGGCACTTTCAAAAGAGAATCCAAATTCAAAATCAGAGAAACCATCCAAGAGTTTTGTGAAACCATCTAAGAGTTAGTGATTTTCAGAAAAGCCTGTATCAGGCTATGGGGTGTGCTGTCGGGGAAAGGGGTGGAAGAAGCAAGGTTGGGGAAAAGAATCTACCTCCTCCTTGTTCTGTGTCACCTCTTTTTGTAGGTTCCTTTTTCCTCCTCTCCACTAGTGCTTCCATTTATTCACCTGAAGGACTCCTGCACCTGCCTGTGACGTCTAACATGATAAACACCAGGAGGCCCTTGTGCTGGAGCCTTGTCTTCCTTCCCTCTGCAGCTCCAAGAGACTAATTTGTAGAGAAGAGGCTCCTTCTCCAGCAGAACTCGAGTGTAGAAGGGAGCTGAGCTGGCTTCAGCAGCAGTGGGAACGTAAGGCTCTGTGTTCTCACCATCACAGTCCCACACCTGAGCTGCCGTCCTGTTTTCTTGCCTCTCCCACCTGACTGTGCATAGAGCAGGGTCTAGCACTGGGCACTTTGGGACCTACCCCAACCAATGCCAGCAGGGTTTCCAAAGGCAAGTCACAGGGGCCTCCCCTGCACCGTCACCATGGCCCCCAGCTGTGCCTCTACCTCCACATCTGTGGAACCCTCATGGGTCAGTGGGCCACACACCACCTACCACCTTCCAAGTCAGAGCTCCACTTTCAAATGGTGGCTCTATCCCACATCCAAACACAAGGCCCACTGTAGTGACTCACTCTCTTAGGGTTTCTGTGGCCCCTTCTGTAGAAAGTACCCGCATGGTGCAGGAGGCAGGGTTGGAGGATAATATTCAGGGAGCTCCAGACAAAGAATAGGTGACCATAAACGGTAAAAGGCACAGCAGTGTTATAAGGCCCATGAGATGAATAACGGATATCTGAAGCCAGGGAGCCTGCCTTTGGGATCCACGTGCCTAAACATTGCACCAACCACTTCCTCTCTGTCTAGCCAAGTTCCCCTGCCCCTTGCAGTGTCATATAATTCTTCCCAGCAGTAGTTTATAGTGCTCACTCCCTCTCCCTCCTCATAATTATTCTCTGTGTTGGGTACCCATCATCTTATAATGCCCCAGTGCCTATTAAATTTTTTTGGATCAGAGACATCCAACACAACACATAGCTCCCTCACTCTAAAATGATCATAGGCACAGGCAATAATTCACAGGCCCTCTTATAGGATTGTTCAGGTTGTGCATTGCATAAGGGTACCTGGCCAACGGGCCTCTACAGGAATCTAGAATCTAGCCCACATTCCATTCAGAAGCCCTGAATCCTAGAGAGGAAAGCCAGGAGGAAGAAGTCCATTTTGGTAACAGGTCTGCCCAGAGAGGAGGTCCTTTGTGCATTTTTTCCTTCTAAACGTGTTGGGTGCCACCTTTGTCTAATTTGTATAAAGGTCCCTAATTGCCTAAAGTTGGCCATGACACTTACATATAGTTCCAGAGGAGTGGATGCCCCAGAAACCTGTCCATGGAACATCCTGGGGTATAATGGTTTCTTAAGTCGAGAACTGTAAGGCTGAGCATGGTGGGTCATTCTTGTAATCCCAGCACTTGGGGAGTCCAAGACAGGAGGATCACATTGCTTGAGCCCAGATATTTGAGACCAGCCTGAGCAATAAAGTGAGCGCAATAAACCCAGTCTCTATAAAAATTTTAAAAGTTAGCCAGGCATGGTAGTGTGTGCCTGTAGTCCCAGTTACTTGGGGACTGAGGCGGGAGAACTGCTTGAGCCCAAGAGGTTGAGGTTGCAATAAGCCATGATTGTGATCATATCACTGTACTCCAGCCTGAGCGACAGCAAGACTCCATCAAAAACAAACAAACAAACAAAAACAACAAGAACAACAAAAACAACTTTAGAGTCAGCACCCACCATTTGAATATATGAATGAAGAAGGGCTGGTACCAACAGGTCACATGTTGAGTAACAGTTTGGGACTCAGGACACATTTCTATAGGCATGGCATTCACGGGTATAAAATACTCCTCAGACCCCCCCAAACCTGCTGACCTTGCAGTCTGGAAATCACCATGCAAACACCATTGCTACAGGAAAATGCATTTGACCTCAATGTGAGGATAAAAATCAATGTGCCTAGGCCCATGCCTGGCATATAATACATACTCAATGCATATTGCCCCAACCTTTTGTGGGTTGATTCTGTGCCATAAGACTGAACTTTGAAGTCTGGCAGTATAGAAATGAGCTTTGCAAACCACTTGCCAAGAGAGGAACATCATAAATGCACATGATATTCTTATCATCTAAATATTTTTCCAAATCAATTCAACATAGCAAAGACAGGAACCATCTTGGGGCTACATAGGGATGGGCTGGGTAAGAGGGAAAATTTAGGGGCAAATCTCAGATGGTCGAAGGTTTAGAGAAACAAATGGTTTCTACAATTTCCTTTCTTTTCGGATTTACTGAGCACCTTCAGTGTGCTGGGCAGAGTATACTGGGGAGCACTTTGTAGATATCATCCATTTTAATTCTCACAATGACCCTGGGAGACTATTAGCATGCCTAGGAGGACCCTGGAGGTGAGCAGGTTTAGGCATGGCCCAAGGTCACACATTAATGTATAAAGGCAGAACTGAAATTAAACACCCAGGTCTGACTTCCCAGTGGTCCTCCTGCATACGGGAGTGGCTGGGAGCCCAGACCCAGGAGTCCAGCCATTGGGATTTAAATCTCAGCTTTACCATTTCCTGCCTGTGTGAGCTTGGACAAGCTCCATGTCCTCTTTGAGGGATAATAAAATGGGGGTGATTGTGGTACTGACCTCAGAGGGTCACAGGATAAGTAATTATTAGTATATGATAACACTTAGAAGAGTGCCTGACACATATGTGCTGTTCATTTCAATATCATCGCTGTTGTTTTGATCATGGCTCTTTGGAAGCTGGTGGTTTGACAGTGGTGTTCAGAAGGAAGCGGAGGGTGTGAGAACACTCAGTAGCGTCACCCTCGAATGGTGCCCGCCAGTCCAGAATTCCCATCTGTGCTCTCAGGAACACACCGGTTGTTTGTTAGCAAATGCCCTTTCTTGTTGAGGGGATGTTGACACAGAAAAAATTGAACTGCTTCTGGCAGAAAACAGTCAGGCAGGAAACTGGTCTTCCCAGTAAGCAATGGTTCAGAAAGAAGGGATGTTGAGACCTCATGGATATGTGAACTCCACGACCTCCATCACCTCCTCAATGAGCCTTCTCTTAATGGGGCTTGTATAACGTGGGTCAAGGGAGAGGGAGAGCAGCTAGCTTGGTCAAATGAAACCTCAGGAGAAACCAGTGTTGAGAATGAGGAGAGACCACAAGGCAAAATCATTAAAGAAGCTGCATGCATACCTAAAACTTCCTCTTCCCGCATTACAAAAGTTCTTGGTATAAGATGGCATGGGAATTGGAATTGAGGGTCCTGGGCTCCAGTTCCTGTTCTACCATTAATCGGGCAGCTGTGTGGCCTCAGGTCAGTCTATTCCCCTCTCTGGGCCTGAGGCACTTCCTCTGAACAAAGTGAGGGCTGGGACACAGCCAGGAGCAAGGCCCTTCCAAATAAGAAGTACTGAGTTTTGTTAAAAATAAGAATCTACATAGTATATCATTTTTAACTTCTTCTGCTCATTCATCCATTTACTCATTTATTCATTCATTCCACCAACTCGAACTGGGCAATCTAAAGGACCCCCTCACCCTTCAAAAATCTAAATTATGCAAGTTTGTCCTCTGCAAATTCCAAATGCCTAGGAATGCAATGAGTTCGCTCAGGCACCCCTGCATCCCCAAGACTTCCTGCTGGGTGGAGTCTCTGTATTGCTCTTTACCAGCAGGTACCATGGTCAGCCCAAATCTATGAGGACATTCAGCAACACAAAGGCCTTCTCTGTAAAGAAATTTACTCTTCTGAGTGCGGGCCACAAACATATTTTTAAAAAAAGCTCATCAAAAAGTTAGATAAGGAGTTTCATCCATGTAGCTGAAGTCATCACTGGTCATTAGAGAAATGCAAATCAAAACCACAATGAGATACCATCTCATGCCAGTTAGAATGGTGATTATTAAAAAGTCAGGAAACAACAGATGCTGGCGAGGCTATGTAGAAATAGGAATGCTTTTACACAGTTGGTAGGAGTGTAAATTAGTTCAACCATTATGGAAGACAGTGTGGTGATTCCTCAAGAAATACTATTTGACCAGAAATACTATTTGACCCAGCAATCTCATTACTGGTTACATGCCCAAAGGATTATAAATCATTCTACTATAAGGATGCATGTACATACATGTTTATTACAGGACTATTTACAATAGCAAAGACTTGGAACCAACCTAAATGCCCATCAATAATAGAATGGATAAAGAAAATGTGGCACATATACACCATGTAATACTATGCAGTCATAAAAAAGAATGAGTTCATGTCCTTTGCAGGGACATGGATGAGGCTGGAAATCCATCATTCTCAGCAAACTAACACAAGAACAGAAAACCAAACACCACATGTTCTCACTCATAAGTGGGAGGTGAACAATTAAAACACAAGGACACAGGGAGGGGAACATCACACACCAGGGCCTATTGGGGGGTGCTGGGAGGTGGAGGCAAGGGGAGGATGCATTAAGACAAATAGCGAATGCAAGCAGGGCTTAACACCTAAATGACAGGTTGATAGGTACAGAAAATCACCATGGCACATGTACCCCAGAACTTAAAGTAAAATAAACTAAAATAAAAAGAAATTCACTCTTCTTAAAGAGCAGCCTAGATCTTAAGTAGTAAAAGTTAGTTTCCTTCATTGCACCTATATTGAGCACGTACTGAGAGTTAGGAACTGAGCTGGATCCCTCAAGGAGTTCTCAGATATAGTTGTCACTAGCTACATATGATCATTCATCTAAATTCAAATGAATTGCAGCTAAATCACATTTAAAGTTTGGTTCCTCAGTCACAGTAAAGACATTTCAAGCGCTCAGTAGTCACATGTGGTTAGTGGCTACAGTATTGGATAGTAGAGATACGGAGTATTTCCATCATCAAAGAAACTTCTACTGGACAGTTCTGGTCTAGCAGGAGCAAAGAGAGGAACAGAAAACTATGCCAGCCAGGAGCCAAAGCGTCAAACACTGAGGAAGAGGTCTCCTCTTGAGTTCAGCATCAGTGCGTGACTACCCCCCAGGCAGGAGTCATTCACAAACCTCAGTGGAAGAAGCATCTACTGGAGAACTGTCATGCTGAATGTGTTTCAACCTTAAAGTTAGATAAGGAGTTTCATCCGTGCACCTGAAGGCACGTTCTCCCCGTCTCAAGAGGTTCCAGTCAAATGTCTCCTCTTTCTGGACCTTCTCCTCTTCACTTCTGAGCTCTTCATCTTGCTCACTCCTGCCACCCCCATGGACAGTCTACCTTGCATCACAATCATATACATGTAGGTCTTATGGCCCTTCCATCTGTGAGTGCCTTCTCTTCCCTTAGTTCCTAGCAGTGCACTTTGATAACTGAATGAATGAATGAGTCAGTGAATAATTAGATAAACAAAGAAATAATGAAAACATGCACAACTGTCCATGCCACTGTGGGCTTAATCCAGACCTGGTTTTTCTGTCATAAACCTATCTAATCCCTGTTGAACTTGAAGAGGCTAAGGTTCTATGTCAGCTACCAGCTTACTATCTCTCTAATCTTAGAAACCTGTGGAAAAAGAGACATTCAGAGCATATCCACCTCTAATCAACCTGACAAATGCCTATACAAAACTCTCAGGCAACCATGCAGTTTTTACCAGGCAAAAATAACTCTCATGAGTCATTGTATTTTCTCTAATAAAGGGGATAATTTTGCATGCACAGAAACATCCCCATTTGTCCATACAGCTCTTTCTTCCCATTCCTCCTCTTTTCAGACTTGGAGAAGTGTTCTTTCTGCTTGATAAGCAAAACTCTCTCCATGTGTCCTTGGCAGTAACTGCTTAGTTCCACTGCGTATTGATCCATCAATCATTGCCCCATCCCCTGCCCAATCTCATGTTCACTGTTGCTCATGGTCAGTTTTCTGTAAATTCGGATGGAGGACAATGATCCTTTACCATCTTTCTAACACTCCCTAAACTCATTTGATTGCCTCTAGCTCAAACCCAAACCATGACCCTCTCTCTTTCTTTCACCATCATATCTCCTTTAAAAGGCACCATGCCTTCGCCTCCCCCTCCCTCTGAAATCCAACTCTGTCCCCAGCCATGGATTTCTTTCTTTCTCATTACCCAAACCACCATCAAATTTCCCAAATTCTCACCTTCTCAGGTGTGGTGCCAGAGTAGAAAGGGCCATAAGTGAGGTAAAGGTGGCCAACAAGCAGCCCATGGGCAAAATTTGGCCTATGGATGTGTTTTGTTGAGTTGACAAGGTATGATAGAAATGGAAATAGTTAACAGAAAAATCCAGATTCCCCCTCTTGTGAAAAATAAGATCTGATAAATTATCCCTACTCAGCATCAGCTAGCAGAAGCAGTAGCTGCTCTCTTCAGAAAAACTACTTTGTCCTTTGCAAGGACATGGATGAAGCTGAAAGCCATGATTCTCAGCAAACTAACACAAGAACAGAAAACCGAACACCACATGTTCTCACTCATAAGTGGGAGTTGAACAATTAAAACACAAGGACACAGGGAGGGGAACATCACACACCAGGGCCTATTGGGGGGTGCTGGGAGGTGGAGGCAAGGGGAGGATGCATTAGGACAAACAGCTAATGCAAGCGGGGCTTAACACCTAGATGACGGGTTGATAGGTACAGAAAACCACCGTGGCACATGTATACCTATGTAACAAACCTGGACGTTCTGCACATGGCAGACATGTAGTTTGCCAGTTTCGTGCAAGCCTCACTACTTCCTATTGTCTTGCCCTAGTCATGCCTTTCTTTTGAAATACTTGTAACTGCTGAACTACAAAGTTTCAAACTTATAATATTTTACAATAAATGTGTTTCAGCAGTTCTGAAGTATGTATAGTCATAAACACCTAAACATCACTGAATAAATTGGGCCTAGATTATGTGTAGTTCTTCATCATGAGATATGGCTTGTATTCTCCCCCATCACCTACAGCACCATAAACACATTTTCTTACACATGTGGTCTTTGTTTTTACAGGCATGTCAAAGAAAGCACAGGGTCACTTCTTCAAGGCTCATGTGCTGGGCACTGTGAACTTTCCTGCAAGCTGATGCCTCTGTCCAAGTGCACTGAGACCACAGCACACAGCGCTTCAATCCAACCCTGCTCTAACACCGAACATAGCGTAATGACTGTTGGGACCGCTCACCTCTTCATTCTTGAAGCATCTCCTACCCTCATGGTGAATCACAGTGTTCAATGGATTTGTTTACTCCCTCCATTTCATTCATGCACTCACCATGTCACTTATTCCTTCTTTATTACAATTTTATTAAGAGTACACTGTGTTCCAGACCCCGTGCCAGGCACAGGGAAGACACATCTTCGTTTATACCCTTCCCATGGTGTCTACATGACACTGCCTGTATGATATTTATCTGTGTTCATATCTTGCACAAGAGTTTGAAACTAGTGCCCAAGCCTAATCTTTCTGTGTCCCAAGCATCAAGCTGGGGAAATACCCCAGGAAGGCTCCATAGGTACTTATGAAAATTGAATTTGACCTGTGTACCCAAAGCTGGCAGAGGCTGGAGAAGATGGAATCTTGCTAAACTCACAGTAGTCAAACCCAAGGCTCCAGCTGTCTCATCAAAGGCCATCTGGACTGAGGCATCATGGTCAGTTCAGCAAGGCAGAAGGAGGGCCACTGTGAAGGTGCTGCTGGTGGCTTCTTTAAGGACCTTCCAATGAGAGGTTTGTTTTCCAGGTACTCCTACCACCCAAGACATACTCACTCCCTGATTTCCCAAGCTGAAGGTGGCATGCTTGTGGGGACCTCCACCTGGTGTCCTGGGTGGCTTTGCTTGTGGCTCTTCCAGTTTCTACAGTGTGCAGTCTTCAGTTCCATATTTTCTTTACCACCCTGAAATGAAAGGCATATCTGCGCCAAATCTGCTCAATGAAGAAGACAGGAAATGAAATGAGATTTGAAGCCAAGTTGCTACTCCTTTTTCCAATTTGAAGACTGTGGCTGAACAGATGAAAGATATTCAGATAAGTGGCACATGTTCTCTGTGTTTAAATAGAGCTTGTTGCTGGGAAATAATTGGCCTCTGCATGCAGGTGCCTTTGGTGAGAAATCCAGGCTTCTTTGGAGGCATGATCTGAGTAAGTGCACAAGCATATTATGGGAGATATCTAAGGAGGAAAAGGGATTCTCCCATAATACACTGTGATCTAATCTGATTATATCCAGGTTGCAAGGAAATCTCCACAACTTACAGAGTATTATAGGGTCAGTACTCTATTCTCTAGTAATATAAATGTATAAACAGCCCTTGCATTTATTACACATTTAACATCTTTCCAGTAATTTTATAAATGCATCATATTCAAAGATATTGCCAAATCTAAATCTGTGCATGTGTCTACTGGGAGGCTATCTACCAGGTGCCATTTGAGGGAACTGCATGCCTTCCTTCCCCTTTGCCTCCACTTATTAGACCTGAATAAGACAGACGTTTAGTGAGTTTGTTCTAAGTGCTGAGCACTGTTCTGAGCACTTGCCATGTATTAACTCTGAGTCCTCAAGAAAAACCTATGAAGTGGTGTAATTATGATCTCCACTGTGCAGATGAGGAAACTGAGGCCTGGAGGAGTAAAGAAACATGGCCACACACTCGTCACAGCGGAATCAGAATTTGTATCTTCAGCACCTAGGCAAAGAAAATATGGCAAGTAGCTTTGTTTATATTCCTGGGAGAGATCACAACACAGGCTACAGGTTCAGGGTATACAAAGCTGGTGGGGACAGTTGGGTGAAGGAAACAGGTAAGGTCGAGGCCAGTGCAGAAGGAGTAACAGAGACTGGAGAGGAACCGGTGAGTGGAGTTACCTGGAGAGGAGGGGGCTGGGCGTTTTGAGTGGGGCAACTTACCAGCAGCAGTTCCCAGAAGCTTGGGAGAAGGGGGAGAGAAGGTGTCAAAAGACAAAGGATGTGAAGCAACTGGAAGGAGAGGACAAAGAGCTGAGATAGAGTGACCAGTCTCTCAAGGTCAGCCTTGCCAGCAACATTCAGCTCCATGTGATCAATGGTACAGTTTCACTAGAGCACGCCCCCATGGGATGGGCTGAATCAGGGGCACAGATGGGTGGCCCTAACTTGCTGAGGGATTTCTAGTGAATCCTTGCTCCTCTGGGGCCCTCAGGACACTAGAATTTATGACTCTGATGAAATTTAGAATAACATTCATTCGCAGGTCAGAAATTAAGATTGGTGGTCTGGTTAAGTCACAGAGTAGCTACATTCATCACTTCCTTCTCTCATTTATCAAATGGAACCACCCACACTCATCCTGCCTTCCTTAGATCTGCCTTAGGATTAAAAAGTGCAAGGAAGGTGAAATACATTTGGAACATTGAAAAGAGTACATAAAACTGAGGCAATGTGATGGTCCAGGAATGTACTTGAGCAACCAGTAGGTAGTGAGAGACTACTCCGTGCAAGGCCGACATGAGGCACTGGCGATGCAGTGAATAAGATGAGCTTCAACCATGATACTAACACCAGATCAGGAACACAGCCACCACACAAATAATTCCTCGAGTACAGTTGTAATAAACACTATGAAAGAACAATCCCATATACAGTGAGAGCACATACTTTGGAAGAAGGCAACATCTGGTTCGAATACTGTCTTGATACTTTCCAACTGGGGAATGTTTTTCTGCCCATTGTTTAAACCACTCTCAGTCTTATTACCCCTATCTCTGAAATGCAAGTCTTGGAGGGTGGTGGGGAATAAGTTGATTATCACAGAGCTGTGCACATAAGAGCTCAGTAAATAGTTCTTATATGTCATGTAGAAGACTACGACTACATTGACAATGATGATGAGATAATGATGATGATGACTGATAATGATGAAATGGTGATGATGGTGCGAAGGATGGAATGGTGGTGATGATGATGATGACTTAATGGTGATAATGTGATGATGATGATGGTGATGATGATGGAATGGTGATAATGTGATGAGTATGATGATGGGATGGTGATGATGCCAATGATGATGATTGTGATGATGATGAAGAAAAGGTCATGATGGTGATGGTGATGATGGAATGGTCATAATAGTGATGATAAGATGACGACGATGATGATGGTGATACTAATGGTATGGTGACAATGATGGTGATTGAGGATGCTGATGGCAGTGATGCTATGTCAGGGCATGACCATCACTTTTCCCTTTCTTCTCTTCCCAGAGGGCCCATATGGGCTACTCTACAAGTGAGTCTGGAACTTGAAGCCACATGTGGGTACCCTGCTTGGGCTGTCAGGTTCCAAAAAAGGCAGATTGGCATTTCCATTTCCACACTGGTTTTCTCTGACTACATTTCTTCTGCCTCTGCTCATGCAAGTGCCACTTCACTCTGAGAAAATACCAGCCTCTTCGAGGTGAGCTGGAGCCTAGAGGCAGAGGCGGGAGCATTTCCAAAGGTCGGGATGACTCAGCAGTCCTCTGAAAAGCCTCTGGTGATAGGGAGGTGATGTTGTCAGAACAAGGAAATACTAGAGCCCTCTGCACCACTCTCCATCACAGCTAAAAGCTTGCCTTGCCATTTCTTCACTCCCTTCTGCAAGTCTAATGAGGGAATCTAGATGCTTACTATATTTGAGCGACAACGAATGTTTCAACTCTGGAACTTCTGAGCAAACTCCTTCATGTATACCTGGACAAATCTACCAGGAGGCCCAGGCTGGAAGGTAAACTAGTACCTCAAAAGCCACAGGGTCTCCTACCAGACTTGTTTAACCTGCAGGACAGAGCCTGGGAGGGGAGAACAGGAAGTCTCACCTCACATCTGTTCCCTCCAGTGTGCACTCCTCAGAGGACTTGCTGATGGTAGAGCTGCCCCAAATACAAAACGGTTGCTTTGTGAGGAAGGGAAGCTGGCAACGCTTCTGGAGACACTGGGGAGGGGGATCTAGTACAGACTAGGCTGCAGTGAAGGGCAGCAGATCAGGGCCCTGATCTGGTTTTGACTGCGTTGAACGGAACTCCCTCTAGGTGAAGATGCTGGCAGTTTTGCCATCACCCTCTACTGTCTTGTGTGGGCTGATTCATGCAGGTAGGATACCTGCCTGGCCCCTGTAGATGTCTGAGTCTGTACCCCTGGGCTGGACATTTTTAAGGATACCTTCTGCCCCTGGAGTCCGTGGTTCTCAGAAATAAGTTATGGTAAACAAACCATCCAAGAATGAATAGCCATTGATTCTAATCCTGACTTTGCCGATGGAATTCCTGCCAAGTCCCGGGCCCTCTCTTTACTCATCAAGTATTTCAATGGCCTGGAAAGTACCCATTCCTACCTTTCCAGGCATTATGATGCGATGGCAATGATGACAGTGATGATGACGGTGATTTTCCTATAACACTGCATTTGCCCACTTTGCTCTCTGCTAATGCTCCCATTCTTGGAATACAACAGTGAACAACACGGTTGTGTTCTTTTACCTTGTGGAATTATTTGCTAGTGGGAGAGGGAGTAAAAAAGGTATATATAAACACTTAAGCCAATACACAATGGCAAATGGTGACAAATGCTGTGAGGTGAAAGGACAGGTCCCTCAAAGCAAAGTGCGGCAGCAACCTAACTTACACAACTCATCAAAGAAGATCTTGTTTTAAATAACCACTCTTTAAACTGAGATATAAAATATTAGTTAAAAGTTATCCAGGTAAAAAGAGGAAAACCCACTATTCCAGAGAAGGCAAACAGACCTTGAGGATGCTCCAAGGCAGGGAAGAGTTGGACACTTCTCCAAGCCTCTGTTGCATTTCCTACATTGTAATTTATAATTGAAATTCTTCATTATGAAGACTGTGATCTGCTCCTACAAGTTAATTCTAAGTCCCACCCTAGGAGAAGTGAATTACTATTTGCAGCTGCTAATGAAAAAAAAAAAAATGCTGCCAGGATTGTAAGCCAGGGTATGAACTGCCCTAATTTGGAATCAGCACTTTCAGAGGTGGTAACTTAGCCCTTAAAATACCTCTGTGTAAATTTGCAACAGACGGTTTGCTGGACTTGGATAAAGGCTGTTAGAGATCATTTTTCATGGGTGAAAGAAATAGTATTTACATTTGAATCTGGCAAGCCCTGTAACTGTTTCCCTGCTGCCTGGGAAATCCAGTGGGGCACTGTCCAACAGAACTTTCTGTGATGGGAGAAGCATCCCACATCTGTGCACCACTATGGTGTCACTGGCCACCTCAGGCTGTAGAACACTTGTAATGTGCATAAACTAGTATTTTAATTGTATTCCATTTAAGTTAGTTCAAATGCAAGCGGCAGCATGTGGCTAGTGGCTACCATATTCCACAGGTGCAGGGGCTGGTGGATCCACCTTCTCTCCTCTTCACAGAGGGCTCTGTCATCTGATTGAACTCGAACCAGGCAGTCCTGCTTCAAAAGACCATCGTGTTCACCTGAAAGTGACTCTTCCTTGCTTTTCTAGGCTAGTAAATAGTTTGTAATACTATTCATTCATTTGCCTTACTTTTCACATGTGTGGTAGTGAACTTCCACATTTTGGCAGAATTTAATCCTAAACTTGCTTTCACTGTAACATACCATGTGCCCACAAGAGTCTGGGGAGGAAACAGATAGTCTCCCACCTATACCCTCAGGGCCCACCTATCATGAGCTCTAGAAGCTATTAATATTCATCAAAATAATCTGACTCTTTCAGGAAAGCCAAATTGAACTGAGTCTGTTTCCAACAGCCTTGGTTTGCTCACCTGTGAAAGCAAGAGGCTGAGCTAGATGGTCCCCGAGAGCCCTTCCAAACTTCCACCCTGGGAGCTTGTCATAGTAATGCAGATTGTCAGAGCTGGAAGAGACTCATCCAGGTCCCTGATGCTTAGGGAGGTGAAGTGGCCTACCCAAGGTCACACAGCAAGTCACCGACTCAGGCAGCACGTGTGGCTAAGTCGCCTGGTTTCTATTCCACTTTAATGGGGAGATTGTGAAGACGGGTTTACTTTATATCAAACTAGTATCTAACGAGTGACTTCCAAATGGAATGGAACAACCCACAAAATCAGAAGCACAGATGAGAGATGTGCTGTATTTTTCCTTACTTTACAGATGACAGGTGGGAAGAACAGAAAGAGAAGAGAGAAAGAAGTCCTGCCGTACTTGGTGACTCATCCCTGACGAAGTGGACTTCCCTGTCCCTTCAATCTGGGCTTGTCATATGACTTGCTTTTGACTAATAACATATTATAAGATGTTAGCAGATGTGATGCAAGCAGGGGCTTGGGATATGCATACACATTTGGGTTTCCCCTCTTATACTTCTACCAAGCCCTGAAAGAACGTGCCCTAATTACTCCACGTATGGAACAGATCCAGCCCAGGCGACGTGCAGAGCAGACCTGCAGGTGGAAGCAAAGCCATCCAGCCAAGCCCAGCCTTGTTTAAGCAGGTATATTCTTCCTGAAAGCATGTGAGCAGGCCCAGCCAGGATCAGTAGAACCACCCAAGCCAAACTGCAGATCTATGAGAATAAAAGGTTGTTTTGAGCCACTGACAATTGGGGACAGCTTGTTACACAGCATTTTTGTGACAACAGTTGACTGATGTACTCAGCGGTGAAATGACATGCTGAAGTAGTAAGAGCGTAGCTGGAATTCTTACTCTGCATGAAGCAAGATCATGCTTCATGGATGGGGAAACATGTAATGAATCATTTAAATGGAGCCTCCTTTGAGAGTGAAAAGGAGCAGTGAACATTACTTTGGACCTGTGACATGATACTGAAGTGTAAGGTGCCTCCCCACTCCCAGATGACACACTCAGTGAGGCGAATACAAACATTGTTGGCAGTCTGGATACGTCTTGCAGATACTGAAGAGCTCGGAACATGTAATATCTGCATAGGCTGACACACAGACCCAATCACCCCATTGTAAGCAAGTTCCCTCCAAGGAAAATGTCAGGGTTTCAGATTCCCAGTGGGGAGGGGCTAGGGGCTTTGACCCTCGTGATGCTGGCTGCACTTTGCTCTACCTCGCCCTGGCTGGTGCCAGTGCCAAATGTTTCAGCCTCCCTTTCTTCTCGTCCTCCTAACATCCCAGGGACAGAAGGGTTTACAGACAAGATTCTGAAGTCCACTGAGGCCAAGCTACCTGTTGTAATCACCTGGCCAATGAGCACCCAGATGGCACTGATTCCAAAGGAGGGGCCACTGCATCTGCTCATCCTAGTGAGGATGGGCACCACAACATCCTACCAAGGATCCTGCCAACCAGCCAGCAGGGCTCTTTCCTGGGAGCACCTCAGAGTGCACCAGAGAGGAAAGAAGGGACTGCATTTTCCATCTCCTTCTCCTTGTTCTTCCCTTCCTGAGAAACAGTCTAGGGCATCTAGGGTGGTCACTCAGCATTCCTCACGCATGTGAGTCTTAGACAAACACTGCCTGGTCTTGGTTTAGGTGGGCGTGGAGGAAATGTTACCAAGCCCTCACCCAAGTGCCCACGCAATTCTACCCGCCTTCTCTTCTGGAATTCTAAGTCCTATTTTTTTTTTTATTAGAACTTAAAATTGAAAACTCAAGACAGAGGAATTTTTTTTTTTTAAACAAAGCAATTTATTTGTGTGGCTAATGATAGGAAGCTCAGGGGTTGGCCTCAAACTCCAGGTAGGGACATTTCATCCACCTGACCTACTCACACCCCACCACTAATAACTAGGGGCCTGGCCTCCCTCACCACCCCTTCCCTTCCCCACACCTCCACTCTCACACATTTCTGCTTCCCCCACAGTGACAGATCCCATTAATACAACTTGGATATCCGCCAAGCACTGAGCATTCTTTAGGTTACAGTAACATAAATGATCCCATTTATGTCCAATCCTCAATCCCCAAGGCTAGGATAGATTGTTCCCATTGTTCAGATGAGGAAAGTGAGACTCACAGACATAAACTGTCAGAGATCATAGAGCTTACCCAGTGTTAGATCCAGGGCTGAACTGGTTTGTATGTGATCCCAAAGTCCATTCCCCTTCTTCCTTCTTAAATTTACTCAATCAAAAGCTACATCCCTGGGGATACTGTGGTGAACAAATCAAAATGGAAAGCAATCTCCCCCACCCATGCCCCGCCCCAACTCTCTAATTTCTACCAAAGCCAGCCTCACTCAGAGACTGATGGGCCCATCCCTTAGTGAGCCCAATGAAGCCCACCACGGAGGGGACTCACCACCAGAGACCCCAGAATCCTTCAAATATAGGCGTTCCCTCCTCCTTGGTGGCTATGGGGCTGGAAGTAGGCCCTCCCAATGGATGACCATGAGGGTCATCTGCTACAGCTCAGGCTGCACAACTCAGCGCACATGTGAGGGAGCTTTGCCCTTCTCACAGGTGGCACTGTGACAACTTGGAAGCAGGTGACTTTCCTTGGGCTGTGACTTGAGAAGCATCCCATCCACTGAACCAGAGTCAGGCTCCTCAACCCTTGCCTAAGTTTCCCTTCTTGCCCTGAGAGTCACTGGCTATAGGGGTAAGAAAATCACTTTGGGTTCCAACAGATGTGGATTTAAATTCTGGACCTGCCAGCTGGCAGTGGGCAAATCGCTTCTGCTCTCTAAGACTCCATTTCTTCAGTTCCATCTAGGATGACTTCAAATGACTCCCACCCCACCCTTCTCAGCAGGGAAGGAAGTCAGTAGTCTTAAAGTCAGCATTATGGCTCACACATGTGCAGAGCATACCATTTGCAAGCCATGTTTTTGGTTCATTTTATGAATTAACTCAATTAATCCTAATAAAAATCCCATGCATTGTGAGGGTGGCACTGTTTTCAACCCACGTTTAGACAAGGAGGCTCAGAGAGATTATGTAACTTACCCAAAGTTACAGAGAAGAAAGCAACTGATCCAGGCTTTATATCCTAGCAGTGCTATAAGGCAGTGGTTCTCACCAGGGGCAGGGTGTTAGGAGCAGACATGGGGACAAAGAGATGATCTTGACACCCCCGCCAGGAGCACTGAGCAATGCCTGGAAACAGTTTTGGTTGTCACAGGTGGGTGGGGTGCTGCGATCGTCTAGTAGACAAGGATGCTGCTAAACATTCTACAATGCACAGGACCAAGACTCCTACAACAAAGACTCACCTGGCCAGAAATGTCAACAATGCTAATGCTGGAAAACTCTGGTGAGTTCAGGAACACAGGGTAGGACTCGCTTAGGAAAGTCATTGCCTGGGGCTGCTGTGAGGGCTAAGTCAGATGTTGCCTGTGGGCACCCTGGCACCATAATGCTTTCAGGGAAGTGTTCCTTAGCTCTGGGGGTGACAGATCAGACCACAAGGTGGCGCAAGTTAAGTGATAGCAACAGTCATGCCAAAGGGCTCATGCTTTTTCTTTGATTTTATTTTTCATTTTTATGGAGATTACGCTATTTTAACACTGTTATGGCAAAAATACTCAGTGACTCATGTGTCATGATTTTCATAGCTGATTTCATGAGTTTTTGACAGCTGATGGTGGTTCCTATAGTTAGGGTTATTTTCTGTCTTTGGGACAGTATGGGGAAAGGGGGTTGGTGCTCATTGCACGCTGCCCTGACCCCAGTTCCACACTGGGCATCACGTCCCAGGAAGGCTGGTTTGGATTCATGGAAGGCATGCCATGAGAGTGAAGCACACAAAGTAGGATTTTAATCCCAGCACTTTGGGAGGTCGAGGCGAGTGGATCACGAGGTCAGTAGTTTGAGACCAGTCTGTCCAACATGGCGAAATCCCGTCTCTATTAAAAATACAAAAAATGAGCCAGGCATGGTGGTGGGTGCCTGTAATCCTAGCTACTTGGGAGGCTGAGGCAGGAGAATCGCTTGAACCCGGGAGGCAGAAGTTGAAGTGAGCTGAGATCACGTCTCTGTATTCCAGCCTTGGCTACAAGAGTGAAACTCCACACGCCCCCGGCCCCAGCTCTCCAGCAAAAAAGTAGGATTTTAATTGGAAGGCCTGGGAGGAGGCAGAAGGTGGAAAGAAGAGAAGGGAGAGGAAGGGAAGGAAGGGGAAGGGAGGGGAATTTCAGGCAGAAGGACTATCAGAAAAAAAAAATAATAATAACAATTGACAACAAAGGACAACCATTGGGCACATGGAAAGGGTCAAAAGTGGGAAGGTAAACAAATGTCTGTTCAAACTTTGGCTCTTTCACTGAAGAGGGGCTTTGTGCAAACCTGCTAATCACTTATGGTCTCATTTTCTCATCTGTAATTTGATTTAACGATACTTGCTTTCAAAAACTTTGGGTTTTTCTTTGGAAGGCTGGGGCAGGTGGATCATGAGTTCAGGAGTTTGAAACCAGCCTGAAACAACATAGTGAAACCCTGTCTCTGCTAAAAATACAAAAATTAGCTGGATGTGGTGGCATACGGCTGTAATCTCAGCTACTTGAGAGGCCGAGGCAGGAGAATCGCTTGAGCCTGGGAGGTGGAGGTTGCAGTGAGCCGAGATCATGCCACTGCACTCCAGCCTAGGTGACAGAGCGAGACTCTGTCTGAAAACAAACAAACGAACAAACAAAAACTTTGGATTTTTGTAGCAACAAGATGAGGTCATAGGCAAGAGAGAACACTGTAAGCTCTAAAACGGCTGCAGATGGTGGTTACTGGAGCCTTGTTTGTGGTCATGAGTGTGTGTTCCCTATTTGTCTACTAAAAGGGGAAAGAAGCCCTGAGCCAGGTACTGCGGGGAATGCACAGAGCAGGAATATAGCACCTGGCTCAGGGCTTTAACCAAACAGGAGCTTGAATTGTGAACCTTCTGTGAAATGTAGGAGCTTGTCTGATTTCCCTCCTGGTGCCCACCTTGTGCTGACCACTCACAGAACCCTCATATGTTTGAAGAAAAGCTAAGACAGAGATCTGCAGGAGAGGCAGCAGGCTGCTGTGTGCTCTCATGGGATGGAATTCACCATTAGTGAATCATTTGTTATTTTCAGGGTCTCCACCCCCATAGGTAGACTCACATTAACTAAACTGATACATACATACACCAGCATGCTGATTACTATATAGTGAGAACAACTGCCAAGGATACCAGACAATACTTCCATAGTCCAGTTTATCCCTGCAGATCACCTGTAATTAGAAACCGGCTTGCTAAGAAAGGAATCAAAACAGGGGGCATTAGTTACATTATCTGAGTGTTTCATGGCACTGAACTTCTAGCCAGCCTGACATTTCCATCTCCATTTCAAGGATACAGAGCCACTAAAACCAGGCAGGTCATATTCTGGGGTCAGCACACCCTCTCGCCTGAACAATGCTCAGAGGATCTTTCCTGCCTGCTTCTCAGACTCCCCATATCCATACTTTCATGGTGGGCCAATGCTACTTCTGATGGGCAAATTATTGCCTCCAAGATGTTCCTACCTTCCGTGAGATGACAGCTTGGTCTTGCTCTGGACTGAGAGCCATTCTGCCATACAGATCTTGGATCTCCTCCTATGGAGGCTGAATTCCTGGCCAGTCTCTTATTTCCTGTACTGCTGGGCTTGTAGAGTCAGTGGGGCACCCCCAATACTCCCTGTTAGCCTCTGCTCTTTATAGTCCTCGGTATACAGCCACCGGGCCTGGAGATGGGTTTGAGGGACATGGGTTCAACATCCCAGCAGCCTTCCTAGATCATCACCCTGGCATTGTCTCTGCGACTGCCCCAAGGATATAGCCCCAGAAAGCAGTCAGCAACAGGGCCAGCTCTATAACAGTCCTCATATCAGCAAAAAACCTCTAGGAAAAGAAAGAAATGCTCCTTGTTCTTAATGCTAGTTGACTAAGAGCTGATCTATTTATGAAAATGTCACAAAGCACCTCTGGACCAGACTGAGGTCAGGAATTAGGATGCTTTCCTTTACCTTAATGCAGAGCTGTAGGCTCAATGTGCATAAGTTACTGCTATAAAAACACCTCAAGGCTATTTGTTAATCAGTGGTGAGCAAGGATTACACATCTAGTAGGGCCTAAGATGCCCTAAGATGCTGTCCAGGGTCTCTGTGCCTCCTCTCCACCCCACCACCATCACAGCCACCCTGATGGCTAAAGAAGTCCTCCAGTCCAAGAGAAGTTGTCCCTCCAGTTATTTGTCGGGGCCCCTGACCCAGGCTGAGCCAATCAGAATAGTTCACTCTCTGTCACAGTGATTGGTCCAGGGATTGACAAGCAACCCTGAGTCTGCCAATCAGTACCCTTTCCTGGAAATTGATGACCGTTGAAGAGGAAGAGCCCAAAACAATCAGAAGGTGAGATTCAGGCTGGTAGCAATCATGTTTACATGCCCTCAGGGAAGCTGGTCTGAAAAAATAAAGCTGGCAAGCAAAGAGAAACAGGGATGAGAAAGGGAATGCTGGTGGGATCTGAGTGTTCCTCTGGTTTCTCCTGAACCTGCCCATCACATGATTTGCTGACATGAGCCCATATAGTCCCTTTGTGCTTAGTCTTGTGCAAACACAGACTTTATCACTTTTGACCACGGAGTCTAGGCTCACTGGGCCTCTGAGATATATTCACCCACCAGAGTCCCTCAACTACCTGATCCTGAATTTGCCTTCAGAAATTCCAAAGATTGCATGGATTCTCCAATGGTCCTTTTACTCGGGAAGAGTCAAATAACAAAAGGCAAACATCATCTTGATGCCAAGAAGTCAGGTAAACATGGCTTTGAAGGCAGGCTCAGCTGAGTGTGGATGCAGTCCATGAAGGTGATAAGTCAGATAAGCACACTCCTTCTCTGAGCCTCAGTTTTCTCATCTATAAAAATGGTGACAATCGCAGGGCCACTGGTGGATCTCCTGAGACTCTCAGCACGGAGCCAGGCACTGAGTGGAGGCTCCATGAATATTAGTTCCTTGTTATTCAGAAAGCAGCAGAAGCCATGCCACTGCTCACAGGCTGCTCACCTTCAGCCATCACGGAAGAAATATAAGTGTTCATTCAAAGCCAAGTTTCTACAAGAAAAATGTGCTGGGAAGAGAACTGGACTGGAGCAGGACAGGAGGGATTGACTGAAAGGATGAGACGGCAGCAGCGTGACAGCTTTGATGCCCACTACTCTACGAAGCAGGAATGATGTTTTTAGGACCACACACTCAAGTATCTTCTTACTTTGGGGCCCTGGGCCCTCCGGATATGAGAGCTGTCAGGTAGACCTCAAGCCTCCATAGAGGGACTGGATGTGTGTCCACTCTGCAGACTCATCTTTCCCCTCAGGAATGACACACACTCTAGTCTTGAAAACAGTATCAGGAAACTCTTGGGCTCAGGAGGAAGCCCCATTTCCTGATGTATAATTATCGGCAACAAAGCTCATATCTACAAGACCCCATCTAACTGTTGTGCTATTTCTTAATTGCTTTACAACCCAGAGGGAAAGGGACTGTGATTAATGCCCTTCTCAAAAACTCCAGCACCTGGCACTTAGTGAATGCTAAATAAATATTCATGGAGTTGATTTTGTTGAGTGATGGCCCAGGAATGGGATGGTCTATCTGGAAAGTAGTGAGATCCCCATCAAAGAGATAAAAAACAGAGAGTGATGACTACATGACAGAAATGCTACAGAGGCAATTTCAATATGAGTTGTGAATTGGATTAGATGTCTTTTAAAATATGTGCCAGACTTGAGGTTTTACAGTCGTGTGGCTCAGGAGAGACTGTAGTAAATCTAAAACTATTTTATTAAGAACAACAACAACAACAACAAACTAAAGGCCTTGAAATTCTGGAAGTTGAGTCACTTGCCCAGGGAGGACCAAAAACATCTTGAAGATGACCATCCCTTTCTAAATGAGCCAGAGAATACCACGTTACTCACCCAGTCAGACCGTGTGACATTAGATTCATTTGACATAAGACAAAAATAATGTCCCTATCTTAGCGTGGGCTTTCCCAAAAGCAGAACCTGAGAAAAGGGCTGGGAGTGGTTCCTTTGGAAGGTAAGTCAAGGAAGCAAGAGTGAAGAAGTGAGCCGGTAGAGGAAGACAGGCAGAGAGGTGCGTCAATGTGAGGGTGTGCTGTGGAGAACAGGGGCTCAATTCTCCTGAGACCACATGAGATGCTAAGAAAGCTTCCATAATTGTCTGCACGAAAGGCAAAAGACTGGCACATTTATCCATGTCTCCTCTCAGACAATGATTGTGCTGGCACCAGGGTCGCCCACTGCCCTGTGCTTGTGGAATGAGTTTGCCTGCACACAGTCATGTGAGGTCAGTCTGCAAATCTGAGCTGCCCCAGCCAGTCCCAGCCAAAAGGAGATGCGGGATGACTGCAGGAGACATGGGCACCACAGGCAGCTGCATCCCTAAACTCATCACTCCATGCCATCCAGAGCTCCAGTCACAGCCCCGTGTGCCAGTTTCCGAGCTGCTGCTTCTGTGATCTTCCTAAGACTGTCTTCCTTGCTCAAAACCCACAGGACTGCAAGACAAGCCTAAAACCCTTCTCCATGGGACCCCCAACTCCATTGGCCCATCACAACCTTTGGCTGCTCCTCCTCCAATCAGAACCTTCCCCTTGCACCCCAGTGAGTCACCTGCCATTCCTTACTCATGTCCTTCCCTAAAGGCCTTTGTGCTCTGGCGCGAAGAGCTCTGTCTGGAACACCATTTAGTTTCATTCCCATCCATCAAACTCCATCCCGTCCTCGACAGCCAAGCTGAAACATTTCTTCCAGGGAATTTGCTCCCTTGTGAGTATACTTACTGAGTTGCATTGTAATTTGTCTAAGCGTTGGTGTCCTTGCAAAAAAGGAGCTTCTTTAAGGTCAGGGATAAAGTTCTCATCTAACTTCAGGGCCATCCATAAAGGAGATATTCAGTGAAAGTTGGCTGAGTAAATGAATGGATGACTCCAGAAAACTCCTCCCTTCCAGGCCTCAGCTTCTTCCACTTTAGAATGAAGAAAGGGGAGGAGCTGAATTACAGTTTCCTGCAGCATTTTCTGAGAAGTCCTAACACTGCCAGATGCCTCTAAAGAACATATTCTGAGGCCTAATTGGTTTGGGAGATGCCTTAGACCCCCTCTGGAAGTCACTGTGGCTCTACAGAGAATTCCTTTAGTCTCTGTTTAAGTCAGCAATGCCCAGATCCATTCAGCCACAGAATATCTAGAGGAAGCAGTCTACCAAAGAAGGCTAATTGGGTAATGTTAGCTGAGACATGACTTTGGCTCCTTCCAACTCAAGAATTCTATAATCATCATCAAACTCTGATGAAGCTGAACACTACAAATATATGTGTTAGATTCAGAAAAAAATAATATCCCAGAGCTCTCCAAAGGCGAGGAGGCAGGAAGCTTGCCACCATGACTGGGGTTGTTCAAAAAGAATGGATGATCCCCACCAAGTGCTGGGGACATCCACGTGAAATTCAAATATGGACAATATCGGGGGTCTTCATTTGGGGTCCACAGACACGCTTGTGAGGGGGGTATGAACCCCTGGGATTACATATGGATGTGTGTGGATGTACACTGTTGCTGGATAAGGACTCAATACTTTCAAGGCATTCTCAAAAGGGACTGTGATTCTGTAATGGCCAGGGATCCCTGCCCTACATAAGGGTTCAGAAGGGTAGTGCATAAGAAACACAGCCCAACCCCATCAGCTCGAGGATGAGGGATGACAATGAGTCTTGGAACCATCCCTCTCCCTTACTGGAATTCTGCCTCCAATACTCTCACTAAAGAATTATCTGCATTAACGCTCATTATGCTTATTGCCTCTTCACCTTGGTCTCATACTTGACCTCTCCCATACCCTCATTTCCTTATCTGTCTATTGGGAACAGCACGGTATAATTAGGAGGGTCAAATACAATGATGAAGCATCACATAACTTGACAGTTTAGCGGTAGCGGGATACCCAACCAAATTACCTGCCATTTTAAGAACAGGAAAATTCTTATTCAGTTTAAATCTAAGAGGGAGAAATGTTTCATGTTTGATTTGGATCAGGGGTGTCTTGCTGTAGTCTACATTTTATATCTAAACATTTTCCAATTTCCCAGCATTGTTGGCCCATGGGTTGGCCTGAGGCTCCTTGCTCCTTCTCTCTCATAGGCTTACCATTCCTGAAACCCTAACAGGGTGCTCACTGTGTCCTGCTGGGTGCTGCAGGGAAGGGGTCTGTTTCCTCTTAGACTCCTCTGCTTGGGTCAAGCCATCAGGGACACCTTTGCTGCACCATGTTACGATGCCCCGTGGATACGGCTAGATTTCTGCATCAGAAAGAGGGCTGGCTACCAACTGAATCTGCTTACACACTCCAGAAAGACAGTCCTTGGGGCAAATCCAGCTGTGGATTGTGCGACAAGGTGAAAGTTCAGTTAGTGCTTCCTAATTGTGTCATTGGTTATTAGAGAAATTAGTAATGATGACATTAGCACAACAAATAATTTGATGGAGTTTACTAAGCACCTTTGTATTCATTCAGTTAATTTTTTCCAGGCATACCCAGGTCAAGGCATTTGCCCGGCAGGTGAATAAGACCCCTTTCCCAGAAAGCTCAGGCCCATGCACTGCCACATCTGCCAGCTTTTCTCCTGGCTCCCACCCACTACTTCCTGCTAGTGTCTCCGCAGCTTCTGACTTCATCTGCATTTCCATGCCTGCACTGGCCCCTTGGATCTGATACAGATTTAGTTTCTCAGGTTTGAACCTGGGCACCCCGCTTCCCCTGATGCCACCTACTCTTGACCTCTGGTTCTCACTTCTCCTGGTTACAACTATCCAATATGGCCTCAGATTTTAGGACTCTACAGCACAGCTAGGTCAATGACCAAGCTCCCTTGCTTTGGGGTATCAACCATAAATGACAACTCTTGCTACAGCCTGCAAGTCTCTAGAGGTCCAGCCCCTCAGTGCCTCCCTGTCTCTCCTCCCCATTGTTTATGTTGGTCCCACTGGGCTGGCTTCCCAGCTGTTCCTGAAGTCAGCCAAGCAACTCTGTCTAGATATCTGCAGAGCCCCTTCTTCTATGCCCCCTTCACCCTGTCTCTCATCCCTCTTTATTTTGCTTCCTCGCACTTATCTGCACTCGACCTAAGAGATTTGGCTTGTTTGTTGATGATCCATCTCCTCTCACCAGAATGTGAGCCTCATGGGGGCTGAGGCTTCATTTTCTAATCTGCTATTGCCCAGCACAGAAACAGAGCCAGGCACATAGGAGGGGTTCAGGAACCTCTGGTGGAATGAGTGAACGAATGCACTTTCAACCTCCCAGAGGCTCTTGAAGGAGGTGCCAGCTCCAGCCCGCCCTTGATCTGAGTCCCTCCTGGCAGAGACCTCAGACTCACGACAAGAGCTGCTAGCTGTGCTTCCAGGCCCCTCTGACAACTCTGGTCCCTCCTCTTTCCTCCTGTCTCCCTTGGACATCAGCTCATTTACTTCCTCTTCGTAATGTTCACGGTCCATACCTCCCTTGTGTATTCCTCGATTTTCTCCTTTCCTGTCTGTTTTGATCTTCAGAATGTAAGTGTCATGAAGGTATAAACTTGGTCTCTTTTGGATACTTGGGGTCCAGGACAGTGCTTGGCACACAGCAGTTGTTTATAAAAATGGAGGAAAGAAGACAGGGAGGGACCGTGATCTGGCTTCAGCATCACTGCCCAGGCCCTCCAGGGCCATGCTTCCACCGGGCTACTGCTTGGCTCCTCATTATGGCCTCAGTCCAGAATGCCACTTTTTGAGTGCTCTTATCTCTCTGGTTTCCATTCCATCCTCTCATCTAATAACCAAAGCAAGCTTCCCAAATTCCAGCCTGTTTTACAGATAAGGGGGTTGAGGTACATATCAATGAAGTTACTGACCTAAGGCAACAGTGAACAAGCTGGTATGCTAGACTCCAAAGGTCAGACCCCTGACCACACTCCAGTAGCGTCTCTGAAGCCAAGTAGTTTGTTTATAAGTGGAGCTGCACAGAGAACACGGCATGCAAAGAACAATTCTGACTCATCTGATGCTTCTGCGGCATGAACCTCCTCAGCTCCTCTCACTCCAAGGTTCCCTCAGCAAAACTCTCCCCCGATGGCCATACCCGGTAGCTCCAAGGCAGAGGTCTTTTATGTCTACCATGCTCTTTTATGTACTGACCTTTGAAGATTAATAGAATATTTCTATCATCTGAATTTCTCAGAGTGAGGACTTGTGGTTCATTGTTGTTTTAATCACGCCTTAGAATAGCAACCTCGTTTATCAGGCTGCGAAATTACTGTTTGTGAGAAACTTTCCTAATAAAGTAAAAGATCTAAACAGAACACTCAAAAAGAAAAGAAAAATAAAATGAAAAGGTTAACAAAATATATCTGTAAAAGGGTCAACATTAATAGCAACCAAAGAAGGAAAATGAAATAAACTTCCTTTCTTACCAATACATTTAGAAAAATCAAAAGAAAGGGAAAACAAAATTCTTAATTATTGATTAAGAAAGAATACACCAGTAACTATACTTTGGAAATTAACCCAGATATTTTTAGACCCTTAAACTGTCCATTCATATGTGTAAAACCAAGTCAAAGCTACACGCCAAACAAAGGCCTTCAGTATTATTTATAATGAAGTAATAGTGGAAAACAATAATTTCTTTAATCTACATCTAGGGGAAGGAATATTATAAAGCCATTAACATTACATTAACACAATTATGTTAGCAAATATGAAATAATAACATAGTAAAATGCTTATGTTTTGTGTAATTGTGAAATGAGTACTATTTTGAATTACAGGATGTAACTTGAACAAAGAGAAAAACATGTAAGAGAGCTCCTAAAATGTTAATAGTGCTTTATATTCTGCATGTGGCTTGGATGATTTTCTTTAGCAATCTTTTTTCTGTTACTTGTTTTATAATATTTCAAAAGAGACCAGTATTAATTTCACCCTGGCAAACATAATTTTAAAAATCTCAAAATGTAACCTTTTTACATCTTAGTTTAGATCTACCAGAAGATTCCAAACATGGAGTGCTATTTTCTAAGAACATCATATTTTTACCTCTGGAAATTCTTTAATTCTTACTACTTATCCATATTCAAATCGTGCCTTAAGGACCTGCCAAAATGCCACATTGCCAAGTCATTTGCAAACATCTACTGAGCATCAACCTTCCAGTTCTAGCAGAAACTGTGAGGAATAAACAAAAACCGTGCCCTTGAGATGTTCAGGTCAGTTGGGGGCAATTGGTGCTTAAATAAACAAACAAGAAATGAGGACATGCTGGGACAAATGTTCCAGCAGGGGTTTTTGTGCTTGCTCCTCAGTAAGCCTCAGCTGAACAGGAAGTCACCAAGGTACTTTGACACCAGAAAGTGGAACATTTGAGCCAGGCTATGAAGGGGACACGGGATTAACCAGGCAAACAGCAGGGAGCATGAGAAAGCAGAAATCAAATGAGTGCAAAGACAAGTAGGCTTGAAGGGCATGTGGTCTTCAGAGGCAGGGAAAAGTCACAGCTGGTAAGAAAGCAGATGCATTTGGCTGGGAAATGACAAGAGGCCAGAGGATTTGTGACCATGTGAATAAGTCTTGTAACGGGGCTAGGGGCGGGGGTTTGTAAACAGGAAGCAACGCAGCGTACATCTGAGTTCTTAAGGCTAGAGGGAAGGAGAGACAAGAGGTAGGAAGTCCCATCAGGTGAAGATTTGAAAAGTGAAGGGGGAGTTACCAAAGCCTGAACCAAGGCGACATCCCAGAGGGATGCCTGGCACCTAGTAGACTCAATAGGTACTACCAACAAGACAGACAAAGTCACAGGAAGGGGGCTAAGACACCAGATTCAGAAGCAAGCGATTCATTCAATCAAACCAGCCACTTGCAGGAGAGCTAACAAGATGTGTAGAGCATCTCTGATTACTAAGTTCTAATTTCTGAAGATGTAACACTAGTTCAGAAGGATATTGGTAGATAAAACGCAAAACCACAAAAGAGAGTCATTTGGAAAATGAGTTTGGAAATGGCTAGATTATGATGCTAGACTTCTCAGAGCCTCTAATAAGTTAAATAAATTATCCAAAAGATGGATAAGTGTTTCCCAAATTATCGGGCCATTGAACACTTACTTCCGTAATGTATTAAGGTTCCTTAGAATGCACTTTGGAAAATGCTACCAGGCCAGGTGGTGTGGTAAAGTAGGAAAGGGAGAGGGTGTCAAAAGTGGGTCTTATACAGATACATTAATGTATTCACATAAAGAAGATCCAAGAGCATCTGTAAGGAAACACATCAAGGAAGGTTCATACATGTGGGCAGCCCCTGTGTTCCTCAAGTCCACATCTCCAAAGGCACTGGCCCAAGAGATGATCTGATTCTGCAGCACACTGTCACCATCCACCCTGGATGCCATCTTTTAGCCCACAGACTTAGCCTTGGGCCTGACAGTGGCTCCCGCGTGCTCACCTCATTCAGTCTTATTTTCATGAACCAAGTTCCATCGGAACTTCTGCATCGCACAGCTCCTGCTTCTTCTGCTTGTCTTACTGTCTTTCTCTCATATTTTGGAGTGTCAGCTTTGTGCCAGGAACTGGTGAATTTTAAGCCAGGCTGTTCTACTTTATCCCTAACTGATCCTGTATTTGAAACTACAATCTCTCAACAAATCTAAACTCAGATGCAATTATCTGTCTTTTTTTAAAAAGTTCATGTGTACCATTGAAGTTTGTGATCTGCTCTTGGCTAGCGGCAGCATAATTTACTTCTTCATTTGTGACCCTGATATTTGCAGGAAAATATTGTCCCCAAATGCCATTAGTTTCAACTCCTCAATCTATCTTCCCTGACACTTAGTCAATGATTCTCTGGCTCTAATTCATCACATCGAACATAATGCAAAAATTGCATTAAAATATTTCAGGGCAGGTAGAATACAGATTAGGACACAGGATGTGGTTAGCATTGTGAAAGGCAGCATTGGAGAAGATATAATTTGAAACATTTAAACTGTGAATTACTTTAGGTGGGGGTAGGGAGTGGAGACCACCCCAATCTAGGGCTCCAAGTGTTGGCAATACATCTACATAACAAATAGCTTACTGCTCTGGGCTGATGATCCCACATTATGTAGAACTGCCTTAGCCTTTTCCATTGAATCTGCCTTTCCCTGTGAAAATGTTCCCGTCATGCCAGGGGAGGTCACTTCTCTTTATCATCTTAAGGTTCAGTAAATAAAATGGTGAGAACCTAGGCTGGAGGGAGTGTTACTGCTGTTTTTTTGTACATTCCAGAAGGCAAGATACAGGTGTGTCTGGCTCACAATTACAGGCTCAGGACCTAGGACAGTTCCTAACATATAGTAAGCAATTTTATATAGTATTTAACAAATGGGTTTAGTAGATGGATGGATGGATGATGAATGGACGGGAGGCTGGTTGGATGGATGGATGGGTGGATGGATGGGTGGGTCAGTAGGTACTTATGCCAATACTATTACTTCTACTACTAATCATATAATAACAAACATTGACAAATTTCCTAAGTATTTCTGGGGTATATTTAATTTAACCCTTTCAACAACATTGTGAAGGAGGTACTATTATTACCTTTCTCCTTTTACAGACAAACTAAGCAGGCAGTGCTAACTTTGTCAGAATCATAGTGCTAAGAAGTGGTTGTCTCCTATTGTCCACCTTCATCTGGTGACATAGAATAGCAACAGGAAAGCGAAAAAGGCCACTCCAGCAGCCAAGATACCGGTTTTTGTTTTACATTTTGCTTGTGCTGTTGTTTGTTCAATTTCACACCATTTAGTATTCATTCCTTTTTACACCCAGAGTCAAGCATGAAGACTAGCACACGGAGCATAATAAATCATGCTGAACAAATTAATGAACAAAGGTTAAATCTACTTTACACTGTGCTCTGCGCTAGGTGCAAAGGAACTAACATTTATTGGGTGCCAACTTTGTGTTAGATGCCTCCAACTTGTGTTAGAGGCATTGTGTTAGATGTCTTATGCGGGTGAACTAATTTAATTCTTACAATAAACCCAGGCATTTTTCCTACATTTTACCCATAAGGAAAGACGAGTGTGGGTGCCTATGTATGTTTTTTCTATCATACCATCTGCTTCCAGTTGCCTCACAATGTAGCACCTTGGCTGGAGGGGATGAGGACTGAGGATGTGAACTCCCTGGGTTTTCAGGCTGGCTCTGACATTTTGCAGTTGTGTGCAACCTTAGACAAAATAGTTCACCTCTATGTGCCTCCGTTTCCTCAGCTGTAAAATAGAAGTAATGATAATAATTGTACATGCCTCAAAGTTTGTTGTCAAGTTAAAGAAATGAATGCTGATAATAAATGTAAACAGAATCTGGAAGAAAATAAGTATTTGATGTGTGACTCTACTTGTATAGTTTAAAAAGTATGACTATGGCTGGGCGCAGTGGCTCACACCTGTAATCCTAGCATTTTGGGAGGCTGAGACAGGAGCATTGCTTGAGGCTAGGAGTTTGAGACTAGCCTAGGCAACATGGCGAAACCCTGTCTCTACCAAAAATTGAAAAATTTGCTGGGTGTGGTAGCGCATGCCTGTAAGTCCCAGCTACTAGGGAGGCTGAGGAGGGAGGATGGTTTGAGCCCAGGAGGTGGAGGTTGAAATGAGCCAAAATGGCACCACTGCACTCCAGCCTGGTTGACAGAGCCAGACCCTATAAAATACTACTATATTTATATTGAGATAAACTATATAGATGAATATAGACAGAATTGACATCTTTATCTTGTTGAGGCTTCCTAAGAGCCCGTTAGTCTCTCCCATTTGTTTAAGGCTCTTGTTGTTTACCTTCAGAGTATTTTTAAGTTCTCTTCATATAGCTCTTGCACATTTTTAGTTAAGTTTATCCTTAGGTATTTTATATTTTATATTATATGGTAAACAGTTTTACCATCATTATGGTAAATTATATATCGATTTCTATATATGACTTTTTTTGCCTTGCCCCTTATTGGGTCTCTCTTAGTACTACATTTTATTTTATTGAAGTTTTAATTTTATTTAGTTTTAATTTATTTTATAAAGTTTAATTATGTTATCTGAAAATAGCAATAATTTTACCTCTTCTTTCCTAATCTTTATGCTTCCAATTCCTTTCTCTTGCATAATAACATTGGCTAGTATCTCCAGTTCAATGTTAAATAATAGTGTTGATGGTAGATGCTCTTACCTTTCAACTTCCTTTCTTACTTGAATTCCCCTCCTTTTTACTCTGAGTTCTTCAATTGTTTTCTCAGTAAGCATGATGCTGGCTTTTGAATTAAGGTAAATATATTTTACCAAGTAAAATTAAGTATCAATTATAATTTAACTAAGAAAATCTTCAAGAAATATATATTGAATTTTGCCAAACACCTTTTCAGCACCTATCAAGATGATCATATGCTTGTTCTCTTTATATCAATTTATTAAGGTGAAAAATGTTATAGATCTCCTAATGTTACATAGCAGAACAAATTCCATTTGATCATGGAATATTCTTTTAATGTATTGCTGGACTCTCTTGCTAATATTTTATTTAGAATGTTTGCTTAATTTAATAACTGAGATTGGACTGTAGTTTTCTATTTTGGGGACCTCTTCATTGAGTTTTGGGATCAATATTATAATTGCTTCATTAAACTTTGGAAGTTTTTCTTATTTTTCTATCTGAGCTGCACATCTTAAAAAATGAGCAAGAATTAGCCAGAGGAGGAGGCTGGAGGATAAAAGAAGGAGACATTACATTAAAGGCACAAATGAAAGAAACAGACATCAGTATGTGCAGAGAACTCTGCTGCTGAGGCTGCTTCACACAAGGCCCGAGCCCTTCTCCTTTCCCTCAATCCCTAATGTCTGTTTGGAGGTAGCTGTATACAATTGTTTTCTCTTGTATATTGATCCACAGTGATTTCCCACATCAGTAATTTTTTTTTTCTTCTTCAACAAGATTATGAGACCTTCTGTTTATCCCAGAGAAGAAGTTCTTGGATTAAATTCCAGCAGCACATGGGTGTATAAAAGAGCTAGGCCATGGCATCTCACTAATAAATTAAGTCATTCACACTCATTAAGTCATTCAGTCAATTATTCTTCCAACATTATTTAAACCTGAGGGCAAGATCTGGAAAAACAAGAGATGGGCTTTGCTTTCAAGATCTTAGAGTCCAGCATAAAAGAATAATACTAGTACTGTTGTAATCTGCACGACAAATTAAGTTACTAGGGGGACTTTGCTTTTTCAATACAAAACAGTTTTCCCTACGAATTTTTCTTAAACCTCTAGTGCCTGCCACCAAAATCTCAAAGATATAATCAGACAATAACAAGCACTCCTGGGATAAGCTGGAGGCAACAGCACTTGCTGAGTTTCACAAGTCCTTCTGGTAGACCTAGTGCTGTGGGTCAGCTTGTACTTTCTGCTAATACCTTTCTCCCAGATCAATTCTCAGAATTAAATATGCTCATGAGTCACTGTGCCCCATCCAGAATGACATGGCTCCCAGGGATCTCTACTCCTCCCAGACATATTCGAGAATCAGAACTCCCAGAGAATTACAGAATATGGCTGGGCACAGAGTAGGTGATTATTAAAAACTTACTTACTAATATTTTGACATTCAGCTATTTAAATCCTGCACCATCATGGTGCAGGAATATACTGCACCATCTAGAAAGGGAAACAATACTACTTTCTTCAAGGAGGTATCACAAGGCAACAGCACCTCCTTTCACAGGAGATATGTGAGAACTAAGTACAGTAAGTTCTCAGTTCTTGGAAACCAAGACTTTTTCTGAAATGACATATAACAAAATCATTTTCCTTATAAATATCATAGTAAAACAACATTATTCATTTTTTGAGGGCTGGCTGTCTATTGTTTTTCCAAGAACTTATTGAGGGTGTTAAGCGAGGACTTACTATACTAGGAGTGACAGAATCAACATGAATTGAGGACTTCCTCTGTATACACACTGTGTGTGCTACATAATGTCTCATGTCTTTTTCACAACAATCTTATTTGGTATCAATAATATAACCAGTCATGCACAGTGGCCCACTCTGTAATCCCAGCACTTTAGGAAGCTGAGGCAGGAGGATCACTTGAGCCCAGGAGTTTGAGACCAGCCTGGGAAACACAGGAAGACCCTGTCTCAACAAAAATAAAAATAAATAGCTGGGTGTGGTGGCACATGCTTGTAGTCTCAGCTACTCAGGAGGCTGAAGTAGGAGGATCACTCGGGGCCAGGGGGTCAAGGCTGTGATGTCATTGTGCCACTTCACTCCAGACTGAGTGACTGAGAGAGATCCTGTCTCAAAAAAAAAAAAAAAGAAAAGAAAAATATTTTTTAAAGAAATGTTAAAAAATAAAAAATAGCACTACCTACTTTTTACTATAAATGTTTTAGTTTATGCTAGTTTTAGAGTAACTGAAAACTTGAGAAGATAGTACAGGGAGCTCTCATATATCCACAACCAGTTTCCCTATTGTTGACATCTTACATTACCATGGTACATTTGTACAGCGATATTAACGAGAGTCACATTTTTTCAGATTTCACTGAAGAACATTTTTCCTTTACCGGCCCTTTTTTTCTGATCCAGGATCCCATTCAGGATTCCATAAGATGTTTAGTTATGTTCATTAGGCTTCTCTAGACTATGACAGTTTTTTAACTTTTCTTGTTTTTGATGACCCTGACAGTTTTGAGAGATACTACTCAGGTATTTTGTAGAACGTCTCTCAGTTTGGGTTTGTACAGTGTTCTTCTCATGATTAGACTGGGTTATGGGTTTGGGGGAGGTAAAGTGACATCTCATGACATCGTATCAAGAGTACATACTATTAATGTGACTGGCACTGCTGATGATGACCTTGTTCACCTGGCTGAGGTTGTGTTTGTCAGGTTTCTCTACTATAAAGCTACTTTTATTACTCCTTCTTTACATACTGTACTAATTAGCAGAAAATCACAACATGAAGCTCATACTTAAGGGGTGAGGAGTTATGTTCTACTTCCTTGAGAGGGAGTTTCTCCATAAATTGTTTGAAATTCTTCTGCACTGCAGATTTGTCTAGAAGCAACGATACCCCAACAGCAATGAGCATACCCACCCCATTGTTCAATAAAAGAAACCAGGGTTCCTTAGAATAATGTCTGATTTTAGGGCTGGGTTAGGGACTATAAAAATGAGGCTGGAGTATCTCATGGTACTAGAAAGTAAGGAGGTACTCAAACACCACACACACACACACACACACACACACACACACAATCACAATGGGGTGTTGTCAAAGAGACACAGGAGCCAACAGAAATAGTTCCCAATGATGAGGAATTGTGGTTCAGCAAGATTCAGTAACTTGTCCATGAGCACACAGCACATGGAGGTAGAGCCAGGACTTCAACCCAGGTTCTGATCCTGGAAACAAGTTCTTAGAAGCATCGTCCACACACCTGGCATTATAAGCTCCTTGAGATAATGTGTTCAGAGTGTTTAGGAAGACATGGAGTATGACAAGGCTTGCAATAAATATCTGCTATTAAATTATAACCAGTACTATCTCTCCCCACTCACAGTGAGGCTCTTTATCCGCGCTTTCCTCACTCCAGGCCTTTCCCATGCTTCTGTGTTCCCTCTACTGACAATGCCCTTTCGCTCGTTCTCTCTTGCTGGGATCCCACTCATCTTTTAAGACTTGGTGGAAACCTCTGCCGTCTCCTAGCCTGGCTGACTCTGCCACTGTGACTCTCAGCACTCTATCTAGGCACCTCCTCTGCCTATTCATGTTTTTCAACGGCTGTTACCTCCAGTTTATCAAGCTCAAAGAGGGCAGGGACAATGATCACACACAGGAAGCACTCAATAAATATCCACTGAATGCTTGCATGAATAAACAAGCGAATTTGTATTTGTGATCCCCTTGGTGCCCAGTACAATGTTTGAGCAACAGCAGGTGCTCAATGCATGCCTGCTAAATGAGTGGATGAATGAATGAATGAATGAGCAATTGAACCTTCTTGCAGAAAGCTGACCCCATAGCAGGAACAGGTGTGATTACGGGTATACTGTAATGTCCTCCCGATGCTTTGATGCTTGCCTGGGGGTGAGTCCTCAGCACCGCTGGCCAACTGATGTGGGGAGACGGGCAGCATCTGTGAGCTGCCAGCCTGCTCCTTCTGGCAGGCTCTCTGTTTGTGCCATTAGAGCCCTGTATCTTCTTCATGGCCTCAAACAGCTCCAATCAACTGGGAAGAGGAGACCAAGACGTTCAAGCCAAATTCATCTGCAGAGCAAAGGGGGAACTCGTTACACAGTTGGTGTGGGTGGGAACTACGCACTCCAGGCTGAGCAGATCCTGGGGAGCAGAGCCCATGGCCAGGAATGCCCTTCTTACTGGTACTATTGGAAATAATAATTTGTTAATAAAAAATATTAACAATGATTGGTTAATAACCAGAGGCAGTACTCCTCAAATGCTAAACAATGTGCGAGGCTCTGTGCAAAGTGCTTCTCATGCCTGACCTGGCTTACTACTTGCCAGCACCCAGTGAAGTCAGTCATCATCTCCATTTTACAGATCAGGAAACTGAGGCATAGAAAGTTACATTGTCCAAGAGCAAGCAATTTGCAAAGCAGGGGTCAGAACTCCTAAGTCTAAGCCCTTAAACCACTACTCTAGGGTTCTGTGAACTCCCCATTTTGCAAATCCTTGGGAACATCTCCTGTTTCCTGTATGCCCTCTCTGATCACTCCCACATGCATTCATTGTTGACTCCCAGCCACAAAAAGATTGGTGTGGACACAAACCTTCTCACAACTTTGCCTTATCTACCCTCTCCTCCATCTTCAGTCTGACTCTCCTTGAGGTCAGGAACTGAGGTTTCTTATCTCCCTCAGTGGTACGTGGCGCCCTTAGTAAGCACATTTGTTGATTGGTTGTTTCACGGGGCTCTGGTAGTTTGCTGGGCCTATTTGTTCCTCTGGAGTCTTTAGCCACCGTGTGGCAGTACAATATGATCTACTGGAAATGATACTGAATCCCAAAGCAGGTACTTAATAATTGCTCTAATTGGGACTAAGAGTCTGCCTACTGCAGTTGTCAACTTTACACATGGGCAGTCAGGGAAGACTTCTGAAAGGAGGAGATGTCTGACCGGAGTCATCAAGGATGAGATGAAAATGACTGGCAAGTAAATAAATATAACCTATGGCTACCTTCAATATGCTGAGCCCCACAGGACAGCAGGATTTGGGAAAGAAATCCCTCTCTGAGATCTTCCTCTGTTATAAGTAGGGACAAGTATCTTCCTAGAGGCAGGGAAGGTGGTCCTTGTCTTTGTGCCAAGCTAGGACAACCAGGCAAAAACCAACCCCTCTCCATGAAAAAGATAAAGCTTTATCCCTTTAAGACCCAAGAAGCACATGCTGCCTGCTCCCAAGCACTGGCTCCAGCGTGAACAGTCAGTAATTCCAAAGTAAATAGCACAGGAGGCCTCATGCTTCTTCAATCTCCCTCCGCACACAGCAAACTTATTATGCCACTGCCCTTTGGTGAGCACCTTCCTTAGGCTGTGGCCTGTGATTGAATCTTGAGAGCTACTCCACAGGGGATTTGTAGCCATTTCAGATACTGTTTTGCACAGGGTGGGTACAAAGTCTCCGTCAAGCCCTGCAGTAAAGAACAGCCAGTCTTCCAGGACCATTTAGTCCCAGGCTTTGCCCATCGCTGCTAGCTCCTGTCCCAGCCCTATCCTTCCCCGTGCTGTCTCCTTGCTCCTCTTGCAGCCCCATCTCCAGCAGGGGAACATCCGCAGCCCTTTAAAGGCTTCCTCTGGGCTTCTAACATCACCGTTCTATTTCTTGGTGGTCCTGTCCCAAAATTCTGAGTTCCCTTTCTTGTTACCCCACCAAGTCAGCTCCATAGGTCTTTTCTTTCCAAAGCTGCAGCTTCATGGATGGCTCCAAAATCAGACTGTCTCTGACACTGCCTTACTTCTGATAATCACTAGCTAAATGTCCTTGGGCAATTTCCTCCACCTCTCCAAACCTCAAGCTTCTCATCTGTAAAATGGAAGCCTTATTAGTACTACTCCTCCGGGGCTGTTCTGAGATGAGAATGAAGACATGAAAGTACTCAGAGGCCGGGCGCAGTGGCTCATGCCTGTAATCCCAGCACTTTGGGAGGCCGAGGCCGGTGGATCACTTGAGGTCAGGAGTTCAAGACCAGCCTGACCAACACGGTGAAACCCCACCTCTACTAAAAATACAAGAAGTTAGCCGGGAGTAGTGGCATGCACCTGTAATCCCAACTACTCAGGAGGCTGAGACAGGAGAATCGCTTGAACCCAGGAGGCGGCAGTTGCAGTGAACCAAGCTCGTGCCATTGCACTTCAACCTGGGCCACAGAGTGAGACTTTGTCTGAAAAAAAAAAAAGAAAAGAAAAAAAAAAAAACGCTTAAAGCAGAGGCCAGCAGGGTAGGCCTCAGGGAAGCATCCGTCACTCTCCTGAGCATTAGCTCATGGGCCGGTTGTGAATATTAGAGGCAGAAAGGCATGCAAACTGCAGAGCTCGGCTCCTGGGGGGAAGTGCTCTGGGAACGTTAGCACGATTAGTAAGGAGCAGGTAGAGGAAAGAAAGAACCAAAGAAAGAACAGAAACAAGACCAGAGATAATAGAATCTCACAGAATTTCCATTGGCTCAGTCTCTGGTTGGGATTCTGATTCGCTAATGGACCACCAGGCCCATCCCATCTCCCTGTGCTTTCCCGGCCCCATGCAGGCCTTTTTCACCAGGGGGCTCCTCTTAAGGCAAGTCATACTAGCACTCAGGGCCTCCAGCATCAGACATGGGCGTGGAAAAGTCAGCCACCTGTAGCCTGAACACACAGAGAGGGAGGCCAGAGAGAGCGCCCTGGAGACCTACACCTGGGGTAAGTCACTTAACCTCTCTGGGCCTCCATTTATTTATTAATATCACTGGGCAATAATAAAACACCTAACACGCAGACCCATTGTGAAAATTACGTGAGGAGATGGGCCTTAAAAAGCTACCAGATACTAATATGACATACTAAGAATCGTATAATAATAAGATGCCAGGAATGACATTTGTCAAGTGCTTTCTCTCTGCCAGGTCAAGATCTAAGGGCTTGACACGTACTTGTTTGTCTAATTCTCACCTACCTACATTTAGCTACTTCTATATACTATCTCCATTTGACTCAGAGGAAACTGAGGCACAGAGGGATTAAGTCAATGCCCACGGTCACCTAGCTAACCAGTGTCAGAACAAAGTGAAAGTCCAGAGCCCCCAAGACCCAAAGTCAAGTCTGCCTCTGCTTGCTGACTGCATGGAAAGAAATGAACAAGTCTTTGTTCTTCTCTCCCACTGGACAAAGCTTAGAACCTGACAGATATAGGTGCCCAGTCAGCTCTGCTGAATGACTATAAGGAGACAGCTGCCCTGAAGATGAGTCCTCCATGCCCAGCTCCCCAAGTTGGTTCCACCCAAGGATAAGCCCATCACTCCTGCACACTTTTTCCAGAGCCCCTGTAGGCCACAGCAACCTCGTCAGTGGAGAGTCACATTGCCAGATCAGCATCCACCACCCTCCCTGAGGTGGGTAACAGCACCTGAGCCTGCCCCCACCCCCAGGGTGCATGTTCTCCCGGGTGCCATCAGAGACCACCCCACACGGCAGCCAGGGGGAGGACCAAAGCCCAGCGCAGCTCTCATGGACCAGAGCCTCAAACAACCTCCTACCCTCCTGCCACAGAGGCCACTTGTCACAGGAGAAAATTGCAAGGGCCCAGCAGTCAGACAGACCTGGACTGGAACACTGACCACGACCCAACTTGCTCCATGTTGTCAGGGAAGCCACTTGACCTCTCTGACCCTGTTCCCTCCCTTATAAAATGCAAAACCTACCAGCCCCTTTCTCATGGTGATGTTGTAAAGACAAGATAAAGGACAAATGCCAGCTCCAGCACCAGGCACCTCAGGAAATGGTGACTCACTTCTAGAACAGAGAGCAGAGAAACTTTATGGAGGAATGGCTTGCCTGAGGCTTCCCCTTAGGTCACTATCCTCCTCCACTCCCCGACCCACTTCTATCCTACCTCCTGCTGCAAGGGCCTTGGCCCAATACTGCCCCCTGCTGGCACTTGCGGCAAACACCCCTCCTGGAAAGCTAACTTTTTAAAAAAACTTTTATTTCAGGTTCACAGGTACATGCGCATGTTTGTTACATAAGTAAACTCGTGTCACGGGAGTTTGTTGTACAGATTATTTCATCACCCAGGTACTAAGTTTGGTAGCCAATATTAATTTTGTCTGCTCTTTTCTCTCCTCCCAGCCTCCACCCTCAAGTAGGCCCCAGGGTTTGTTGTTCCCCTCTGTGCATCCATGTTTACTCATCATTTAACTCCAACTTCTAACTCAGAAAATGTGGTATCTGGTTTTCCGTTGCTGGGTTAGTTTGCTGAGGACAATGGCCTCCAGCTCCATCCGTCTTCCTGCGAATGACATGATCTCATTCTTTTTTATGGCTGCATAGTATTCCATCATGTATATGTACCACATTTTCTTTATCCAATCTGTCATTGATGGGCATTTAGGTTGATATCATGTCTTTGCTATTGTGAATAGGGCTGTAGTGAACATTCACACGCACGTGTCTTTGTGGCAGAATGATTTCTATTCCTCTGGGTATATACCCAGTAATGGGATTGCTGGGTCAAATGGTAGTTCCATTTTTAACTCTTTGAGCAGAAAGCTAACCCTCAATCTAGTGTTTTTCAAACTTAAATTTTATAAGAAACCCCAAAGAACTTTCACTTATGTGGATCATATTCACCAACGTTCACTACATTACAAACTAAAACTAAGATATTTTAAACAAGTTTTTATTCATTTAAATATAAAAATATTAAACCCATTTCCTGTTTGCATAAATAACATATATTTATGAAAAAATCACTACATTTTCCAAAACAGGTAATTACTACTGAAAAAAATGGCACCGTTTTGCCTTTTGGGAAATCTCTCAAATGTCTGATTTAATAGGAGACAGCTGAGCTCGCATCTCTGCTTCAGCATTCAGTCTGTCTTGATCTCACTCATCCTCTAGCCGCTGAGAAACTCCACTGTACACCCCTGAGAGAATGCGACTGAAAAGGGCACATGAAATCTTAGTATTAGAAAAATAGGTTTGACTTCTCAGACTTCCTGAAAGGGTCTCAGAGGCCCTGGGGTACGGAGAAAGGGCAAACCACACTTTAAGAATAGCTGCTTTAAGTGGTTCTGTTCCCTGCTGATCTGTTCCCTAGAGCATTGCCTCCCTCTCCTAGGCTCTCCCTGCAAGAATGCACAGAAACAATTCCCACCCGCGTGTCTTTGCCGGGTTACCCTCTCTCTCCAATGCCATCTCAGCCTCTTCTCCTGGCCCACTCCTTTTCACCTCTGGAAATTCACAACAGGTATCACTTTCCTTAGAAATTCTCCTCGACTCCTGTCACCCCCATGAGAGGTAAATGCTCACCTATGTTCACCTTACGCTCTCTGCACATGTCATTCGTCATCCTAGCATTCGCCACTCTGGAGTCAATTATTCAGCTTAGAAATCTGGGTCTCATTTACTGACTCTGAGCTTCTTGAGGGCAGGGGGTATTTTATTCACTATGATGAGTCAGCACGGAGCCCAGGCGTATCTCTTGCAGGCCCTCATGGAACATGCATGTGGATATGTTTTTCTCTAACAACTTGCCTAGCATGCCAAATTTATTTTCTCTCTACTTAACTTCATCTGTCCAAATTCCCATTTCCAGTCATTACCCTAATTCTTCAATTCTAAGAGGCATGCTTTTTTTCTCCCCACATTATTATATTTCTAAAATCAGAATGTCTTAAATTGATGTGTACGTTTAACATTTCTGATATTTCTTTTCTTGAAAAGTTGTAGTTAAATTGACGGCCTATCTTCCAATCAGCAGCATTTTACATTATAATGAGTATAATTACTCTGTTCCAAATATGGTGCTGGCAATCCACAATTGTGCATTTAACTAAGTGCTTCCGTACAGCCCTCACATTGTTCTCCCAATAACTCACCCAGCCCTGGGCACACAGAGCAATGGTTTCATTAATTGGGAGTTTTTTGGCAGGGAGAAAGGAATGGAAGAATTTCAGGCAACGAAGCCTACATGCTGAGAACTGAGAGAGAGAAAGTGTCATCCAGCCTCAAGCGATTTGAGCTAGAAAATACATTGCTTTTGTGCATATGAGTGTCCAGACACTTAAGAGGTGGATCCCAATCCCTTTGTTTTTTGACACCTGCAATTTGTAACTTACATTTGCATATCTTTTGCCACTTGGCCAGTTGTTTTGCTATCTATTAGTGTATTTGATCTTTCCAGCCATCCTATCTGAAAATCAGAGCAGGAATCGTTCTCTTCATTTCATTGAAATTAGAGGCCCAGAGAGATAAGTGACACTGACTTAAATCAGAACAGGAATGGGATCCCCAAAGAGCAGAGCACTAGTCCTGTGCTAATCCCCTCTACCATGCAACTGCCATCCACTCCAAAGAATTGGAAAGATCAGGTAAAAGGAAAGAATGAGGAAGAGACTGAGCTATGAAAATAAGGACAGAGTGAAGGAAAGAGAGGAAAAGGGAATTGTGATGGTTAATTTAATGTGACAGCTTGATTGGGCTAAGGGATGCCCAGACAGTTGGTAAAACATAATTTCTGGGTGTGTCTGTGAGGATGTTTCCAGAAGAGATTACCACTTGAATCAGCAGACTTCCCTCACCAACATGGGTAAGTACCATCCAATTCACTGAGGGCCCAAGTAGAACAAAAAGGCAGAGGAAGGGCAAATTTGCTCTCTCTTCTTTGGCTGGGGCATCCCTCTTCTGCGGACACTCCTGGTTCTCAGGCTTCCAGAGTTAGGTTGGAGCTAAACCACTGGCTTCCCTGGGTCTCCAGCTTGCAAATAACAGATCAAGAGACTTCTCAGTCTCTAGGATCACATGAGCCAATCTCTCATAATAAATACCTTTCTAGATAACTCTGTATATCCTCTTGGTCCTGTCCCTCCCTGCCTACTACAGGGACTGAAGGTTAGAGAGCAGGAACAAAGGAACATGAGAGGTAAGGGAGGGGCAGGAGGATGAGACTGGGTGAGGAAATCTGCAGGCTTCCCACCCCATCACAGAACTTGTCGCACTCTACTGAAACTGCTGGTTTGCTTCTTTCTAGCTGTGGCTGAGACTATAAAACCTATAGGGATGGTTTGTGTGTCCTGTTTATGATTCTCAGCCGTCTCCAGGGCTAAGTACAGTGATAGGTAAATAGTAGGTGCTTGATAAATATTAGTGGAATTATCTTCAAATATGGTAGTCCTTGAAGCCAGAGTAGTATTGAGCCAATAACTTTACTCTCTCTGATTCAGTTTTCTCATCCATAAAAAGGGATAACAAGGTCTTTCTTAGAAGATTATGTCAATAATTAACTGAATTCACTCTGTCAAAAGTGTTTGGAACTCAAGAAACACTGGCATTGTTAGACTCCAGCCCATAGGGTACCAATGTCACTGCCACAAATAGGGCCCATCCTTGGAAACAGAGTAATCAACACATTCGATGGACTTGGAAGAAGGTTCAACAAGGACAGATTATTTTATTTGAAAAATGATACTTTTTTCAAAAAAAAAAAAAAGTGGAAGACACCAGTTATAAAAGTAATACAAACACATTTTTTAAAAGTCAGACAATATGGCTGGGCATGGTGGCTCACACCTGTAATCCCAGCACTTCTGGAGGCCAAAGTGGGTGCATCATCTGAGGCTTGGAGTTTGAGATGAGCCTGGGCAACATGGTAAAACCTCGTCTCTACTAAAAATACAAAAATTAGCCAAGCAAGGTGGCGCATGCCTGTAATCCCAGTTACTGGGAGGCTGAGGCACGAGAATCACTTGAACTTGGGAAGCAGAGGTTGCAGTGAGGCGAGATCATGCCACTGCACTCCAGCCTGGGTGACAGAGCGAGACTCTGTCTTTAAAAAAGCAAGAAAGACAATACTAAAAACATGAAAAAGGAAGTAAATATAATTTATACCCCAATCCTATGGTAACAATCATATTGCTATAGCAATTATCATGTTGGTATCATTTTTTCCAGGACACTTCCATACATTGCCTTAAATAATAGAACTATACTATATACTAAGATAGATACTCCTGCCTTGCCACTTCCAAACCATTCTCTTCCAGTTTGTTCACTAATAGAATATTTTTGTTTGTTTTCAGGATGGAGGGACCATGTGCTTTAAATGAGGCCCCTTCTATTCCCAAAATATCGATCTTGACTAGGCCAGGGGAAATCTCACTCATTCCACTCCTATTGCCAGTGATTGATTTGTGAGTAGAAGAATAGGCATGTGGTCAATTCTGGGCAATAAGACACAGGGGAGTTGGGTGGAGGCAGTAAAACACTTCTAGGTTTGCAAAAGAGACTTCCAATAAGAAATACTTTTTCCTGTTTCCAAACATAATTGCAGAAGGATGTGATATTCAGAAGAGTAGCAGACATCTTTTAAATATGAGAGGAACTCACAGTTGACTTCAGGAGAATCACTTAGAAGCCAATGGGAACCATAAAGTCATTGAACAGTTGAGTTAACCAAGCCAGGACTTCTTGTTCTGTAGGATGAACACCCCTCATACAGAAGTCTCCTGCATTTTGGTTGGCTGTTACTTGCAGCCCAAAGCATTCTAACCATATAGTTACTATTTATAACTGGGTTTATGTGTTCGCTTTTTACCTTCTCTACACATCAATGAACAGAATCATAATAATTAATGTCTATAAAAGACTCCCTATTTGCAAGTACTTTATTAGGCACATTATATGGATTGTCTCATTTTTAATCCTCATGAAAAATTTCTGTAGTCAAAATGATTAGCTCTATTTTTTTTTCAGATGAGGAAGAAATCAAAGATTTACAAAGAGCAAATGATATAGCAACAATATGGAGGGGCAGGAATGTGACTCATGTTGTTCAGTTCAGGGTCTAAGTTTCTTCTCCACAATCACAGCCCTTAGGACTCCCCTCATCATTTACAATAGCTCCAAGCACCCCATTTTCTGTACATAACATGCACAGCTACCTTCCTACTGATGCCCACATCCCACAAGGTGAGGTCTTTTTCCCTCTTCCCTTCCCAAACCCTTGCCAGTTGGTCCGAAGTGTTTGGCATCTTTTAATTATCCTGATTCCTAAATATGCAAAACAATAATATTCCCCAATTGCCTTCTGCTGTAATTTCATGTAACAGGTCCCCTCAAATAGAATGTCCTTAATTTTAATTGCATATTATGTTCCCTTTCTGAGGGCAGACAGCTATTTATTCATCTAGCTAATTGTTCAGGAGACAAAGACATGGAACATATCTTACCAAATTAAGTGTTTGCTAGTTGCTATTACTACTGGGGCTATAATACATACCCCTGATTTACTTTCTAGAAGCTCCTGAGGAAATCTTGGCATCTTTTTATTTTTTTTACATTTATTTTTTGGCTTAGCCTACCTATGATTATATGAAGGCCAACAAATCCTGGGGTTGCATTATTAGTGGTGATGATAATAGTAATTACCACAATGTATATATATACAACCATATGTTTTATTCAGTGAAAGAAGAAACACGGTAAAAATGGTTTTTATTGAATAGCTATTGTATGCCAAGCACTGGCCTGGGTATGAGAAAATATTAGCCCATTCCCTCATTTTTGTTCAAGAACTTCTTAAGAGACTCTCTATAAGCCTCGTGTTTACTGATGAGAATTGAAGGGTACAGAAGTGAAACCACTTGTCTGCACCAGGCACACAGTTGGGCATCAGAAGAGATGGGTTTTGAGCCCAGGCCAGTGTAAGACCAAAGTGTAGGCTCTTGTGGGGCTACCACGGAGCACAGAGCCCCTTCCAACCTCACTAATTACACATGAGAAAGTGGCAAGCATCTCAATGGCTACTTTATAGATATGGTCACCTGTATAGATAGGAAGTGATTTTCCCAACCTTATTGGATCAAGCTATTCATCAGAAGCCAGATGAAGAAGGTGCTAATTCTCATACAAAATAGCCCCCAAGACTAAGAAGCCTGCCTTGCCCACTTCCAGAAAGGGTGGGGCTGTGTTGCCACCTGCACGTCTGGATTTCCCTCTCCATCTCCCACCTCCCGCCCTTCACACCCACACACCCACACACCCACAGCTGCAGGAATTTCAGCCACATTCACCAGACTTACCTTCTGTTTTTTCCCACCCCACCTCCCTCCCGGGGAGTCAGTCCCACAGCTGAGTGAGAGAAAATGCCCAAAGAAAAACCATCAGTTCATTTAATTAATATTCACGGAACAGCCTGCCTGTATTAGGTGGGTATTGTGCATGCAGAGATGTGATAAACACAGCTCTGCAGACCTCCCAGCCCCAGAGAAAGTCCCAGCTCATCATGACCCTCTGGCCAAGGGAGATTGGGTAGGAACTAATATACCTTATTTCTACAAAAAAAGAAATGAAAGTAAAAAAACAAAAACAAAAACAAACAAAACAAAACCAAAAAAAAAACCTTTCAAAGAGGAGAAGGGCACGATCTGAATAGAGGCTCCAGGAACAAAGAAGGGAGGATACAGCAAAGGGAAAACGGGCAGTCAGAGCTACCAAGAAACCTATTAACCTGAAAGTAATTACTGAGTGCCACTAGGTACTAAGGACATTGCATACATATGCTCGATCCACCACAAGGTTGGTCCATTATCCATAATTTTAGACTGGGAAATTGAATCTCAGAGAGGTTAAGCCACTGTCTTTAGACTGCACAGCTGAATAGTGGCAGTGTTAACATTCAAGCCCAGATTGGTCTGATACCAAAACTCATTCCCTGTGTGACACAGTCATCAACACCAGCCCAAATTGGCATTCGTGAAAGCTCCACAGCTGAGATGCCACACTCAGACAAATGTGCCAGACACATCCATACACTCACCAAGTTTCGTGGTTTTGGATCCATTAATAGCAGAGATTTCCACTAAGAAATCACAGCCCTTCCCAAAGAAGAACTGTAGGGAATTCTAGGGCTTCTGGGATTCTAGGGAATTCTAGGGCTTCTGTAGGGAATTCTGGAACTGTTATGCTAGAAAGACAAGGAGAAGACTTTCCCAGAGAGAAAAATTCCCCATTAAGGTAACTCTCCTACCAGCCTACAACTAGAGCTGATTTAGTCAACAAATACTTATTGAGCACCTACTATTGCCAGGCACTGTTCTAGGTGCTTAAGATAATCAGTGAACAAAACAAGTGTTGACCTTGCGGTGCTGACATTCTAGAGATGGATGCAGAAGGAACAAAACACCCCCAACCCCCAGTTGCAAAGCCCAGCAGCTCAAATGCACCCAGAGAGGCCTTCCCTTTACTTTAGCTTAGCCCCCTCCCACAACCTTGTACACCAGGGGATCAGTAAGGCCTGGGCAGACTTTGTCTCAGGTCAAACTGAGCCTCCTGGCAGGACTAAAGAGGAAACATCTTGAACATGTGGGTAGACCCCTTCTGGGCTGGTGAGCCAAATCCCATCTCACCAGGAGCCTGGAGGCCTGCCTCGTCATGGCATCTGTCCACTGAACTAACCAGGCAGAGAGCTTGGTTAGTTCACATTAAATGGCAAGCAATGCAGGACTGCCTCCCAGGGCAGGCTGGCCAGAAGGCATACTGCAATACAGTTTTAAGTCTTTACAGTTCTTTTTTCTTTAATAACACCTTTATTGAAAAATAATTTGCATGCTGATATGGTCTGAATATTTGTCCCTTCCAAATCTTATGTTGAAATGTGATCCCCAGTGTTGGAAGTGGGGTCTGGTAGAAGGTATTTGGGTCATGCGGGCAGATGCCTCATGAATGGCTTGGCGCTGTCTTCGTAGTAATGAGTGAGTTCTCATTCTATCAGTTCATGTGAGAGCTGGTGTTTAAAATAACTTGTATCCTGCCCCTTCTCTCTTGCTCCATCTCTCACCATGCGACATGCCTGTTCCCCCTCCCACTTCCGCATGAGTAAAAGCTTCCTGAGGCTACACCAGAAGCCAAGCAGATGCTGGAGCCATGCTTGTACAGCCTGCAGAATCATGAGTCAAACGAACCTCTTGTCATTATAAATTACCCAGTCTTAGGTATTCATTTATAGCAATGCAAAACAGAATAAGACATATACTGTAAAATTTTACAGGATTTTTAACCAACTCACTGGGAGGGTCAGGCATTTTGAAGTGAAGTGTGGAGAGAAGTGGCCAGTCCCAGGAGAAAGAGATGGCTTTAGTCTCAAGAGAGTCAGTGCAAGCTTAGGCACTGAGCTCCTTGTGAATTGGGGAAGGGAATAGCAGAAGGGTGTCGGGGCATTACCATCCTTGGATGGGTAATAATATGGAAGAGCCAGGTAAAGAATCAAAGGAGCCTGCACCCAGATCCTGGTTCTGCCGCTTCTCAGCTCTGTTCATCTGGCTAAGTTATTGACCTTCTGTCAACCTCAGCATTACCATCTGTATAATGGAGCTAAGGCAAGTACCTGCCTCAGGGAGCTGTTGGGAGGATTCAATGAGATAGTCTCTACAGTGTCAGACTTGGCTCCAGGCTCACAGCATCATCATGAGAAGTACCTAATCCTTCCTAAAACTCTCTCATTCTAAATAGAAAAAACTCCAACACCTTGTCTTTCAAGAGTGCACAGCTGAAAATGCCCCACACCCAAACCATCCCTTTGCCTGCTTTCCCCATGAATCCAGCAATTCTGCTTTGAAGACCAAGTGCTCAGCCACCCCAGTGAAGATCCAAGATAAGGGGAATATAAGGCACAGGTTACAGAGGAATGCCTCCGGCTCCTCCCAAGGCCACATAGCATGCAGGGCCTGAGAAATCGTAGATGTTTTCTCATGAAAAATGGCTTGTGCAGTGCGTTTTTCTTGCAGAGTGTAGGATCGTCATGGTGACAGGGCCAGGGCAGGGAGGGAGGTGGAGGCACTGCCAGCCTGCAGGGATCTGGGGCCAGGGTAGGCTGGGTTAGCAGCAGAGGTTAGAGAAAGCCTTAGGCTGCAAAAGGGGCCATGAGGCAAAGAGAAGAAGGCAGTAACTACAGGTTGGCCCATTCACTTGACACTGAGATGGTTTGGAGTCTCCACCTTCATATACTCAACAGACCTAGGCTGAACCGCAGTGCCATATAACATCAGCTGAGTCTAAACACTGGAGGGATGGACGGGACTGTGCTTGTTCATCTCTACAGCCCTCAGCAGCTGAAGCAGTGCCTGGTGCACATACATGCAGAGGATGCAGACCTCGTGGATGAGAATCAGGATAGGGAGGTAGGAAGGTTTTCCTGTTGGCAAAGGAACCTATCTGTAGATGATGTTTTTCCTGTTTCCAAACAAAGATCAGATCAGCCTGTGAGCATCGCCGAGCAAGGAACCAAACTGTGCCTCTAAAACATCCTGGCTGTGTAACTTTGGCAAGGCGGGTAACCTCCCTGGGTCTCAGTTTCTCCTCTGAAAAATCAGGAATAAATGAGTGAATAGAGGAAAAGCACCTAGAGTTTCTGAGTTAAGTCTTAGCTACAATTTGCTGTAACGTACTTTGTCAGGCCTAACTAAGGAGAATGGGAGTCAGTGCTGGAACACCAGTTTGTTTCCTGACGAACTCCTATGCATCCTTCAAACCTCAAATCAGAGTTCACCTTCTACAAGGAGGCTTCTCTGCCCCAAGACCTGCCCTCCGACTCAGTGAGTCTTTGCTAGGTCTGTTTCCCTAGCCTTGCCCACCCCACAACACTGCATCTTGCGTTCTTATCTGTTCCCTTGTCCTTGTAAGCTGCTATAGCTCTTATTTCTGTGTCCGCATCTCCTAGTATTGTGTCTGGTAGGGACTGAGCACCAACATGTTTCAAAAGATGAATAAATGAAAGGACGAATGAGTGATTTTCTCACAAGAAGAACAGATAAGAAGGAAATAAACATCTTGAAGTAATGTCATGGCAATTTTTCAAATTCCAGGACGGAGACAGGCTCCTACAAGCACACAAACAGAAATAAAGAGGTCATGTACAATGGAAGATAAAAGAATCAGAGGGCCCTAAAGACTTCTCGGTACAGTGCATTAAATCTCAGAAGGCAGCTGAACATCCAAGCAAGGACTTAATGGGGAAAGGTTGCAACCCAAGAATTCTACACCCGTCGGCTCGTCATTCATGTGTAACGGCAACTCGGAGACATAAGCATATAGTTATTTGAGAAACACGGGTTCAAGGAGTTTTTTAATATTTAAAAGTAACTGCCAGGAAAAGTAAGAGCAGGACTCATAACTTTCTAATCAATAGAACTAGTATATTAAAGTCAGACAGTCTCGGTTTCAGTGTCAATTCTGCTACTCTACGCCTAGTGCCAAGTTATTTAATCTCTTGCTGCCTCACTTTCCCATCTGTAAAATGGAAACACTGACAGTACCTATCTCACAGGATTTTGTGAGAATCAAACAGGATAATCCATATGCAATGCTTTTCCCAGTGACCAGGACATAGCAGGTTGCAGTAGACGCTGTGATGCCAACAGATCTTCCCTCTGGAACAAAAGATGACCCTCACCAGGGTGCCAGAGTTCTCTACAAGAACACCTCAGCAACCAGCTCTTAGAGGACTATGTTGGCTGAAATAAAACTCCTCACCCAAGATCATGCCTCTTTCCAGATGTGGTCCACAGCCAATGACTCACCAACACACAAGTAAATAGGCAGCCTCCTTTCCCCAACTTGAAACAATTCTGAGAGATCATTCCAGCTTCAGAGATCGCATGAAGTCAGTTGAGGCCTTTGCAGGGACTGCAACACAGCTCAACTCTTCCCTCAGTTCAGTGCTGCTTCCTTTCCTTCCCTTCTACAGGTGCCAATGTCAAAGGCACTTCCTTACCAATAGCATGCATGCCATTGTCCAACTCAGAGTGTGCTTTCTGGGGAGCCTAACATGCCAGCAAAGAGACTGCAGTGGTCCGAATGTGTCCCTCAGAGTTTATGTGATGGAAACTCAATCCCCAGTGCAGCAATGTAGAGAGGTGAGGCCCAATCCAAGGCCATTAGGTCATGATGGCTGTGTCCTCAAGAATGGACTAATGTTATCCAGGCAGTGGGTTAGTCATCTTGAGAGTGGGCTTGTTATGAAAGTGAGTTCTACCCCTTCTGCTCTCTCACACTCTCCTTCCCTGCTCTTCCCCTTCCTCGCTTCCTTCTACCACGAGATGATGCAGTAAGAAGATCCTCACCTTGAAGAGCAGAATTCTGGCTGCCAGAGGTTGGTAGGAGAGGTGGAAGGGGCGATGGGGAGAAATTTGTGTATGAGTACAAAGTTACAGTTAGAAGGAGTAAGTTCTGGTGATCTATTGCACAGAGTGACTATGGTTAGCAATATTGTATGGTATATTTCAAAATAGCTAGAAGAGAAGATTTTGAATGTTCTCACCTCAAAGAAATGATAAATGTATGAGGTGATGGATATGCTAAATACCCTGATTTTACTTTTACACAATCCATACATGATGCAAAACATCACACTGTACCCCATAAATATGTACAATTATTAGGTGCCAATAATAAAAGAAGACCTTTAGCAGATGTGGACCCCTCAACCTTGAACTTCTCAGTCTCCACACTGAAAGAAATGAGTTTCTTTTCTGTATTAATTACCCAGTCTCAAGTACTCTGTCATAGCAAATACAAAATAAAGACAGAGACCAGCACAGAGTCCTTGACACAGAACTGTCACTTAAAAGCAACAAGCCACTATGAGGCAAAGTGAATACATTATACCTCTTCACCTAGAATGGGCAGCCATTTGTTTTAACAGGAACAGATACACATTTTGAGAGTGGTTCTCCCTGTCTTTGGGACCTCATAGCACCTTTACCTCAGAAAATGCAGAATGCTTAGTTGAGCAGCACTGAATCCCACATAATTTCATGTCAGACCAGGGAATCTGCCTTATGGCACAAGGAGGTGTGGCAGTGAGCCCCTAGCAAAAAAAAAAAAAAAAAAAAAATATATATATATATACACACACACACACACATATATATATACACACACATATATATATATGAGAAAGGAAGTATGATGAACAGGAAGCATAAAACAAAACAAGATGGTAATGATGATGGATAATCAAGCATATAAGTTAAAATTTGTTTAAATCTCCTTAAAACACTCTAACAAGGCAAAAAAAAAAATCAAGTCTAACAATTCTGTATCTAGTAGAAACACATTTAAAACAAAGTACTGAAGAAAAAGTAAAAAATAAATTAAAGGGCCTTGGCATGAGGGGATGGTGCAGGGAAGAGATCAGACTTGCAGGGATTGCTTATGTGGTTTGAAAAATCCTTTAGGAGAGTTTGATACACGTTCCTAAAAAAGCATACTCTTCTGACTGGAGGAAAAATGACATTTCATGTCAGAATTTAAGGGTGATATTCAAAGCTGTCCTTAGAGGAAAATGTATAGCCTTGCATGCTGTCAATATTAAAGGTAGGCTAGATTAAAATAAATAGAGTAAGGTTTCAATGGAATACTTTTTACTCTTAAAAAACAGCTTAATAAAATTAAAAATATAAAAATCCAACTTACAAGGGATGTGAAGGACCTCTTCAAGGAGAACTACAAACCACTGCTCAACGAAATAAAAGAGGACACAAACAAATGGAAGAACATTCCATGCTCACGGATAGGAAGAATCAGTATCGTGAAAATGACCATATTGGCCAAGGTAATTTTATTCCATCCACATCAAGCTACCAATGACTTTCTTCACAGAATTGGAAAAAACTACTTTAAAGTTCATATGGAACCAAAAAAGAACCCGCATTGCCAAGACAATCCTAAGCAAAAAGAACAAAGCTGGAGGCATCACACTACCTGACTTCAAACTATAAAGGCTACAGTAACCAAAATAGCATATACTGGTAACAAAACACAGATATAGACCAATGGAACAGAACAGAGCCCTCAGAAATAATAACACACATCTACAGCCATCTGATCTTTGACAAACCTGACAAAAATAAGAAATGGGGAAAGGATCCCCTATTTAATAAATGGCGCCGGGAAAACTGGCTAGCCATATGTAGAAAGCTGAAACTGGATCACTTCCTTACACCTTACACAAAAATTAATTCAAGATGGATTAAAGACTGAAATGTTAGACCTAAAGCCATAAAAACCCTAGAAGAAAACCTAGGCAATACCATTCAGGACATAGGCATGGGCAAGGACTTCATGTCTAAAACACCAAAAGCAATGGCGACAAAAGCCAAAATTGACAAATGAGATCTAATTAAACTAAAGCATTTCTGCACAGCAAAGGAAACTACCATCAGAGTGAACAGGCAACCTAGAGAATGGGAGAAAATTTTTGCAATCTACTCATCTGACAAACGGCTAATATCCAGAATCTACAAAGAACTCAAGCAAATTTACAAGAAATAAACAACCCCATCAAAAAGTGGGCAAAGGATATGAAGAGACACTTCTCAAAAGAAGACATTTATGCAGCCAACAGACACATGAAAAAATGCTCATCACTGGCCATCAGAGAAATGCCAATCAAAACCACAATGAAATAACATCTCACACCAGTTAGAATGGCGATCATTAAAAAGTCAGGAAACAACACGTGCTAGAGAGGATGTGGAGAAACAGGAACACTTTTACACTGTTGGCGGGATTGTAAACTAGTTCAACCATTGTAGAAGACAGTGTGGCAATTCCTCAAGGATCTAGAACTAGAAGTACCATATGACCCGGCTATCCCATTACTGGGTATACACCCAAAGAATTATAAATCATGCTGCTATAAAGACACATGCACACGTATGTTTACTGCGGCACTATTCACAATAGCAAAGACTTGGAACCAACCCAAATGTCCATCAATGATAGACTGGATTAAGAAAATGTGGCACATATACACCATGGAATACTATGCAGCCATAAAAAAGGATGAGTTCATGTGCTTTGCAGCAACATGGATGAAGCTGGAAACCGTCATTCTCAGCAAACTTTCACAAGGACAGAAAACCAAACATCGCATGTTCTCACTCATAGGTGGGAAATGAACAATGAGAACACTTGGACACAGGAAGTGGAATATGACACACCAGGGATCGGGGGAGGGGGAGGGAAAGCATTAGGAGATATATCTAATGTAAACAACGAGTTAATGGGTGCAGCACACCAACATGGCACATTATACATATGTAACAAACCTGCACGTTGTGCACATGTACCCCAGAACTTAAAGTATAATAAAATAATAATAATAATAATACATATATATAAAAACATAAATTAAGAGTAAAATTGAAATGTAAATCAGAGCCAGCTAAACATACACAAATAAAATTTTCTTAGGAAGCATATATAATCACAGATATACATCCATTTTTAAATCTCAACAATATTAATTATAACTAGTTATGTGTAGTTATCTTTGAAGCAGTTGGTGAAATAGATGGTTTTAAAGGTAAATATAAATTACCAAAGGGAGTTCAAAAAAAATTCTTGAGGTATATCATACAAAATTAATCATTCTTTTAAACTATCACCATTAAGTAAGATATTTCCTATTGGTTTCAAATAATTCTTACCATATGTTAAAGATGTTTATTTCTATGCTATTGATTTTAAAAATTGGAAACAGGTATCAAACTGGATCAACTGCCAACTGGTCATCTATTAGGTGCTCATATAATTTTTTTCTTTCATTTATTAATGTGATGACTCCTACTAGAAACTCTTCTAATGTTGGACTATCTTTTATTTTCCTGGAATGGTTTATGAATCATTCCTCGGACTCTAAGGAAAAATAGAAATTCTCTAAATCCATTTTGGGTAGCATTACATCATGTCAAAAACTAACAAAAATATGATTTAAAAAACAAAGAATATCCTCACTGCAAAGAAATGACAAATGTTTGCATTGATGGATATGCTAATTACCCCAATTTGATCATTACAGAATGTATATGTGTATTGAAACATCACACTGTACCCCACAAAATATGTACAATTATTATATCTCAATTAAAATTTGAGAAACCAGAAAGGACATTCTCTCAAATACTCACAGAAGCCAAAATCCTAAGTAAAATCTCAGTAGGAGAGTTTAGAGCATATTAAAAGAAAACAATTCATCATGTCCAAATAGGATAGCATAATTCAAGAAGTCTGAAAATAGGGCTCATGCCAGGAACATAACAGATAGCCCATCATTAGAAAAGTTTCCAATGGGAGTCATTACATCAGTAAATCAAAGGAAAAATTTATAAAATCACCTTAATAGATAACCAACTGGTAATTAATCAAGTTTGATGTTTGTTCCCAATTTTTAAAAATCAGTAGCACAGAAAGATACTTTCTTAATATGGTAAGAATTATTTGAAACCAATAGAAAACATCTTAATTAATGGTGAAAACCTAGAGCTAGTTTCACTAAGACAATAAAGGAAAGGCTTTACGAAGCAGAAACTCTAAGACTAAATCACAAAGTAGAAGACTGATAGAGGTGATTTTATACATAAAAATGTGAATTTCTTTGAAGAAAAAAAAACAATGAACTTCAAAGAAAAGTGACAATTTGGGAAACCCACTTGCAATATATCTGATATCAAAAGATTATTGTCCTCAGTAAATAAAGATCTCTTAGAAGATCTTGGCAGTTATAAAAGAAGAAATAGGCTTGGCACAGTGGATCAGGCCTGCAATCCCAGCACTTTGGGAGGCCAAAGCAAGAGGATCTCTTGAGTCCAGGAGTCTGAAACCAGCCTGGGAAGTATAGTGAGACCCCACCTCTACACAAAAAAAATTTTTTAATTAACCACTTGAACCTGGGAGGTTGAGTTTACAGTGAGCCATGATCGCCTCACTGTACTCCAGCCTGGGTGACAGAGCAAGATCCTGTGTGGTGGTGGAGGAAGAGGAGGAGGAGGAGGAGAAGAAGGAGGAGGAGGAGGAGGAGGGGGAGGAGAAGGAGAAGGAGAAGGAGGAGAAGGAGAAGGAGGAGAAGGAACATAAAGGGTTAAACAAGGAACATTTTCAAATTCACTGAAAATAAATCAATTAAAAATTAAAATCAAAATGTGATATGACTTTTTTTCCATCAAATGAGTCCATATTTTTAAAAATGATCATGCAAAAGATTCTGGAAAAGAAGCATGGTCGTTGTTTGCTCATTGAAATTTAAATGGACTCAAATTTGTTTTAAAGCAATTTGGTAATAAGTTTAACAATATGTATAAATATTCACCCCTTGACCTATTGACTCCACTTCTAGGAATACATTCTGAAGAACTAAACTGAAAAGCACAGGAAAACTTCAGAACACAGAGTGCCATTATTCTAGTTAAAAAGTAAAAATAATGTACAAGTTCAACAATAGAGTACTGATTAAAAACTTTCTACCTTTGATGGAATACCAGATAACTATTAAACATCATCATTTAGAAAAAAAAAAATATTAGAAAACAGTTGAGGGCTATACCTAAGAGAATAACTCATGTTGCCAATAGCATGTATAGCATAACTTAGATTTGTATATATACAAAAAGAAAAAAAAAGATGGGAGAGGGTAAAGTTTCATTCATTTATTAATTTCTTATTTATTTCAAAAAATACTGATTAAACATCTACTAAATGTCAGGCCTGGTTCCAAGCATTTCCAAATAAAATAGACAAAATGCCTCTCTTCATAAAATGCATTAACGGAGTTATTTCTGGAAGGTAGGATTAATAATGGTTTTCACAGTTTTCATTGAGATTCCATACTTCTACCCAAGTGTCTTACATGAATCGTGATTTTAATCATCATGCAGTAGTTCTGATTCCATTCTATAATTTGGAGTACAGTAGGAAACTTAAATACCAAACACATACATGGATAAAGCAGATTCTTAAAAAATGTTCTGGGAAAATTTGGTATCAACTGGAAAGAAAATCAAACACATTTGGCCTCTACCTCACACCATATACAAAAATTAATTCCAGTTTGATAGTAGACTTCAATATAAAAAAATGAAACTTCAAGAAAAAAATGGAGAAATCTTCATGAATTCTTTCATAAAGGACATAACTAATCAATCTCACTGCATTAAAATTAAGAACCTTTGTTCAGGCCAGGTGTGGTGGTTCACACCTGTAATCCCAGCACTTTGGGAAGCTGAGGTGGGTGGATTATCTGAGGTCAGGAGTTTGAAGCCAGCCTGGCCAACATGGTGAAACCCCGTCTCTACTAAAAATACAAAAATCAGCTGGGCATGGTGGCACATGCCTGTAACCCCAGCTACTTGGGAGGCTGAGGCAGGAGAATTGCTTGAACCCAGGAGACAGAAGTTGCAGCGAGCTGAGATCTGGCCACTGCACTCCAGCCTGGGCGACAGAGTGAGACTCCGTCTCAAAAAAAAAATAAAAAATAAAAAATAAAAAAATAAAATAAACAAAAATAAACAAACCAAAAAAAACCTTTGTTCATAAGACAAAACAATAACAACAAAAACATTAATAGAGAGAAACACCACAGAGAGAGAAAAAGTATTTGCTGCACATATAACTAACAAAGGGTTTGTATCCAGAATCTGTAAGGCAAACACAGGCAACCTAATGGAAAAAGTGATGTTGAGACTAGAGTACTCACTTCATGAAAGAGGTTATCCACATGGCTTTTAACCAAATGAAAAGTGAGCAACCCCAGAGGCCACTGGGGAAACGCAAATTAAAGCCACAACAAGACGCTGCCACATACCCATCAGAATGGCTGAAATGAAAACCATTAACAACACGAAAGACGGCTGAGATGTGGAGTAGAGAGAACTCTCACATGCTATTGCTATGAGTATAAAACGCTACAACCTCTCAGGAAAACACCTAGATATTATGTTCTGTATTTGAAGATTAAAGTACCCTTTACCCAGCAATTGTGCACCTAGGTATAAACCTTTCAAGCACATCCGCATGTATGCTCCAAAAAGCACATACAAAAACACTCATAACAGCTTTATTTGTAATAATAAAATGTAAGAAATTACCTAAATATCCATCGACTGTCATTGATAGTATGGTTATACAATGGAATTCTACACAGCAATGAAAAGGAGCTAGAGCTACATGCAACAACATGGATACAACTCACAAACATGACAGTGGAAAAACCTAGACACAAAGAATACCTTCTAGATATGGTTCCAGTTATATAAAACCAAAAAATAGGCAAAGAAAAAGTATAGTATTTAGGAATGAATACTTAGGTAATGAAAGCATAAAATAAGGTAGGAAAGTGATGAGCATAAAAGTCAGAATAGAGATTGCTTTGTGGGGAGAGTCTGGGCTTGAGTAGAAAGGGACAGTGCAGCAGCTCCCAAGTATTGGCAATGGTCTTGCTCCTGGTGGTGACACAGTTGTTCTCTTTACGATAATTCAGCTGTACATTGTGTTATGCTTTCTGAGTTATAATACACCATAAAAATGATATTAAAGCAACCCAGCAAAAACATTAATGCCTGGGCCCCACTCCAGATCAGTGAAATCAGAAGCTTTGAGAGCAGGGCGTGGCGTGGACGTTTTGTAAACATTCCCAAGGAGATTCTCAAGCACCTCCAGGGCTGAGAAGCCTTGGAACCTGCACAAGAGCAAGCTCAGGTTCACCAGTCTCCAGCACTTCTCTCTGAGCCTCCATTTCCTCTTCTGTTAAATGAGTGCAATAACAGTACTGACCTGATGAGGTTCTAAGAATTGTAAGTGCCAACACTATGAAGGGTTTAGAGTATTTACCGGCACATTTTAAGTACCCAATCAGCATTAGACTGGTATCTTTATAATAATAAAGTAGCAATATATCTCATTTCTTAAATAAGACAACGGAAGGGGTCAACACAATTCCAAACATTTAGCAAACACTTTCAAAATATTATTACTATTAAATATTTGGTTTCCACAATCTCAGCATGAACTAGCATGCTCCTCAGCTCTGGAAAGCCTCTTTCCTTTGGGCTTGGGAAAGAAATGCAGTTTCAGAAAACAGTCCAGTGTCATTCAGAGTCTATCAGAATAAGTGGATATTACCACTTGGAATACCCCCACTAGTTTTCAGTTCTGTAAATTCTCCAGAGACAAGGCCCAGGTCCTTCTTTTCTTGATTCTGCTGATAGTACCTAGAGCATACCTTGTAAGTGCTAATGGGCACAGCGCTATTTTGAGCCAAGACTCATTGGTTTGGTAGGTCAGAAACTGCCCATGAAGATGATGGTATCAGAAGACCAGAGCTTAAAAATTCATTCCACCCTTTACTAGCTGGACGAACTTGGCCAAGGCGTGACCTCTGCAAGCCTCAATTGCCCACATCTGTAAAATGGAGAGGAAGAAGCTCTCGCTTCTTCGAGATGTTTTGGTGAGGCAACGCGGAGAAAACAGATACAAAAACTCCGAACACACAGTATGTGCCCAGCTAACAAATGCTTTAAGCCTCCACACCCAGCAGGTGGCCAGGTAATGGCACTGACAAAACAAATTCTGCAGGCTGAACTGGATTTTGGGAGCCTATTGAGCTGAAGCAAACATCACCAAACTACTCTGCAAGGCTACACTTGGATACACAGTGCTCAATGAGGGAAAAGAGAGTAGGAAAAATCCTTTCCCATTGGTCTACAGCTATCAGAAGAGAGAAAACATCTTCCTCCTCCCAACAGCAGGACACTCAAAAATAGCTACCCCATTTCTCTTCTTTCTAACCCCCTCAGGACGTAGTCTCAACCAAATGCCAGCCAGCCTTCTGCACCACATTCCACGTGAGGAGCAGCATCTGCTTGCGATACAGATGCCCATGGCGCCTGGGCAGCCACTGTCTTAGAAACTGCCTCCTGCACTGACAGAGGGTGGGTATGGACATGGTGTGTTTTCCTGAGCCACAGAAGGGAAAATAATAACCCATCCTAAAGCCTCACCGAATATACACTCTGACACTGACAAATGAACAGCAAGGTGTCTGTGTCTGCACACCACACCTGTGGGGGTGTGTGCTCATTTTTATGTGCACGCATCCTGCTGTCATAAACCATCATGGACTTTAATTGCCCAGCAGTACCAAGCCTGAGCCTTTAATGCCTACAGCATCCGGCTTCCCCCCTGGAGAAACATACCTGGTTATGACGTAATTCCTGTGACCTACATTGAGTCACTTTCTTGTCAAAGAGGACAGTGGCTCTTCAGCTCTGGGGTCAATTTTATTCACTTTTCTCCAATAGAAATCCTTTGGAACTCATCTTTTGTTCCTGTCTTGGATTAAAAGTTTCCAGAGGAGAATTTACCATTTGTGTTTTAAAACAGAGGTGCTCTGCTGGCCCCCAAGCCCTGCCCCAGCCCAGTACTCTCTGATTTCAACTACTGTCACACACCCTCTTCCTAACTCTTCCCCGGCCACACCAGCATCCTTGCTGTTCCTCAAAAAGATCAGGCCCATTTCCACCCCAGGGTCTTTGCACCGGTCCTTACCTAGATGTTCTTATTCCCCGTATCTGCATGGCTCACTCCTCTATCTCTCTCAACTCTATATTCAAACATCACCTTTCCATGATGCCTACACTGATTCTCTGTTTAAAACGGCAACACTCTTAACCTGGGCAACACAGCAAGACCCTGCTTCTGAAAATATATATATATTTTTAATTAGCTGGGCATGGTGGCATGCATCTGTAATCTCAGCTACTCAGGAGGCTGAGGCGGGAGGATCACTTGGGTGGAGGCTGTCGTGAGCCATGATTGTGCCACTGCACTCCAGCCTGGGGGACGAAGCAGACCCTGTCTCAAAAAAAGAAAAAAAAAAACCCAAGAAACAAAAACAAAAGACAAAAAACTGAAACCCTCTCCCCCTTATCAGCTCTTATTGTATTTTACTGCACAGCACTTTTCATCTTACAACCCAAAATAAAGTTCAAACCTCTTTTTTTTTTTTTTCATAGTTCTTTATTGTCTGGGTCTGGCGCAGACTCTAGAATAAAAATCAGAGGATGCTAACAATTTTCCAGTTGTGTTCAACTTCTTGGACCCCAGCATGGGGCACACAGTAGGTACTTTAAAAGTATTCCTGAATTGTTACTGCTCTCCCACCCTTCCCCGACAGAAGCCTTCTGTTGTGAAGAAGTCAATGGCTTCATAGGCAGAGCTCTGTTCAGATGCCACCTCAAGGGAGAAACCACTCTATCTAAATAGCCATCCACTCTACCTCCCAACTCCCCTGCATCACTTTACTTTCTTCCTAGTCCTTATCACCACCTGACACTATATAATGAAAACAGAGCACAGTGTTGTATTTGTTGGTGTTCATGGCTCTATCCTAATCATCTAGAAAAGGGGTTGGCAAACTTTTCATAGAAAAAGGCTAGAGAGAAAATATTTTTGGCTTCACATGCCCTGATGTCTTTGTTTCAACTACTCAACTCTGCCCTTGGAGCACAAAAGCTGCCATTTGACAACATGTAAACAAAGAGTATGGCTGGGTTCCAAAATAAAACTTTATTTACACAAACAGGTGGTAAGTCAAGGTTGGCCTACAGGACACAGTTCGCCAACTCCTGATCTAGAATAATGCCTGGTGCATAGTAGGTGTTTAATAAATATGAGCTGAATGAATGGGCTGAATGATTTAACAACTGAATTTATCAATTTACTGCATGTCAGGCACTTGATGAAGTGATCTTTCAATCATGTCACTTCATCCTCAGAACACCTATTACGCTAAGGACTGTTATTCCTCATTTAGAGATGAAAGGACAGAGGATAAAGGAGTCTCTGACATTCCTGGACTATCACCATGAGAGAGGATTAAAATTCAGGTCTTTCAGCCCCTGCTCATTCCACTACAGAACATGGACTTCCCAGCCTTGTTGCGTGCTCCATGAATATGCAAAGTCATACTGAAGATGAGAACTAGAATTCCTTACCACCTACTGTGTACAGATTCCTTCACTCACCTGCCAGCCAGGGTTTGCCAGCTACCTACTGTGTGCCCTTGCTGTGCTCAGTGTGATAAAGCTCTAGTCAGACTCAGGCTCTACAAGACAACAGAGCTACGGAAACAGCCAAATATCAACCATGTGCCAGGCACCAGGCTGCCGGCATTAGAAACCTGACTCTGACTCAGGACCTGTCTTCAGGAGGAAAGGCAAGAAGTGCAAGTACTCTCAGGGCCTTCTATGTGCCAAGCACTGTGCAACATATTTCCTTGCCATGCAAGTCAATGACAGGTGTCCACAGAAATGCAAAGGTCGGGGGAGCTCTGAGGACAGAGCATGGATTTCCTCCTTGGGACTTAGGAAAGGCTCAGTTAAAGGGCATGGTTAAGCCATGTGTTTTTGGGAATCAGAAATGGGACCATTTCCCATTCCAAGAACTTACTAGCTACGCAGAACCTGGGAACATGACTCAGTTTCCCTATGTCATAGAAAACGGTGGTAAGAGTGTGACCTCCCACCCCCCCAATTTTTCTTTGAAAAACTAAATGGACTAACATATATGTAATAAGTGATTGCTTGATCCAGTGTAGGGACTAAAAGTGTGGCCATAATTATCACCCTGGTCACCCTTGAAGGATCTGAGAGAACTTCAGAGTGAAACCTTTGATATTTAGAGATCTGTGAGTGAAAGTGGTACCCTACTCTACTTAATACACTGGTTACTATCAGTGATGACAATGGTGCGATGGGGGGGGGGGGTGGCGGTGGTGATGGGAGATGTTCGGGACTTCCCAGATCATGAGGTTCCTGTTTGTTAAATAGCCTGAAGTCAGACAGGACCCCAGATTGGATCGTTTGCTTATTGAACCAGCACCCAGCACTGGAGCAGGCATTCTGTCTGTTGCCAAAAGCCAATGAGTGCACCTTGGCCAGAGCTGCCTGGATATCCTCAGAAGATGAACTGTGCTTCTGCCCAGAGACACAATTTAAGTCAAGACCAATGGTCAACTCCAGCTGCATCGGCTGTGGAAACTGAGCTGGGCCTGCTGGTAATGGGGCCTGCCTCCCTGACAACCAACCCTGCCTCTGTCAGTCAGCGCAAGCCTCACGCATTTAGAGCACACAGATGGGAGTGTAGTGCTAATAGGTGCTTCATTACTATTCCCTCCCAGCCCTGCTGGCTTTTAAAATTTTAATGTAATTTAATTTTTAACTTAATTTTTTAATCGACAAATAATAATTGTATGTATTCGTGAAGTACATAGTGATGTTTCGATAAGTATAATGTATAGTAATCAGATCAGGGTAATGAGAATATCCATCATCTCAAACATTTATGATCTCTTTGTGTTGGGAACATTCAATATCCCCCTTCCTGCAATTTGAAATTACATCACATTGTTAACTGTGGCCATCCTACAGGGGTACAAAACACTAGAACTTATTCCTCCTGTTTTTCCCAGAACTCTCCAATCACGCCATGCTCTAATAGAAGTATCAGGGGTTCTAACACGATAGCAAAGAGATGCCTTAGAATCTGGTTTGACATAATGCAGTTCAAGTGAAAGTGGTACCCTACCTGACTTAATACACCAGTTACTATCAACAATCGCCTTTTCAAAACTCAACCAAACACCTTAGCTCAGGGCAATTCAAAACACAAACCCAGGAAAGTGATGAGACTTTCAGTCACAGAGTAACATGTTGTGTTTATCCAGCATCTCCCGCTAAGGAGATTTCTCATTTACCAAGCATTCTGGAGCTTCTACAGTGACGTGCCTGGAGCTTTCTAAGTTTTTCCTTATTTATTCCTTTTGAAACCTCCTTACAGGCCTTGGGCTCATCCCCATTTGGCTGAAGCCAAAGCTCAGTGAGCTCAAGGGACTTACCCAGTGGCACCTCCTAGGGGAATGTCGCATCTCACCAAAGAGGAGGAGTGGACAGAACCCATGGGGACGCAAACTGGTCCAAAGCATTTAGTAGAGACTCTTGCTTTCCAGATGCTAGGTCCCGGCTGCGGTCACAGCCAGACCTGATTTCAGTCCCAGCTCTGCCAATCTGATCTGGAAGGATTTGAGTTACTATTACCTATTACTCTAATTCCAATTTCCTCATCCACTAGATGGAGCTAACGCCAGTCTCTGTGCCTAGCACTGTAGTGAGGATTAGAGGAGATGGCGCAGGAGAGGCCCTCAGCACACTGTTGTCAAAACCTTCACTTCCGAACCAGGCAGTGGGCTCAGTGCTCCACATATGTTTCTCATTTAGTCTCCAAAATGGCCCACTCTTTGCCCTATTGAACAGAGCAGATAACACACACTTGGGTCTCCCATCCAGTTTCCATGGAAATCAATTCTCTAACCACTGCGTACACTGACACTCTGCAACTCAGAACTGATCTTTGCAGAAGCAGAATTTACATGAGAAAAACTTTCACTTATACTGCAAAGAAAAAACAAAACAAAACCCAACCTCCTCAGAGCCATGAACTTAGTAAAAGAAAAAACAAAAAAAACAAAAAACCCAGAGCCTGACACAGCAGTAACTTCATGTATTATATTATCCAAAGGGAGACACTTCTTCCTTTTACTTCCAAATTTGGTCTCAGATTTGTCTAGTCTTGCCGCCTGTTAGTTCAAAAATCTAGATACCAAAACCCAGGAAAAATATCAGAGTTGAGGACAGTTGTAGTGGGTAAGATTATAAGACAGCCCCCAAGATTTCTGGCTTCTGTGTACCCACACCGTTTTCTCCCAGTGAGTTAATCAAACACAAATCCAGGGACTGCTGTGAACGGATTCTGCTATCGTCATTAAGATCCCAAATCAGCTGACAACAGATACAGAGAGTATCTGGGTGGGCCTGAGCTAATCACCTGAGCTCATTAAGAGCAGAGAATGTTCTCCGAAGAGGTCAGAGAGAAATGTGTTCGCTAGTGAAGCGGTCCTAAGTAGTTGGAGGCATCTTGCCAGAGGTGACCAGAATTGAAAGAAAAGCAATTAAAGGGGATGTGATAAAAATTGTGTGTGTGTGAGAGAGAGAGAGAGATTGAAGAGAGTCAGGGAGAGCCTCTCTACGTGGTGCCATTTATTCCCCCAAGTGTTTTTTATTATTACTGCATTTTTCATTAAACAAACACCCATTGCTTAAGACACACATCAAATCCAGTTGGTCTAGTTGGGTGGTGGCTTAATGGGCTAACATCTCATTTTACCAAATCACTACTTGAAACTTCATTTCTCAGTCTGAGTGGCTGAGTCAGGTCCACTGCGCCCAGAGGACTGCTGTCTGACATGACCTACATCCCCATCTGACCCTGCCTCAGTGCCCTCTTTCAAGGTACAGTGAGCTGGGAAACATGGTTATAGTCACCTTTGCAGTCGGGTGGAAAGATGGCAAGGCATGAGAGCAAAGTACTAGATTCCATTTAGGCCTCCTTCTCCCTGCCAGGGTAACCTGGACAAGTTGTTCAGCCTCCCTGGAACCTCTTCTGTGATGAGGGAATCAGAATAAGACTATCTGCGTTGCATAGGGTTGGGATAGGAATCATGTAAAATCTCCTATAGGGAAGTGCTGGGTACAAAGTAGATGCTCATGAAATGCTGTTCTTCTGGTCATGATCCTTAGGGAAGTAGGATATGTTTTACAGAGACCATCAGCTATGAATTTAAACAGGTTTTCAGTACACTGTGCTCAGTAAGGGATTACTGGTGGAGACTTAAGGAACTTCCGTGGCTTACGGACTATCTGGTTTGAAAAGTCCTTTCCCTTAATTAATAATAATAAAAAAGACTAAAAAGAATTCCCAGAGAAGCTAAGGATCTTGTTCAAGGGTGCACAGAAAGATTAAAAGTTGTTATCTCACTTCAAGTTCAGGAATTTGTTTTCTCCATCTTCAGCTAAATGCCAACTATCTATCCATCCGTCTGTCTTCTGTATATCCATCTATATAAAATCCTAGGAAATTTTTAAGGAAAAGTATATCTAATATAAAATATCTAATTTATAAAATATTAACTCCCTGTCTCCCTGTGCAAAAGCATACACGTTTCTTTGTGTCTTCGGGCGGTTACACAAGGGTAGCAAGGGAAACCAGTGGTTTCAGAGGCAAACATTGAGAATTACAACTCTAGAGAAACAGCAAATTCCATCCACAACAATTTTTTTAAATCATCACGTTTTTAGAGAAACCTTTTTTTTTGTCAAAAGTAAACACAACTCCCAAAATGCAGTCTATCTTCACTCTCTACAGGCAGTTTCTGCTGAACTAAAAGATTAGCAATAGGCTTCAGATCTCTCCCCCTCTTCAACTAGTTGGTTAATTGTTACTTTCCTTTTTACTGTGTGATATAGTCTCTTCAAATTTTTGAGCCTCTTGATTTTGCTTTTGCATTTTATATATTTTATATATTTTTTGAAAATGCTTTATAGAATCAAATAGAATAGAAAGAAATCAACTTACACTGGCTTTTATTTTTAAGTGGCATTTTCTTAAATGATTTGCTTATTATTCACATTTTGTATAAATTATGTACTTTTATCTGCCACATAAAAATCTCAAATGTCAAAATCTCATTTGGGGTGCCCGAAGAACTCAACATTTCATTAAAGGTTACTTGCATAAGCCTTTGCCCCTATTAAAATGCTATTTTAATTTTGCTAGAGATATATAAATAGTATAAATCAGTACAGGTTAAGTGGCTGGAAACAGAAAGACAGGCAGAAATTGGATGATGCTTACAGTGCAAAGGTGGGGGATATAGGAGAGGGGAGCATGAGAGTAAGGAACAGAGGGAATGGGCAGATGAGCCTGAAGCAAAGGGAGAGAAGGAAGCCAGCAAATAAATTAGGCAGCATGTTGATGGATTGAATGGGCTTTCCCAGAACCCCAGGTGATACTGGCATCTGCCCAAAGGGAAGGGAAGCTGAACTTCAGACCGCCTCCCTGAGACAGCCTAAGTTACAGGCTGCAATGGTGAGCCCTGGCATCACATGACCTCTGACCACAGAGTGAAGCCACCACGCCTGCACGTACCTAAGACAAATTCAGTGCAGCCATATGTCAAGTGCCTTTGAGACAGGGCATTGTAAAAGTTCACCAACGAAATAGGAAGGCTTCTCCAGACCTTCATCCAAATCATGGGAGATATCCACAGAGATGCCAGAATGCACATCAGTGACAGAATATGCAGATACGATTTACAAATTTATTCAGAAGATACGTCTCTATAGGCAGTAGAATCAACTTGTTTTGCAGGTTCTTATTAACAATGTTGCAATAAAAAACTCTTTTAATGAGTTACAGAAATCGCTCTCACCTCTCTAAGCCCAGAGAGCAGCCTGAGCCTCAGCGTCTGGGGAGTATTTTTCCCTTCCAGTGCATTTGATCATTTTTGCAGCTCTCACAGAAAGCAGTTATATTAGACGACAAGCAACCAGCTGCCTGTCCCTCAGGAAGACACTTCTCCCATGCACCCAGTGTCTCTTGGTTTCCCGTCTTCTACTTCCTCTTATCCCATCCCTGGCCATCCTGACGTTTGGGAGTCATTTTGTATCTCAGGCCCACAGAGATAGAAGGGGGAAAAAGCGCCCTCCATCCCTGGGGGAAAAGAAACCCTGTGACTTGTATATAACTCCTCACACTGTCCAAAATTCCAAGCACCAAGAACTCACTCCTCCTGGATTGGAAGGACTTAATGGACACCTCCCATTAGAATGAATCATTCTAACAGTTCCATAGAATAAGTATCGCAATACACGCTCACACATATGTCTGTGTTCCTACTTGAAGGTGAGATACTTGAAGAGAACGGAAATTCTACACATCTCAAAGTCCCAGGTGGCCACACCTTTACTACCTGTTTGGCTTCAGATAAACACTCTCTAGGCCTCAGTTTCTCCTTCTGTAAAACAGAAACAGTAGGCACTTGTACCTCGGAGGACTGTTGTGACTGGGCATCGGAGGAGTTCGGAAAGGCTTCTGAGTCTACTCAGCTCTGTGAATAAGATAACTGGATGATCTTTACATCAGGTTTCCTGGCTCCCAACCCTGGACAACAACCTACTGGGTGCCCATGCCATGGAAGGGGTAGGTGCAGGAGAACCTAACCTGGCCACTAGGGAAGGCTTCCTGGAAACTAGGACACCTAAGCAGACCTGAGCAGTGAGTTGGAATTGTCAGGTGAAGAGCTGCATGTTCAGGGCAACAGACAAACACATATGTGCTATTCACTCATTCCATTCATGTGTTAACAAATGTATTCAGCGTCTGTGTGCCTCTTGTCTGGAATCTGCCTCTTTTGTGAAATGAGAAGACTGAGCTAAAAATGAGCACAAATCCCATCCACTTCTAACATTACCTGACACAGAGCTGGGTTCACAGCTCATTTAACCACGATCTGATTTGCAGGCATTGAGTGGAACCCCAGAGCCGGCTTTTCACACACCCTTGTGCTCAAGTATGCGTTTCATACAATAACCTAAATGAAAGTGACATCTGATCAACTTTGAACAACTGACTCTCAACAGCATGGCTGTGAGTGGTTCAAGCTGTGGGACGAAGCTTGTCTATGGTCCATCAGCAAGAGCAAGGAGCCAGCTCCCAGGCCCTGGTGATGCCACCACGGGTTCCTGCACACACAACGGCCCTCACACCAGCTCTGGCCGGGCTTCCAAGGAAGTCCACACAGGTACAGGAAAGCAGCAGATGTGCTCTCTGAAAGGATCTTCTCTCCTGTGTCATTTCTGTAAGGAAAACAATCGTAGAACCTCATCCCAGTGGGGAGGGAACAGTGGGAAACAGCATATAAAGAATCAGAATGATGAGGCCCTCCAGTGGTCTGGGGCTGTGCGTTTATATCCAGCTCCTTGCTATGCCTGAGCACAATGACATGAACCCTAATCCCTTTCCCTCCCTTCCTGCTTACACTGTCTCACTTGCCCTTTCGCCACAACCTTGAAAGGCAAGTAGCATTGTTGGTCGCACATCTGCCCAGAGGGAGCCTGTCCAGGCCCCTGACACGATCTCAGCATTCTGTTAATTCCCCCAGCCTTTGCAGAGGCCAGAGCCAGCATTCAGGATGATCAAGTTGGGAAACCCAGACTCAGTTTCACAAAACAAGAGCAGGAAGATCCAGGTTAGAGTGAAATCCAGGAGAGTAGCTGGGCAATCCCCACCAGGCGGCAAATCTACATATGAACCCCTGCCTCAGAAACTGCTAGAAGCCAGGGCTGCATCCATGAACAAGGAGCCAGCCACATGGAGACTCCTCCCAGCTGATAGGCTTTCAAGGAGAACACACAGAGAAGGCTTGATTTCACAAGATGGTTGAATCTTATGAAATCCACTCCACTGTGGATTTCACCCACTTCCACTCCACTGTCCCAGGTCCCTTTTATCCCCATGAATATGGATCCTGCAAACGCCAATATTCGGGAAGAATAGAACACTTTTTTCTTTCTCTCTTTTTTTTTTTTTTTGAGATGGAGTCTTGGTCTTGCTGTGTTGCCAGGCTGGAGTGCAGTGGCATGATCTCGGCTCACTGCAGCCTCCAAATCCCTGGTTCAAGCAATTCTCCTGCCTCAGACTCCCAAGTACCTGGAATGACAGGTACGTGCCACCACGTCCAGCTAATTTTTGTATTTTTAGTAGAGATGGGATTTCACCATGTTGGCCAGGATGGTCTCGATCTCCTGACCTCGTGATCCGCCCGCCTCGGCCTCCCAAAGTGCAGGGATTACAGGCGTGAGCCACCACGCTTGGCCAAATAGAACACTTTTAATTGCAACAATATGTCTGCAATTGAAAAGCTATGAAATAATCTCTTTTTGACATACCACCCTCTGCTCTGCCCACCCTCTGCTCTGCCCACCCTCCTCCTAGTCAGTGCTGATGCAAAACGAAATGCTTGAGGCTTACACCAAATGCTGCAGTGCTTCTACCAGCACTGCCCTGACATGGGGAGGGACAGTGGCTAACGAGATTTGGCCAGTAGAACCTGAGAAAGGGGCTGGGAGAACCTAGAGTTTGGAACTACTGGGACACTGAACACTTCTGAGTGAGTGGGCTGGTACAGTCGGCCTGGCAGTTGCTAGAGCCAAAGCAAATCCCTGGGGAAGGAGGCTGTGCCTGGGTTTTCTCCTTGCAGGCCTGGGGGCAACGGTGTGCATGTGCCTTTGGTGTCATAATCAGTCCAGGGCCACGGGCTTTGGAATGTTAATTCTGGAGATATCATGCTACCTAGAGCTGTCCCTTGCCCAGAGAGCATGTCCATGTGTGTGGGGACTGTGAGGGGCCACAGTGCTTCCATCTTGCTCTTATTTCTATCTATGGCCTGTTGAGTGTCAATTTCCTTCTTGGCTTAATGAGAAGGAGCCCAGCTTGAGAACTGGCCCCCACTGACCAGCCCCTTCTCACACTGCATCGTGTCTGGTGGCAAACAACTTGCTTGGCTTCTGGTGAGCAATTAGTCTAAATCATTCTCCCAGTTCTCTTTCTTATACAAGACAAATCACAACTAAATAGAAACCTTCAGCACATGTTAATTCAGAGTAGCACTAAAAACTGTTATTACGGGGTGAGGTCTTTCATGTATCTCCTGACAGAGCCTAAAATGACCAAATAGGTTGTTTATAAATGCCTTCCTTGGCACATTTAAAGGCCTTGCATGCTGTTTCTAAATGGTTTCTAATAGGTGGAGCACAGGGAACTTGTGAGGCAGTAAGACTATTCTGTAGGATACTATAATGGTGGACACATGACATTATTCATTTGGCAAAACCCAGAGAATTGTACAATGTAAAGACAGAATTATAATAGAAACTATGAACTTTAGTAAATAATAATGTATCGGCCCAGAGTGGTGGTTCACATCTATAATCCCAGCAGTTTGGGAGGCCGAGGTGGGCAGATCACGAGGTCAGGAGATTGAGACCATCCTTGCCAACACGGTGAAACCCCGTCTCTACTAAAATACAAAAAATTAGCTGGGCGTGGCAGTGCATGCCTGTAGTCCCAGCTACTCCAGAGGCTGAGGCGGGGGAATCGCTTGAACCCAGGAGGCAGAGATTGCAGGGAGCCAAGACAGTGCCACTACATTCACTCCAGCCTGGCGACAGGGCGAGGCACTGTCTCAAAAAAAAAAAAAAAAAGTATCATTATTGGCGTATCAATTGTAACAAATGCACCATACTAATGCAGAAAGTTAATAATCAGGGAAATTGTCTGTGGAGGGGTTAAGGAGGCATACAGAAACCCTCTGTACTCTCTGCTCAATTCTTCTGGGAAACCTAAAAATGCACCAAAAAAAATCTATTAATAATTTTTTTAAATCCCAAGGCAAGAAAACACCCAAATGAGCACTTGTCTCAAAAGAAAGCCATGACCCTGGGCCCTCCTGTGGATCCCTGGGTGCCCCTAAGACCCGAGCTGGTCCCATGGCTGCTTTGGGCCATTCCCAGCACCTGTGGATGGAGACAATCCCTCAGCAGCCCAAGCCTTCTATGCACAGACCTGCAGCCCATTCCCACTCTCCAGGGAGCAGGCTACTCCAAATGTCATGTCTGGCACACTCGAGGAGCAACAATGGCTTTGGGTTCGTTAATTAGCAATTGGGGTGTTAAGCAGTGTGCAGACCCAGGCTGCAGGTGTGAACTTTGCTTCCTCTCCATGCCTCAAAAATGCCACCCTATAAGGAACACCCCAAACTGGGAAGATGGTGAACTGAAAACTTCAAGGAAGAAAAGTATCATAGTTCCATTTCCACCAGCCATCATCTATGAATCCTTCAAATCTCGGTTCAGTGTCATCTCCCCACGAGCTTCCTCTGGCACACACAGCCCTGGGCCTCTGATTTGCTCCTGCTGGGTTCCCAGGGCACCCAGCCTTACCCTGCTGGAGATACCTCTTCCCCTATCTGTCTTCGTCGCTAGTCTGGTGGATCCTGCAGAGAACAGGGACTTTATTTTATTCATCCTTGGGAAACCTCAGGAAACATCCTGTAGCATGCCTTGTTTTTAGCTACTAAGGCCTCACCAAGGGGCCAGAGCCATGAGGCGGGTACAACACCGCCCTCTCTCCAGGGCTGATCCTGAATCACTTCTCCCTGAATCTCTTCTCCCTGAATCTCTTCTGAGGACCAAACCCCATTCTGTACACCTCCACAGATTAGCCCTTGCCTGAAATAACATGTCTCAGACTTGCCCACTTCCCCTTCTCTTGCATTAAATTCAGAGCAAACGGGAGGAAGAAATGGGGTAGAAACGTTTTGATTACGAAAGAAGGAAGTGGGACAAAGGGATGCACTGTAGAGTCATGCTTCTAGATAGAAAGAAGTGTCGCCTACCAAAATCTCCAGGGAAGATGCGCTTCTGTCATTTGAGAAAGCTGCCTGATGTCTCAGACGCCCCTCTCCCTTTTCCCCAGGTTAAGAACTTGGTTGGTCCTCTGATGTGTCAATTAGGCTAGGTACAGCCCCCAGTCACTTAATCAAACATTAAGTATTTCCTGTAAGGCTAATTTATAGAGGTGATTAAAGTCCCAAATCAATTGATTTTAGGTATGGGAGAGTATCCTAGATAATCAGGGTGGATCTAATTCAATCAATTGAAAGGCCCTAAAAGCAAAACTAAAGCTTCCCTGATAAAAGTGAAATCCTGACTTTGGACAGTGGCTTCAGTCCCTGAAGACAATTCCAGTCTTCCCTTCCTGAAAGCTTCCCCTAAGGGTTTCAGATTTGCCTAGCCAGCCCCCACAATGACAGAGCAAACTCCTCGCAATACATCCCTTTATAGATCTCCTACTGGGTCTGCTTCTCTGGTGGTACCTCGGCTCATACAAGAGCTACAACTCTTAAGTAGTCACTGCAGTTCCACCAGCAGACACTCAGGAGGACAAGACAAGGAGGGGACTTAATAGTCATCAAACACTTTATATAAAGAGCAGGCAATTCACATATGATAAGCATTTATCTTAATCTTCACAGTAACTCCATTGTCCTGATTTTTCAGATGAGGGAAAGGGAAAACTCTCAAGCGACCCACCTATGACCACAATTCAGAGACAAAGCAAGGGTCTTGCTGTGTTGAGTGCACATCTGCAGGAGCAGGAAGCCTAGATTTCCCAGCACAAAGGGTCCGGGCAAAGTGTCAGGGGGTGCAGGAAGGGGTGAAAGCACAACAGCAACAGATGACGCATGCTCTTGGTTCATTTTCTCCTCCTCAAAAGTTTGCCACTGAGCTGCCACTGGGCAAGATTTCAAGAAGCAGCCAGAGAGGAGAGATTAGCTCCTCTTGATGATGCATGAGAATGCCTGAGAAGGTGACAGGTCCCACTATAAGCCATCAGCCCTCATGTTGCAAGGGCGGGTATGGGGGAAGCAGAGTTTTTCCACAGCATAAAATTGCCGGTTCCACAAAAAACAGCTCCTGGATTTCCCAAGTCAAGGTCCTCAGCTCACTCTTCCTCCAGCACCCAGCCACCCGGTGGCAGTGAACAATACAGACTGCTCCCAAAGACTCCTTCTTGGATTTGGTTTCAGGGTGAGAGAAGTGCTAGGGTTCATTTCCCTAATATCTCAAAGGTAAACGTCAAGACAAGGTTGACAGGTTGACTCCACTCCATCAAAGAACTCTGATAAAGCACCCACTCAGTGTCAGGGGCTGTGCTGGGGAACAAGGTGGGGTGCAAAGGTGAATGGTGGGGGGTACCTGCCTTCCAGGAGTTTATAACTTAGCATGCAGACTAACTCTATGTTCAAAAACTACTCTCACTGGGTCAAGGCCAGATCAGTTCTCTGGCAGAGTACAATCATTTCTTCATTCCATCAACATTTCTTAATGCAGTAAACACTGCAGATTTGGTGTTGGAGTGCTTTCACCACACAGCAGGGATGTGACATTGCAACAAAGACAGAGGAGAAGACCAGAAAGGCACCCTAGAGGAGGTGGTCCTGAAATGAACAGCTCCTGCCCTGGGCTATAGATGCTTCTGAAAACTCTACTTCCGAACAGCCTCCAGGTCAGAAAAGGCAACCCTGAACTAAGCAGTCAGCCGCAGAGAACAACAAACCAGGCAGAAATGTCCCAGGTGGGTGGCAGTGTGTGTGTGGGTGACTTAAATTTTCTGTGCAACAGCTTCATTTTTTGCGAACTGGGAGTAATTATGCCAACTTTTCAGATTTCATAAGGCCATGGTGAGGATTAAACCTGATAGAAAGAAGGGTGTCGTTTCAAAATATTTAACCCCAGGTATTGCCTGGATACTGATAAGTCAGAGCAGATGTTGGGCTTGCGTGGGGTGGGGGTGGGGGTGCCAACTGTTAACACTTTCTTTGCTGGATCGAGTGGGGCTTGGAATGGCAGTATTAGAAGGTGGGAAGGAGGGGACTCGGAAGCATTAGCTGTAGCTACGTCCAGTCTCACATAGGAGAACGACATTTCACAACTGCTGAGCTTGTCCACTGAATATCAGCCTTGCTCCTAATGCTCCCACAAGGAGAAAAGTGCTGATGAGTTTTATATAGACATGAAGATTTTGTTCTGCCTTCTTTGGCAGTCTTATGTCCTCCACAACTCCATTCCTGGGCCCGATTCACTCAACACACATGCACACACACAGACACACACACAGGCGTACACTCACACACAGAAAGACAGGCACACACACAGACACACACACACCCCACAGGCATACACGTGCACACTGACGCACATGCACACACACAGATACACACACAGAAAGACACAGGCATGCACTCTGCACATAGACACATATGCAGAGACAAACATGGACACGAACACATACGTTACCAGCAATACTAAACCACCATGCTTTCTGAATTCTATGACACCATTAAGCATATGAAACACCATCAGTTTAACAATAAGTCAGTGGATGTGGTAGGGAGGTAGCAGAAACTACAATAAATATACAATTTAATCGACTCCAACTACAAGAGTCAACCCTGTTTTAGGAATTAGGCCAAGGGCTCTCAACTTCAGTGGGCCTAAGGTTCTAAAAAGAAAGATATGTACAACGGGAGAAAGGGGACAAGACAATTTCATGTGGTGGGAAGATCACTTAATGACATATTAAGGACAAAGGTAAAGTGAAGAAGTGGAGGGGGGAGTGACATTTCTTTCCCCTTTTATGAACCAAGCCAGGCTCTGTGCTCCAAGGCTGGGCACCTTTGCTTCCTACACTGACTGTCAAAACAAACTGAAAATGCCTCTGTGCCCAGGCCTTTACCAGAAAACATTCCTGCACAGACAGGCAGGTGCTGCCGAGGAAGAGAGAGAAGAGGAGGAAGTGGTGAGTTGGGCAGGAGGGCAGGGACCCTTCCCAGTTTCACCCCAGGAGCAGCCACAGCAAAGAGCCCTCCTTCAGGCCAGCGGAGACAACAGAGGCACCTGCCTCACATGGACCTGCGATCTTATTTATTTGGCCTTCCAGTGGCAGCAGACGGCCTTTCCAAAAACTCAGGCTCTGGGAACATCTCTAGTGGACAGAGAGAGCAGAATCCCAAAACAAAGCAGAGTGATTTTTCTCTCCACCCTGGAAAGTAGGGGCTCACAGCCAGATTAAACTGGATTTAGCCAGGTTACACTGGCCTCTGAACCTACGAACCGGGTGGTACTTCAGACGGGCTTCACTTCAGTCCCAGGATCAAAGCAGCACACTATTTTCAGTCCCAAGCCGTCCCCATTTTCTGTCCTCCTTGACCTTCTCTGCTGCTGTTCCTTCTCCCTGGGACACCCTTCCTCCCTCACAGCGGTCAAGGCACAGTGAAACTGTTGGCTTGTTCCCTTGTCTTTCACCATCACTACAGTATTTGGCTAGAGGTTCTCAAATGTCCACTGTCCTCAACCACCTTAAAAGTTTGTAAAAATACATCTTCCTGGTGCCGCCTCCAGAGAGTCTAGCTGGGCAGGTCTGCAGCAGAGTGCAAAGCCTGTATCTTTCACATGCTCTCCAGGTCGCTGATGCTCAAGCAGCCCCCAGACCACATCCTGGGGAACTCTGAGCTAACAAAGAGGGCAGGGACTCTGTCTGGTTCATCCATCACATGATGGGGTGGAGACTTCAATAAGTAGATGCGGGATGACTGGCGAAGGTAAGTCACTGGGTGGGTAGCTCAGGAAATGAGTGAGCACATAAATTAATCTAGTTTATTACTAGTTTATTGCTGACTCATTCAGTCAGTCACCCACCCACCTACCACCTAATTAATTATGCTACATATCCAATGACTGTAAAAAGTACTGTGCAGACTATAAATGCTGGGTAACATCACTTTTTAAAAAAATAGCTGTGGACTATATATACAACATGGAATCGTTTTCCCAAAATTCTCCCTGGAAAACTTTGGCATATATTCCATGGAGATACTTTCAAGAATCCAGCAATGTCTTCAGTCTGTTTGCCAAGTACTGCTGTGGAGAGTTTGAGGCTTCTGCCTCTACTACGTGGAGTGAGCTTCTGGGTGTACGGGAGTCCCTTCTGTGCCCACTCTGGTCTTCCAGGCATCCCCCTAAACTTCAGTCCAGCTAGTGTTTGACTCTACCTGGCGCTTGGCCCTGGGGATACAGGGATAAATTAAACATGGGCCCTGCTACGCTAGGCAGACTTGTAAGATCTCCTCCCCTGGTGTGCATGCCCTGTACAGTGCGCTCCCATGAGAGTGAGCAAGACTTGTGAATATGATGGGATGGC